>NC_140956.1:137206681-137664181 GCF_014529385.1 Adiantum capillus-veneris
ACAAGCTACACCATAACAGGGTTTCCGTCAAGTCCAGTCAAGTTAGATTAGCAGTGATCTGGCACTTTTGTGAGTCTATTCATAGACCGTGCATGCCCAGTCACTCAGTGTAGATGCATATCCTCTGGTTGCACACTGCATAAGCATAAGCATTTCCATCAGAGTCAGTTTGGGGATTTTTCAGAGGACTTTATCCCATTTTTCCCTATTTTTGACATTTTTCACTTATTTATTAAGTGACTTTTGTTGGGTATTCAGTAGGGCAAATTGGGTAAGTTAATATATAAGCAAACCCAAGTTAGCACAAATTGGCAGATGAGCAAAGACACAACAGGCTTCCCCAAGCAATAGGTGTCCCACCCTCTCTCAGTAAGACCCTCTCCATTCCCTTGGCGAGGCCACTCCCACCAAAGCCAGCGTTTTCACCATAGCCTGCCTCTCCCTTCCTAGGCGTTTTTCTAGAGCCTGCCATCGCCACCCAAGGCCACACTTGCTTGGCGTTTTACCCCCATCTGGCAGCAGCACCCTCAAGAATTACTAACGCTAGCATTTGCTTGCAGATCTGCAGCGATTTCAGCCTTTGCTAACGCCAGGAAACACCTCAGTAGGATCAGCGTTTTCATCATCAGTTACAGCAGAATAACTGTAGCCGGTAAGGGTTTACTAACACTTGCAAAACAGTCATTTTCAGCAAGAAGGTAACTGCTGTCACAGCGTTTTTCAGCCAAGAGCTTCTCTCCAAAAACGCAGCCAAAGAGCAAATTACATCAGCGTTTTTTATCCTCATCTCAGCCCGACAAAGACAGTAATTTTCAGCCATGAAACCAGCCCGAAACAGTCATTTTCAGCCACCAAGAAGATCACAGATTTCAGCCTAAGTCGCCGTCGTCATCATCGTCATCGGCATAGTCCCATTGCATCAGTCCATTGCATTCGCATTGTACACCTTTGTGCAATCAAAGTAGACCACTCTCGCTGACGAGAGTGGGGCCTTCGGAGGAGGGTTTTACAACCTCTCGGTGTCGTATCTCTTCTCTCTCCTTCTCTCAGTCTCATTCACTTGCACGCACAATACCCACTCACTTTGTTCGTGATCATAGCACTCTCCACAAGACCGAAAGCTCTCTCTTTCCCTAAGAACTAAAAGGAACCTTGAGCAATAAAGATCACTAATCTTGAGAAAATACAACATTCATTCCGCTGCACCTTACACGACTAGTTCAAGAGGGATAGCCCTATTTGAGGACGCCACTTTTGGTGCAGGCTTCTCCTTACAAGCTTTCTTGGTGACCCATCTCCTCACCTCGAGGCAACTTGCTTCGAAAAACATGTCTTTTTCTGGCATTTGGTTTCTGTTTTCTGCTATGTGGCAGGACAACTAGCTACATCAGGCGGTGTCAAAGAGAACTTGGCCAGCGTCCATAGTGTCTATATCAAGTGTCACTCCCAAGTCCCCATGTGGTGAGAGAGCTCGAGTGTGGACATTTGAGCCAATCCAGATTCCAAAACTATGTGCATGGTCCACTCTGTGTGATCAGACACATTGTGGTATACTTTTTTGCAAACACCCAGAGTGCACCTTGCTATGTATATGTACGTAAGGATACCTTGACAGAGGATGACTACTACACGATCATCTTGGGCATGAACCCTTCAGGCACGCCTATCTCGGGTAGCTCATATGTAAATTACTCCTCATCCAAGCCGGCCTCAAAGATTACGAGGTTAGCTACTGCAGTAGCATCAGTTTTCTCTCACTGACCCCATGAGGATTGTCTCATGGAACTGCTCATGTCACAGATGTGGTCACTAGTGTAAAAACGATCTATCCTAGATAGATTTACCCCTCCTACCCTGCGATCCGATTGAGGGAAAGAGAGGACGTCTGAAGGCTGCACAAAGCGCGCATGCTTCCATGCATCAAAAATCCTGAAAGTCATACATAGGCGCTCCCAAGCAGCCAACTCAGCTCTGTGTACAATAGCATGGCTACCTCCAATCCTATGGGTCCTCAAGGCTCAGGCATGTTGAAGTTCCCCAAATGCACCATTGCTCTGCATGAGGCAAAGACTCCACTATATGTGACCAAAAACTCAGCCCGTGCACTCGCATAATACCTCTATCCACAATAGCCTTTTGCCATGCATCCGCAATAGTCATACATACACCTCCTTGAATGCCTCCAAGCCCAAAAGTAGCTGACCAAAAAGTCTCATTGCGACAAGGAGACGCTCTTGTCTCGGTCGACCCCTCTTGTGTAAAAATGGGGTCCACCAAGCCCCTGCTCATTCCAAGGACTACTTTTTCAGATCATATGCCAATGATGCTTACTTTGTCAGATTGACAGTGGAGTGGCAACCTCATGCTAGGCATCCTAGAAAGGATTTTGCTAGATACTAAGCTTAGAGAGCAGGTTATGGCGTTGGGTCAATTGAAGGAAGAAATCTTCTTACTACATGAGCTTGGATGATTTCTTGAGTAACCGGGTCAAGGGTGCAACAGTGGTTGCATCAATCTACATCTTACTTTGTTGTTGTTAAAAAGTCTGATAATAACAAAATTCTCTTGGCTTCCATACATCTCACGGGTGACGCTATCACCTGGAAGGATGAGTGGATGGAGAAGGACGACGCCCACAAGGCAGCCCATTCTGAGTCTCCTCATCCCCCCCCCCCCCCGAGTTTGGTTGGGAGGAGTTCGAGGAGGATCTAAAGACTCGCTTCTTGCCTCCACAGTACCTGAAGCAATTGAAGGAAGATTTATGGGCTTTGTCTCAACAAGGTAAATATGTGATGTTGTATGCTAACCGTGTGTCCCAGTTAGGTAGACAATTGAGGAAATCGGATGAGGAAAAATTGGAGGACCACTTGATCAAGTTTGACGTGGAAACTATGATCCAAAGACATTGCAAGAGGCGGTATGCTCAGCTCAACTCCAAGAGATGAAGCACAACAAGGGTAAGCCCAAGACGGCCTACAGTAATGGTAGCTCTTCCTCTAAAGACAAGGATAAAAATTCTTATGGAAATGGTAACAATAAAAAGAACTCTTCAAATTCTTCGTCTCGGTCTAATTCTCCATCTACATTTCAATCTCAGAGTGACAAGGGTAAAGGAAAATCTGATAAACCTAAATCCACACCTGATGAGAAAGTTGCTCAAGCAATCATAGGTGGTCAATTAAGTGAAGAACGGGCATTGTATGCAAAGAAGCGTAGGTGTTTTCGTTGTCACACAATAGGTCACATGAAAAAGGATTGTCCTAGGAATGAACCTGTCACAAATGGGTGACGTGGCAGCACATACACACACCCTCTCCGGCTGGCTGGCAGTCCCGGAAAATCCGCAAACATGCTGACGTGGCAGTGTACGGCTTTCTGTGATTTGCGACGGAAATCTCACTGACAGCAACTGACGTGGCAATGCGTACGGAAAGGCTGTACGGAATTCCAGCTTTTGCCCTACGCAAATTCTACGCAAGGCTTGGAGAATCTTTTTGATAAATTGCTTTATTTTTAAGTTGCTTTAGAAGTTGGCAGCTTTTGGAGCTCTACTTTTGGGCATCCCTTGTAAGCTATAAATTAGTGGTTCGGCTCTCACAACTCAGAGCATCTAGACGCAGAGTCTGAGTGAGAACCCTCCCATTCCCTTGTACTTTGAGCATAGATTAATACGAAAAGAAATACCGAAAGGGGCACCAGTCTTTGGATCCAATATCTCTAGGCACGGAACTCCGTCGGGCCGTGTCGAATCAATTGTGAATTGTGAACTATTTTGAAGTGAATCTCTACTGTGTCGCTTAGAATCTTGACTTGGAGTGACCAAGTTTGTTACAGTGGTATCAGAGGCGGCCGATTTCACTTCTACCGGGAAATTCGATCCTTTTCTCGCGACACTTATGGATTCAAACAAAGATCAGTCGACTTCCTCTGCATCTGGGGATGCGAGAAGAGATCACGAAGAAGATTCTCACGAGTACGGCTCGCCTCAGCCTACTCAACAGAGATTGAAGAGATGGAGCGTCTACAATTGGTTGACGATGCGACAAAGATGATGATCAATCTTGCAAAGGATCCGAAACTTACAAAATTTTTGACTCAGACATCCTTTGACGAAGTGCACTCCCAGAGGCAAAAGGCTATAGAGCCACCCGTCAAACCGGCACTCAAAGAAACCTCCTACTCCGAGGATGTTTACAGAGCAAGAATTGAAAAAGGTGGTTGATACACGGATTACGCAGCTTTTGACGCGAACAGCAAAGCCAAAAAGCTCGACAAAAAGCAGAAGAAAGGAACTGACTTCACGGGTTATTTGGGTCATCAATCTACTTTTGCCTCAGCACGAAAGCAGAAGAAGCATGTGTGATTTGAAGGGGTATCCAATTCTTCTTTTTCTTCTTCTTCTTCTGACAGTTCTTCTAACTCTTCTGACTTGAGCGAAGAAGACAGGAAAGGAAAAAAGCGAAGCAAAAAGCAAAGTTTCGGAAAGGGCAAGAAAAAGGCAAAGAAGCTTAAGTTTCACCTAGTTTCTGACAGTTCTACAAAGGACTCGTCTTCAGATAGTTCGGACTCCGATGATCACAGATTCTATGTAAAGAAAAAAAAAACCTACAAAGCCAACCAGTATGACTCTCTCGAGGATAAAAGCAAGAAAGTTCGAGAATTTAAAGAAGGTTTCTCTTCCTGGATGCAACATGGTTGTAAACACTCCACAATTGCTCCAAGCAAGAGGAGCTAACCGCTTGGCTGAGGATGCAGATAGCGAGTCGCTAAAGCTCTGGCCCACCACAAAACTGAGGAGATCTTGGTGCGATCAACTTGGGCATCGGCAAGCCCAAATGATCCTCGCATATCCCTGTACATAGCAAGCCGATCCTTGATTTTGCGGCGTTCTTCTCGATCAGGGTGAAACATGCTCAAGATCTTGTTCCATTGCTTGGTCACCTCCCCATCAAGCTCCTGTCCTGCACCTTGAAACTCTGAATCTAGCACAAAAGCCGCACCATGGAAAGGGGAAGCATAGGAGTCCCATCTGCTCTAACAAAGCTGGCTAATCTCCTCAAACCTGTCTCGAGTGTTTGGAGGGCCTCCACCATGCGATCCATGGCCTCATAAACCTTGCCAATGCAAAGTTGCATGCCATCAACTACTCGAAGCAAGTGGAGTACAGACTGCACCATTTGGTCTATAGTCTTCAATGACTCCCAAAACTGGGGATCCTTTGACTTGCCTGCACATAAGATCCCTACGACTGAACCTGCGTAGGATGAGGAAGTGTACTTCGTACTGAGGAGGGTCTGCCGCACTGCACTCTGACATTCGCACATGCGATGAACCATTAGGTAGTTGTAGGCAAAGCGCGTCTCACAGTACTTCAAGAAAACCTTGCCCCCTGACCGCTTCAAGAATGCAGCACGCAGGAGATTGTGATTATTGATGAAGGACACTAGCTTGGACGCACTTGTAATGAGTGGCTCAATCTAAGGTAGGCGCCCTATATCCTTTAAAAGGTTGTTAAGACAATGTGCCATACAAAATGACACTTCGATGCGGGGATACATGACCTCCAAAATGGCGCCGGCTGCCTATTTGATGCCTCCCCATCCATGACAAGCTGCAACACCACCTCTAGGCCAACGATCTCTATGGCAGACGCCCACTCTCATGCAAGCACATACGCGGATTTCCCGGTTTCTGTGGCATCATGTGAGTGGGCAAAATATATCTCTCCCTTGAAATAAGCCACAAGCCCATGAATGGAGCTCCTCTTGGTGTCGTGTCACGTGACACATCCAACCCTATGTGTCCGTGGACAAGCTACAGCATGATCAGGGTTCAGTTCAATCAAGTCAGTCTAGGATAGAAAGTGATCGGGCACTTTTGTGAGTCTGTTCGCAGACCGTGCATGTCCAGAAACTTTGTTAGGTGCAGCGGAATGAATGTTGTATTTTCTCAAGATTAGTGCTCCTTATTGCTCAAGGTTCCTTTTAGTTCTTAGGCAAGAAGAGAGTCTTCCGTCTTATGGAGAATGCTATGATCACGAACAAAGTGAGTGGATTGTGCGTGCAAGTGAATGAGACAGAGAGAAGGAGAGAGAAGAGATACGACACCCAAGAGGTTATAAAACCCTCCTCCGAAGGCCCCACTCATGGACTGATGCAATGGGACTATGCCGATGACGACGACGGTGATGACGACGACGACTTGATGGCTGAAATCTGGGATCTTCTAATCGCTGATTTCGGGGACTATTTCGGTGGCTGAAAATGACTGTTTTGGCTGCGTTTTCTTGGCTGGAAAATGAGGTTTCTTAGGGCTGAAAACTGATGGTCTTTACGGGCTGAATCTGCTACACTTTAGGTGAATAATGCCGGTCTTAAAAAAAAAAAAATCCGAGAAAAAGATCCTTCTATTAGTTAATGAAAACTGCCCATAGGGCTACATCCACCTCTGCAGGAGAGGGCTACAACAAGCATGATGGGGAGACTCTCCCAATGAAAAAAAACAGCATATATACAATGGGGCTACATCAAGAGATGGGAGGAGGGAAGAGCCACACACGTGGACAGTAGTGCCATCTGAGCACCCCCTGGACAATGGTGTAGAAAGGCCCAGGGCACCAGAGTCGAAGGAAAGCTTCGCGGCGTTCCCGCATGCGGTCGGAGCTGCCCTGTAGTCCCTCAAGCTGTCCTCTGAGAGTATGGATCAGCTCTAGCCAAAAGTCACGAACAGTCTCTGCTGGTGGCACAGGGCGAGCCTCAAAGATGCGGAAACAGCGGGCATGCCAGATGAACCAGAGAGCTAGGCCGCTGATGAGCTCCCAACACTCCTCTCTCTCACTGCACCACTCCTGTGGAGTAAGATCTGTAGCAGGCTGGAGTGTAGGTCGCCCCCCCTGCATCACTATCATCCTGCTGGTGGAAGATAGCTCAAACTGAAGTGCCGGGCCCGTGAGGGTGGACCAAGCCGCTGCCCCCCAAGTGTACTGTCGAGCCGTGGAGAGGGCAAGCATCAGCCGAAGAACTCGTAGCCACACCTGCTGGGCCGAGGGACAGTCCCAGAGACAGTGACGCTGACTCTCCACCAACTGGTCACAGGCTGCACATGCGGCCGAGAGACCACTATGCACAAGCCAGCTCCCTACTGTTGTGGCTCTGTGTGCAACCAGCCACCACTGGAACAAAGTGACGCGCCTCGGCTGTCTGGAAATGCAAATGAAAAAACGCTAGGCTGATCTGCTATGTCGTGATGACACCGGGGCTGATCTACTGTGCACAAATCGCCAAGGCTGATCTGGTGCAAAAACGCTAGGTCTTCTGTGGAGAAAACGCCAGAGTTGTCGCGGGGGTTGGTCTTGCTGAGAAGTTGCCTGTTGAGCAAGGTGCTCCTGCTGCCTCTTCTGCCAGAAAGTGCTAACTTGGGTTTGCTTATATAGAAACTTAGCAAAATTGCCCTACCTACTTTTGTTGGAAAGTCACTTAAAAATAATAAGTGAAAATCCCAATAAATAGGAAAATAGGCTAAATGCATTGGAAAATTTCCCTAACTGATGCTAATGGATTCTTATGCGAATTCCGATGATCATGCTGTGTGCAACCGGAGGATATGCATCTATGCTAAGTGAATGGGCATGCACGGTCTACGAATAGACTCACAAAAGTGCCAGATCACTGCTAATCTAGACTTGAATGAACTGACTGAACCCTGCTGTGGTGTAGCTTGTCCACAGACACATAGGGTTGGAATGTGTCACGTGACACACTTAGTGTAGATGCATATCCTTTGCTTGCACACAGCGTGATCATAAGCATTCCCATCAGAATCCTTCAGGGGAATTTTCAAGTGCATTTAGACTATTTTACCTATTTTTGACATTTTTCACTTATTATTTTTAAGTGACTTTTGTTGGAAAGTAGGTAGGGCAAATTGAGTCAATTTGTATATAAGCAAACCTAAGCTAGCACTATTTGGCAGAAGAGGCAGCAGGAGCACCTTGCTCAACAGGCAACTTCTCAGCAAGACCAACCCCCACAACTACTCTCACGTTTTCTCCACAAAAGACCTAGCGTTTTTGCATCAGATCAGCCTTGGCGTTTTGTGCACAACAGATCAATCCCGGCGTCATCACGACACAGCAGATCAGCCTAGCGTTTTTGGTTTGCAACACAACCTCAGCGTTTTTGCAGATCATCGCGACAGAATCAGCCATCATACCAGCATTTTCAGTTTTCAGCCTTTACACATCGCAGATCAAGTCCCGAACCTCGTAGATCTCACCTTCCCGCAGCAGTTCCTCGCCGCACGATCAGTTTCCGCAAGGTTTACAATTTCAGCCCGGCCAAGTCAACAGAGGCTGCAGGTGAGATATTTTTAGACCCGAGGGTCTAAAGCAGGAAAATGCACAAATGAGTGACACTTGGCACTCTGAGGCTAGTTTACTACTTAAAGAGAAGGCAAAAACGTGATTTTCAGCTGTGAGCTCGTTTTTGAGTGCTGTCACAGGTGGGAGAGCTTCAATGGAGTGCTGGCTTACTCTCTATGTACAGTGAGGTACAAGATGTCATGGCCTGCACACCTCTCACTGCTCTCTCTCTCCCCTATTCTTTATGGTTATGCCCCTCTAGTGGGCTCATCAGATTGACCAATGTACAGTAGTGTGGGTTCATGCACGATTGCCGAGGCAAGAGCCTCTTGCACAGGTACTGGATTAGCTAGCGGCTAATCCCCCGCAGGTACAGGTGATTCGGAGAGGTTTTACGTGCGAAATCTCGTCCGATTCAAAGGGCAAGTAGCCCTACAGGTGCGGGAGCTCGAGGACTTGCTACGGATGCGACCAGCACGCGAAACGGAGCCCGAAACAGTGAATTACAGCCTGCTGTGTATATTTGCAGGTTTAGGGTTTTGGCCCTAAACGGACCCTAATACCCCCAAGAGGTTTGGGGACGCGAGGGGACCCCTCTACTAGTGATCTGGCGCATTTTCGGAGCAAAAAACAGAGAATTCAGCGTGTTGCAGATTCTCGCCAGGTTTTGCAAAGTGTCCGTATGCGTCAGGAAAGTCATCTAATGCGTGGGAATACTGACTGTGAAGGGTCCTAGTACAGTTATGTTGCCGAAATCAAGCCAAAACAATTGAAATTCAGCCAAGATTGTACGGGGTAGCTTGTAGGGAACCACAGCTTTTATTCCCTCTGTTAAAGAATAAAGAAATACCGAAAGGGGCGCCTAATTTAGGGGCCAGTTTGGTGTCTGACTCGCATACAAATGCATTCTAGCATCTATATCCCATTCCCCTCTCTTGTGTCATTATAGCACAGGTAGAATAGACGACTAATAATTGGTGAAAGCTAAATCATGGTTTGAAGTAAAGTCTACCGCCCTTTTTGAAGTTAATAGGCCAGCTACATGGTTCCATCGACGGGATTAAATCACTTTTTCCTCAAAAAGTGAGCCTTGGTCAGCTTGGGTTAAAGACACACAGAGAGTTTGGGATGACCTTGAAAACACAGAGTTTGAAAGTAGATCGAGTGGATTTACAGGTGAGAAAGGCTACGAGAGTCGATACAAGTGAGAAAGGCTACGAGTCTTTCTTTGGATTTACAGGTGAGAAAGGCTACGAGAGTCTTTCTTTGCATTTACAGGTGAGAAAGGCTACGAGAGTCTTTCTTTGGATACAGGATGGATGGCAACAAGGAAGAGGGGTTCCTCTTCAGAGGATAGACAGCTTATTCCAACTGCACATGAAATTGGCGAGAGTCCAATCCAAGCAGAGAAAGCTTTGCAGGTTGTTCCTGATGTGAT
Organism: Adiantum capillus-veneris; assembly: GCF_014529385.1. NCBI lineage: Eukaryota > Viridiplantae > Streptophyta > Polypodiopsida > Polypodiales > Pteridaceae > Adiantum > Adiantum capillus-veneris. The sequence goes on from NC_140956.1 coordinate 137,216,479, forward strand.
CATGTTCAAGCAATTGATGTAGAATCCAAGATTTATGGAGTTCATACAATCTTCATCAATAGCACATCAAGTTCAAGGCAGTTTTGGCATGCCAGGAACAGTGTTTAGGGGTATGCAAGGCATGGTGCCCAACCCCATGTATGCAAACATTGGTTTGCACCCAGGATTTCAGGGCACACAAGGTCAGTTTGGGGTGTCACAAGGCAACTTGGGTATGGCTGGTTTTTCAATCCCATCAGTGAATATGACACCTGGACATGAACATGTTACTGGCCAGGAAGTACAGATGGCTCCCATAGGTGTACCCATTATGCAAACTCTCTCTTTTGACAATTTGGAGTCAATGGATAAGCTAAAGCCATACAAAGAAGATGATCAGTGAGTCCATTGACACATTCCATGGCTTTTGATGAGAGGACAAAGGTTTTCTCTTTCCTCGAGCAGTTTGACAAAGCATTTGTTGGAAGGAGCATTTAAAGTCAGGAAATCTGCCACTTTTCTAGAAAAAAAAATGCAAGTCAGTGGTGGAATACACTTGTTACAAGGACAAACTCCTTCCACTTGGAATGATTTCATACAGGTACCAAACTAGCTAAAGGCTAATTCAAAACAGGTACAGGATGATTTAACAAGATTTCTTGCGAGAAATTTCGTGTAAATCAAAGGGCAAGTAGTCGTACCGATGCAGAAGATCAAAGGCTACGAATTGGTGCGATTGGCACGCAAAACAGAGCCTGAAAGAAGAAAATATAGCTTGCTGTTGTTTTCTGCAGTTTTAGGGTTTTGATCCTATTTGATGCCTTTTTGTCCCAAGAGCTTCGGGGAAGCTAGAGGATAGTAATACAAGTGATCTGGAGCATTTTAGCAGCTAAAAACAAAGAATTCTATGTCACCAGCCAGTGGCAATTCCATTTTTGTTTATTTTCTCTTTCCTTGGGGAATTTCGTTTGTTTTATCTTTTGGAAACACTCCTCTAGAAATCTAACTGCCCTGCATTGCATAGCCAGTGTGGAACAGTTCAGAGAGAGTCCAGGCCTGAGGGCTAAAGAGCACTAAGGTTGGACAAGGACTATGGTTAGCCAAAGTGGGGTCATCGGCCAGCCAAAGCGGAATCCTTTGCTACATAGGCTACATTTCAGTTCTAGGTGTGGCTGCAGTGTACAAAGAGGGTCAGATGACCTAGAAGAATGTAATGGCAGAAACTCCTAAATTTTAGGGATTGCTATTTTTGGACGGCAAAATGTCTTCGCGTCATTACGTGCAGTTTCACATGGGAATCATTTTGTTACTCTGTGGCCAAGTCAACAGAGGCTGCAGATGAGATATTTTTAGATCCGAGGGTCTAAAGCGAGAAAATGCACAAATGAGTGACACTTGGCACTCTAAGGCCAGTTTACTACTTAAAGAGAAGGCAAAAACGTGATTTTCAGCTGTGAGCTCGTTTTTGAGTGCTGTCACAGGTGAGAGAGCTTCAATGGACTGCTGGCTTACCCTCTATGTACAGTGAGGTTGAGGATGTCATGACCTGCACACCTCTCACTGCTCTCTCTCCCCTATTCTTTATGGTTATGCCCCTCTAGTGGGCTCATCAGATTGACCAATGTACAATTGTGTGGGTTCATGCGCGATTGCGGGGTTAAGAGCCTTTTGCACAGGTACTGGATTAGCTAGCGGCTAATCCCCCGCAGGTACAGGTGATTCGGAGAGGTTTTACGTGCGAAATCTCGTCCGATTCAAAGGGCAAGTAGCCCTACAGGTGCGGGAGCTCGAGCACTTGCTACGGAAGCGACCGACACGCGAAACGGAGCCCGAAACAGTGAATTACAGCCTGCTGTGTATATTTGCACGTTTAGGGTTTTGGCCCTAAACGGACCCTAATACCCCCAAGAGGTTTGGGGACGCGAGGGGACCCCTCTACTAGTGATCTGGCGCATTATCGAGGCAAAAAACAGAGAATTCAGCGTGCTGCAGATTCTCGCCAGGTTTTGCAAAGTGTTCGTATGCGTCAGGAAAGTCATCTAATGCGTGGGAATACTGACTGTGAAGGGTCCTAGTACAGTTATGCTGCCGAAATCAGGCCAGAACACTTGAAATTCAGCCAAGATTGTGCGGGGCAGCTTGTAGGGAACCACAGCTTTTATTCCCTCTGTTAAAGAATAAAGAAATACCGAAAGGGGCGCCTAATTTAGGGGCCAGTCTGGTGTTTGACTCGCATACAGATGCATTCTAGCATCTGTATCCCATTCCCCTCTCTTGTGTCATTATAGCACAGATAGAATAGACGAGTAATAATGGGTGAAAGTTAAATCAAGGTTTGAACTAAAGTCTACCACCCTTTTTGAAGTTAATAGGCCGGGTACATGGTTCCATCGACGGGATTAAATCACTTTTTCCTCAAAAAGTGAGCCTTGGTCAGTTTGGGTTAAAGACACAGAGAGAGTTTGGGATGACCTTGAAAACACAGAGTTTGAAAGTAGATCGAGTGGATTTACAGGTGAGAAAGGCTACGAGAGTCGATACAAGTGAGAAAGGCTACGAGTCTTTCTTTGGATTTACACGTGAGAAAGGCTACGAGAGTCTTTCTTTGGATACAGGTGAGAAAGACTACGAGTCTTTCTTTGGATACAGGATGGATGGCAACAAGGAAGAGGGATTCCTCTTCAGAGGATAGATAGCCTATTCCAACTGCACATGAAATTGGCGAGAGTCCAATCCAAGCAGAGAAAGCTTTGTAGGTTGTTACTGATGTGACCATGTTCAAGCAATTGATGTATAATCCAAGATTTATGGAGTTCATACAATCTTCATCAATAGCACATCAAGTTCAAGGCAGTTTTTGCATGCCAGGAACAGTGTTTAGGAGTATGCAAGGCATGGTGCCCAACCCCATGTATGCAAACATTGGTTTGCACCCAGGATTTCAGGGCACACAAGGTCAATTTGGGGTGTCACAAGGCAACTTGGGTATGGCTGGTTTTTCAATCCCATCAGTGAATATGACACCTGGACATGATTATGTTACTGGCCAGGGAGTACAGATGGCTCCCACAGGTGTACCCATTATGCAAACTGTCTCTTTTGACAATTTGGAGTCAATGGATAAGCTAAAGCCATACAAAGAAGATGATCAGTGAGTCCATTGACACATTCAATGGCTTTTGATGAGAGGACAAAGGTTTTCTCTTTCCTCGAACAGTTTGACAAAGCATTTGTGGGAAGGAGCATTTAAAGTCAGGAAATCTGCCACTTTTCTGGAAAAAAAAAATGCAAGTCAGTGGTGGAATACACTGTTGTTACAAGGACAAACTCCTTCCACTTGGAATGATTTCATACAGGTACCGAACTAGCTAAAGGCTAATTCAAAACAGGTACAGGAGTATTTAACAAGATTTATTGCGAGAAATTTCGTGTAAATCAAAGGGCAAGTAGTCCTACTGATGCAGTAGATCAAAGGCTATGAATTGGTGCGATTGGCACGCAAAACGGAGCCCGAAAGAAGAAAATACAGCTTGCTGTATTTTTCTGCAGATTTAGGGTTTTGACCCTATTTGATGCCTTTTTGTCTCAAGAGCTTTGGGGAAACTAGAGAATAGTAATACAAGTGATCTGGAGCATTTAAGGAGATAAAAACAAAGATTTCTATGTCACCAACCAGTGGCAATTCCATTTTTGTTTATTTTCTCTTTTTTTCGGGAATTTTGTTTGTTTTATCTTTTGGAAACACTTCTCTGGAAATCTAACTGCCCTGCATTGCATAGCCAGTGCGGAACTGTACAAAGAGAGTCCAGGCCTGAGGGCTAAAGAGCACTAAGGTTGGACAAGGACTATGGTTAGCCAAAGTGGGGTCATCGGCCAACCAAAGCGGAATCCTTTGCTACATAGACTACATTTCAGTTTTGGGTGTGGCTGCAGTGTACAAAGAGGGTCAGATGACCTAGAAGAATGTAATGGCAGAAACTTCTAAATTTTAGGGACTGCTATTTTTGGACGGCAAAATGTCTTCGCGTCATTACGTGCAGTTTCACATGGGGATCATTTTGTTACTCTGTGGCCAAGTCAACAGAGGCTACAGGTGAGATATTTTTAGACCCGAGAGTCTAAAGCGGGAAAATGCACAAATGAGTGACACTTGGCACTCTGAGGCCAGTTTACTACTTAAAGAGAAGGCAAAAACGTGATTTTCAGCTGTGAGCTCGTTTTTGAGTGCTCACAGGTGGGAGAGCTTCAATGGAGTGCTGGCTTACTCTCTATGTACAGTGAGGTACAGGATGTCATGACCTGCACACCTCTCACTGCTCTCTCTCCCCTATTCTTTATGGTTATGCCCCTCTAGTGGGCTCATCAGATTGACCAATGTACAGTAGTGTGGGTTCATGCGCGATTGCCGAGGCAAGAGCCTCTTGCACAGGTACTGGATTAGCTAGCGGCTAATCCCCCGCAGGTACAGGTGATTCGGAGAGGTTTTACGTGCGAAATCTTGTCCGATTCAAAGGGCAAGTAGCCCTACAGGTGCGGGAGCTCGAGGACTTGCTACGGATGCGACCAACACGCGAAACAGAGCCCGAAACAGTGAATTACAGCCTGCTGTGTATATTTGCAGGTTTAGGGATTTGGCCCTAAACGGACCCTAATACCCCCAAGAGGTTCGTGGATGCGAGGGGACCGTTGTACAAGTGATCTCTATGTCAGTGACGATGTCGATGACGACGGTACGACGACGACGCGCTGAAAATGCAGATGCTGAAATCTGCGTTTTCCGGGCTGAAACTGTAAACCTTGCGGAAACTGATTGTGCGGTGAGGAACTGCTGCGGGAAGGTGAGATCTACAAGGTTCGGGACTTTATCTGCGGGTGCTAATTGCTGAAAACTGAAAACGCTGATGTTCCTTGATGTTTCGTCGTGGTAAATCTGCAAAACGCCGGGGCTGATCTGCAAACCAAAACGCTAGGGCTGAAATTCTGTTGTTGTCGCCGGTTGCTCTACAAAATGCAAAACGCTAGGCTGACCTGAGGTTCTACGGTCGCCAGAATCTGTAGGTGCAAATCGCTGGCTGATCTGGTGTTGAAAACGCTAGGTATTGGCTCTGCTCCAAAAACGCTAGGTCTCTTAGGGGGGGTTCTACTGAGAAGTTTCCTGTTGAGCGTATGCTCCTGCTGCCTCTTCTACCAAATAGTGCTAGTCTAGGTTTGCTTATATACAAACTTAGCAAAATTGCCCTTTTCTACTTAAAAATAATAACTGAAAAATGTCAAAAATAGGTAAAATAGGCTAAATGCACTGGTAAATTCCCCTGAAGGATTCTAATGGATTCTGATGGGAATGCTTATGATCATGCTGTGTGCAACCAGAGGATATGCATCTACACTAAGTGACTAGACATGCACGGTCTACGAATAGACTCACAAAAGTGCCAGATCACTTCTAATCTAGACTGACTGGACTGACCGAACCTTGTCGTGTTGTAGCTTGTCCACGGACACATAGGGTTGGATGTGTCACGTGACATCCCCTTCTTTTCAAAGTGAGGTACTGGTACCGAACTGTATGGCGTCGTGGGAGATCGCCAATAGCATCCGGAATCCTCGAAGGGACTCTTCGCCAGCCCACTCTAATGTGTGGATCATGCGATACGTGAACTTCAAAAAGGTCTGCAATGCTTGCTTCTTTGGGCCGCGCCGAAAGCGACACAAAGTCTTTTGAGGCTCCTTCAATGCTTCTACTTCGTCGAGGGTCGTGCTTCTTTCTTCTTCAAGAATCTCCATGTCTGAAAATTCCTGAAACCATTTCCAACACAAAACCATGAACATACCTATTCAATGTAAAGTGATTGGAAAAAATCTCGTCTTCCTCAAAGACTGTGCATGCGATGTAGATGAACAAATAGACGGAGTCCTTAACCGTTCACCTCACACACGCAAACAATGAGATCGACTCTTGTCTTGCTGATCTAAATCAATCAACTGTGGCAATTCACAACGGAAATGCCCATGCTTGGTGTTGATACTTTCATATGCTCTACAAATGTGTCATGCCAAGGAAGAGACATGGAATGTGACTTCCTTACATACATACTTTTCAGCTTTTCATGAACAATCCGCATACATTCGTGCTCATTCACGAGTGAAACGTGCTCAACGTACAATATGTCATGCCTAGTAAAAGAAATCACATAAAGGCGTTGACTAAAATACAGAAAACGATCACGAATGAAACACTCGTATAATGCGTATTGACCAATCATGAAAACACATAGTACTTCCTGTAAGGGTTCTTTGGACCTAGGTTCGAGAGCCAAGATCGGTTCTTCCTGAAGGGGTTCTTTGGACCTAGGCTCGAGAGCCAAGATCGATCCTTCGTGATGGATCGAATCTGCAACGAGGTTAGCTTCGCTAGAAAAAGCATTCACTAACTCATCCTTCTTGTGAACAATCACATCTTCTTCATGCAAATCATCATGCTTGTGAGAAATCACATCTTGATCATGCAAATCATCATGCTCATCTTTATCATCCAAATCATCATGCTTATCATTGTCAATCAAATCATCATGCAAATCATTGTCATTCAAATCCTGTGTCATGCTTTGGAGAAGATGAGACTGAGAGAGTCTCCTTTCCCCAAATCTCTTGCATCTGTGCCTGAACTTGAGAAAAGAGTCGCCAGAACTCTTGCTCACGCTCTATGGGTGCCTTTCTTTCTTCTTCTCTTTTTGCTTTTCTTTCTGCATGTCTGCGATCCATTTCTGCCATTCTTTCTACTCTTCTTGCTTTACGTTCTAACTTCCTTTCCAGAAACAACTGCGGCAACTCCTTCGAAGGAGTTAGTGCAATCCTGGCGTAGATGGGAAAGGGAGGGTCGGAAAAACCTCTTGATGGGGAAAATTCTTCTTCGCCTCTCTCATGCTCATCACCTCCAAGCGAAGTATCCATTCCGCTTCGAGTGATGACCATCCACAGAAGTCGTGGGTTCTTGTCGGTTCTTGTGGTCTTGCATTCTTAAGTTCACGAGGAACTTGGGTTCTTGCGGGTCTTGGGTTCTTGAGGGTCTTGAGGTTCTTGAGGTTCTTGAGGGTCTTTCTTGAGGTTTTCTTTCGCTTGCAATCTGTGTTTGAGAAGGATCTTCTGTTCACCCAAGTTCTACTCCTTTCCGCAGGCGCACCCCTTGGCGGCCTTGCGCTCACACCAAGGTTCCGTCTTCCCAACTCACGTCGATTGGCCGGCCGCTAAGTGCACGGTCCGCTCTCAATGAGTGAAAAGAGACACAAGGGGAGGCTCGACAAGCCCTTCTTTCTTAGGATTCCTGTCACTCTTCGAAAACACGATTAGGAATCGACATTTCCAAGCCAACTTGGGTTCGTGCGACCGCAACAAGCAAAAAAATTCTTATGATTCTTGTGGTTCTTTCCTTGAGTGATACAGAACACTGCCAAAGCTCTGATACCAATGTTAGGTGCAGCGGAATGAATGTTTGAACTTTGCTCAAGATGAGTGCTCCGAAATGTGCTCAAGGTTCCTTTTGTTCTTATGGAAGGGAGAGCCTTCCGTTCTTAATGAGAGAGTGCTATGATCACAAACAAAGTGAATGGACACTGTGAATGAAAGTGTATGAGACTGAGAGATATAGAGAGAAGCGAATACGACAACAGAGATGTTGTAAAACCCTCCTCCGAAGGCCCTACTCTCTATGGCGAGAGCGGTCTACTTATGATTGCACAAATCTGGACTTGCCGACGATGTCGACGACGGTGAGGACGATGACAAGACGGGCTGAAATCTGAAAACGCTAAGGGCTGAAATCTGCAAATCTTTATTTGCTGAATTCTGACTCTATGTCGGTGACGATGTCAATGACGACGGTACGACGACGACACGCTGAAAACGCAGATCAGCATCTGCATTTTCCGGGCTGAAACTGTAAACCTTGCGAAAACTGACTGTGCGGTGAGGAACTGCTGCGGAAGGTGAGATCTACGAGGTTCGCGACTTTATCTGCGGGTCTACCTGCTGAAAACTGAAAACGCTGATGTTCCGTCGCGGTAAATCTGCAAAACGCCGGGGCTGGTCTGCAAACCAAAACGCTAGGGTTGAAATTCTGTTGTTGTCACCGGTTACTCTGCAAAATGCAAAACGCTAGGCTGATCTGAGGTTCTGCTGTCGCCGGAATCTGCAGGTGCAAATCGTTGGCTAATCTGGTGTTGAAAACGCTAGGTATTGGCTCTGCTCCAAAAACGCTAGGTCTCTTAGGGGGGGTTCTGCTGAGAAGTTTCTTGTTGAGCGTATACTCCTGCTGCCTCTTCTGCCAAATAGTGCTAGTCTAGGTTTGCTTATATACAAACTTAGCAAAATTGCCCTACCTACTTTCCAACAAAAGTCACTTAAAAATAATAACTGAAAAATGTCAAAAATAGGTAAAATAGGCTAAATGCACTGGTAAATTCCCCTGAAGGATTCTAATGGATTCTGATGGGAATGCTTATGATCATGTTGTGTGCAACCAAAGGATATGCATCTACACTAAGTGACTGGACATGCACGGTCTACGAATAGACTCACAAAAGTGCGAGATCACTTCTAATCTAGACTGATTGGACTGACTGAACCCTTGTCGTGCTGTAGCTTGTCCACGGACACATAGGGTTGGATGTGTCACGTGACAATGCGGATTGTTCATGAAAAGTTGAAAAGTTTGCATTCAAGGAAGTCACATTCCATGTCTCTTCCTTGGCATGACACAGTTGTAGAAAGAGCACCTGAAAGTATGAGCACCAAGCATGGGCATTTCCGTTGTGAATTGCCACAGTTGATTGCTTTAGATCAAAAGAGAAAGATTCGATCTCATTGTGTGTGGTGAACGGTTTGACACTCTTGTCTCTTTGTTCATCTACATTGCATGCACAGTCTTTGAGAAAGACAAGATTTTTTACACTCACTTTACATGGAATGGGTATGTTCATGTTTTTGTGTTGGAAGTGGTTTCAAGAATTTTCAGACATGGAGATTCTTGAAGAGGAAAGAAGCAAGATTCTAGACGAAGTTGAAGCATCGAAGGAGCCACAGAAGACTTTGTCGCTTTCGGCGCGGCCCAGAGAAGCCAGCGTTGCAGACCTTTATGAAGTTCAAGTACCGCACGACCCACACATCAGAGTGGGCCGGCAAAGAGTCCCTTCCAGGATTCCGGATGCTATTGGCGATCTCCCTCGACGCCATACAGTTTGGTACCAGTACCTCACTTTGAAAAAGAGGGGATGTCACGTGACACATCCAACCCTCTGTGTCCGTGGACAAGCTACAGCATGATCAGGGTTCAGTTCACTCAAGTCAGTCTAGGATAGGAAGTGATCTGGCACTTTTGTGAGTCTGTTCGCAGACCGTGCATGTCCAGACCATAGTTACCCGGAATGTGGAACGGGAACGGCGACGGGATCCCCGCGGAACGGGGGAACGGCTAGGGGTTCGGAACGGGAACGGCGCGGAACGGGAGGTATAAAAACACCCAAATAGTGCATTTTTTAGCTTCTTGTGTTTAAATACAAGGAGTATTAGAGTGCTTTGACTCTAATACTCACAAAAAACTCGTTTTGAAGACCATTCAATCTTGCTATGACTAGATGATGTGAGAGAGAGAGAGAGAGAGAGAGAGAGAGAGGGAGAGACTCGAGAGAGTGAGAGGGAGAGGGAGAGATTTGAGAGAGTGGGAGGGAGAGGAAGAGAGCTTGAAGGCTTAAAGCCTTGAGCCTTGAGAGAGTGAGTCTTGAGAGAGTGAGAGGGAGAGAGCTTGAGCCTTGAGGATTAGCTTGTGGAGAGAAAGGGGGAGGGGCGTGCATTTTATGAGTCCTTGAGGCCTTGCACACTTCAAAAAGAAGCCCAAACATTTACTTCAATTTTTTCAATTTTTGCCAAATTTGTTTGTAGCCATTGGCCGTTCCAGGGGCATTCCGGAACATTTTGGGGGCGTTCGGAACGTTCCGGAACGGCCGTTCCGGTTTGCATTGGCCACCCGGAACGTCAAACGTTTCGGGACGTTTCGGAACGTTCGGGAAGGGAACTGCCCCCCCGGAACGCCGGAACGGGGGCTAGGGGGTGTTCCCCGGTAACTATGGTCCAGACACTTAATGTAAATGCATATCCTCTGCTTGCACACAACATGATCATAAGCATTCCCATCAGAATCCTTCAGGGGAATTTTCCAGTGCGTTTAGCCTATTTTACCTATTTTTGACATTTTTCACTTATTATTTTTAAGCGACTTTTGTTGGAAAGTAGGTAGGGCAAATTGAGTCAGTTTGTATATAAGCAAACCTAAGCTAGCACTATTTGGCAGAAGAGGCAGCAAGAGCACCTTGCTGAACAGGCAACTTCTCAGCAAGACCAACCCCCGCGACTACTCTGGCGTTTTCTCCACAGAAGACCTAGCGTTTTTGCATCAGATCAGCCTTGGCGTTTTGTGCACAACAGATCAGCCCCGGTGTCATCACGACGCAGCAGATCAGCCTAGCGTTTTGCATTTGTAGAACCACCGGCGACAGCAGGACAAATTTCAGCCCTAGCGTTTTTGGTTTGCAACACAACCTCAGCGTTTTGCAGATCATCGCGACAGAATCAGCCATAAGACCAGCGTTTTCAGTTTTCAGCCTTTAGACATCGCAGATCAAGTCCTGCACCTCGCACATCTCACCTTCCTGCAGCAGTTCCTTGCCGCACGGTCAGTTTCCGCAAGGTTTACAGTTTCAGCCCGAAAAACGCAGATTCTTCAGCGCGTCGTCGTCGCCATCGACATTGTCAAGAGTTTGTAGATTTCAGTCATAGCGTTTTTGGACAGCAAATAAAAGATTGCAGATTTCAGCCCTTAGGTCGGTCTCGTCATCCCCGTCGTCATCGCCGACATAGCCTAGACTTGCATCAGTCACATGCATTCACTTTGTACCAGTTTGTGCAATCATAAGTAGACCACTCTCGCCGACGAGAGTGGGGCCTTCGGAGGAGGATTTTACAACGTCTCTGGTGTCGTATTTCTCTTCTCTATCTCTCAGTGTCATGCACGTCCATTCACAGTGTCCATTCACTTTGTTTGTGTCCATTGCACTCTCTCACTAAAGGAACGGAAGGCTCTCCCTTCCACAAGAATAAAAGGAACCCTTGAGCACTCATCTTGAGCAAAGCACAAACATTCATTCCGTTGCACTTAACATGTAGCTCCATCCATCTGCAATGAATGTCACTCCATACTTGGCCAATTGTCGCTTCATATTTACGGTTGCCATCTCCACAACGGCCTTCTCTCTATCAAGAAGAGTAGTACCGAGGGCCTTTGAAGTGGGTGGCACGTAGTGTGGCCCGTAATCCCCAATCCTTGTGCACATTGCCTTGAAGTAGTCCGACCTATACAATGTACATGTCACAAAGGTCAAAAGTCAAGACAATGTTGAATGGAAAACGGACATACTACTACTACTAGTTATGGTCATAATATGTATGAGCATTGAGAACTTGGAACTTACCGAGCCTTTATGAAAGGGATATGGTCATGATAAAAAAAGCGGGCAACGGCGGCATCCACGTCCTCCTTTTTTGGAACCCATGACGCATCTAGAGTTCGTTGACGATGGGTGGGAAGAGAGGGAGTAATGGTTTGAAATGATGTTTGAGTCGTCGCATTACTACCTCCAACAGAAGCTTGCAAATGAGTGGTAGAAGAAGGAAAAACCAAGTGATTGGGGTCAATGGCTTGCCACTTGGGTCGATCATTTGCTTTGGCTCTCAAAATGGCATCCTTGATCTCAAGCTGTTGCTTCTTCTCAGCCGTCACATTCTTAAAATGCTTCACTTGCCTCCCCACTATGTGAAGGAGGTGTGCTTGAACCTTGCTTGTCCCGGATTTGCGGTGGAAGCCACGTAGTTTGCACGTCCATGATCTTGCACCGCCGTCTTTGCCCAAGATTTCAGAGTGCACCTCATCCCACCATGAAGGCTCATCCTCCTTTCCTCTCTTAACAACCGAGGCACCTTCATGTGATGCGGAAGCTTGTGCCATATTGATGGTGCTTGAGGCTTGAGCCTTGAGAATTGAAACTCGAGAGAGGAATGGAGGGATGGAGCTTGAAAGTTGAGAGAAGGATAGAGCTTGAGAGAGGGATGCGATGAAGGAATGGAGCTTGCAAGAGGGATGAAGCTTCAAGCTTGAGTGCTTGTGGCTTCAAGATTGAGAGAGAGGGTGAGAGTGGCTTGAAGGTTGTTGAAGCTTCAAGCTTGAGAGAGGGTGTGAGAGTGAGACTCGAGAGTGGCTTCAAGCTTCAAGCTTGAGAGGGAGGGTGAGACTCGAGAGAGTGGCTTCAAGCTTGAGAGTGAGAGCTATGAAAGTGTGAGGGGTGAGGGTGAGCTTTTATAGAGAAAAAGAACCCCCCCACCCCCCCCCCACACACACACCCACACCTCTAGTGTGAACCACCCGCAAAGTTCAAACGGATGGCACTCGTTTAAAACTGCCACTCAGTTTCAATTTTTGAAACTGCCGCCACTTTTCAAATTTCAAAACTGCCGCCACCATTCCGACCCGTTCCCCCCGTACCAGCTGGCTGGAACGCCATTCCCCTGTCAAGTTGTCGGACCGGAACGCCAGACCGTTCCCGTCACCGTTTCCTCGATTTAAGCAGTTTGGAACGCCGTTTCGGTACGGAATGCCTCCGTTTCACCCGTTCCCTGTTACTGTGATTTTCAAGGCAGAAAACAAAGAATTCAGCGTGCTGTAGATTCTCACCAAGTTTTGCAAAGTGTTCGTATGCATCAGGAAAGTCCTCTAGGGGATACTGTCCATGAAGCTTCCTAGTACAGTTATGCTGCCGAATTCGAACAAGAACAAGTCATTTTCAGCCCGGATGTGCTGGACAGCTCAAGAAATCACAAGTTTTATTCTCTCTTTGAATACAATAAAGAAATACCGAAAGGGGCACTAGTCTTTGGGGCCAACAAGTGTCCGCGTCTGCTTGGTAGCGCTCTAGCTTCCAAGCCGTGTGTGTTTGAAGTATCAATTCCCGTTACAGGTTTTCTTTTGCAAAGTTCTCTGTGTCCTAAAGTCTAAAGTAAAGTTTCGGGTGAAAGCCTACGTCTACCGCCCTACGTGTTAGGTGCAGCGGAATGAATGTTTGCGCTTTGCTCAAGATGAGTGCTCCGAACTGTGCTCAAGGTTCCTTTTAGTTCTTATGGAAAGAAGAGCCTTCCGTTCTTAATGGAAAGTGCTATGATCACAAACAAAGTGAATGGACACTGTGCGTGCAAGTGTATGAGTCTAAGAGATAGAGAGAGAAGAGAGATACGACACCAGAGACGACGTAAAACCCTCCTCCGAAGGCCCCACTCTCGTCGGCGAGAATGGTATACTATTGATTGCACAATCTGGTACAAATGAATGCAAGTGACTGATGCAAGTCTAAGCTATGTCGACGATGACGACGGTGATGACGGAGTCGACCTAAGGGCTGAAATCTGAAATCTTCCTACTGCTGTCCAAAAACGCTATGGGCTACAATCTGCAAATCTTCTATCTGCTGAATTCTGACTCTATGTCGGTGACGATGTTGATGGCGACGATGTGACAACGACGCGCTGAAAACGCAAATGCTGAAATCTGCGTTTTCCAAGCTAAAACTGTAAACCTTGCGGAAATTGACCGTGCGGCGAGGAACTGCCGCGGAAGGTGAGATCTGCGAGGTTCGGGACTTGATCTGCGATGTCTGACTGCTGAAAACTGAAAACGCTGGTCCTAGGGCTGATTCTGTCGCGATAGATCTGCAAAACGCTGAGCTTGCTGGCAGATGCAAAAACGCTAGGGCTGAAAATGGTGTTTCTATCGCCGAGGTTCTGCAAATCGCCAGACTGGGCTCCAAGTTGCAAAAACGCTAGGCCTGTTCTATTGTCTGCAAAAACGCCAGGCTGATCTGGGAGTTCTGCAAACGCTAGATGATCTGCTGCAAAAAACGCCCAGGGCAGTCTGCTGCAGAAAACGCTAGCTTGGTCTTGATGAGGAAACACTAGGTCCTCCTGATGGGTTCTGCTAAGAAGTTGCCTGTTGAGCAAGGTGCTTGTTAGGTGCTACGGAATGAATGTTGTATTTTCTCAAGATTAGTGATCTTTATTGCTCAAGGTTCCTTTTAGTTCTTTAGGGAAAGAGAGAGCTTTCCATCTTGTAGAGTGTTGTGGTCACGAACAAAGTGAGTGGATTGTGTGTGCAAGTGAATGAGACTGAGAGAAGGAGAGAGAAGAGATACGACACCCAAGAGGTTGTAAAACCCTCCTCCGAAGGCCCCACTCTCGTCGGCGAGAGTGGTCTATTCTTTGATTGCACAAAGGTGTACAATGCGTATGCAATGGACTATGCAACTTGGTCTATGCCGATGACGACGACGGTGACGATGACGACGACGACGACGACGATGGCTGAAATCTGAGATCTTCTAATCGCTGAATTTCGGGACTGTTTCGGTGGCTGAAAATGACTGTTTTGGCTGCGTTTTCTTGACTGAAAAATGAGGTTTCTTAGGGCTGAAAACTGATGGTCTTTACAGGTTGAATCTGCTACACTTTAGGTGAATAATGCCGGTCTTAATTTGCTGCTGAAATCCAAAAATGCCAGGGCTGAAATTGGTCCTTCTGTTGCGCCGGGGTTCTGCAAATGCAAAAACGCTAGGCTGATTTGCTGTGTCGTGATGACGCCGGGGCTGATCTGCTGTGCACAAATCGCCAAGGCTGATCTGATGCAAAAACGGTAGGTCTTCTGCAAGAAAGTGCTAACTTGGGTTTTCTTATATAGAAACTTAGCAAAATTGCCCTACCTACTTTTGTTGGAAAGTCACTTAAAAATAATAAGTGAAAATCCCAATAAATAGGAAAATAGGCTAAATGCACTGGAAAATTTCCCTAACTGATGCTAATGGATTCTGATGGGAATTCTGATGATCATGTTGTGTGCAACCGGAGGATATGCATCTATGCTAAGTGAATGGGCATGCACGGTCTACGAATAGACTCACAAAAGTGCCAGATCACTGCTAATCTAGACTTGAATGAACTGACTGAACCCTGCTGTGGTGTAGCTTGTCCACGGACACATAGGGTTGGGATGTGTCACGTGACATCCCCTCCTTTTCAAACTGAGGTACTGGTACCGAACTGTATGGCGTCGAGGGAGATCGCCAACAGCATCCGGAATCCTGGAAGGGACTCTTCGCGGGCCCACTCTGATGTGTGGGTCGTGCAATACTTGAACTTCATAAAGGTCTGCAACGCTTGCTTCTTTGGGCCACGCCGAAAGCGACACAAAGTCTTCTGAATCTCCTTTCTTGCTTCAACTGCGTCTAGAGTCCTGCTTCTTTCGTCTTCAAGAATCTCCATGGCTGAAAATTCCTGAAACCATCTCCAACACAAAACCATGAACATACCCATTCGATGTAAAGTGAAGGAAAAAAATCTTGTCTTCTCTAAAGACTGTGTATGCAATGTAGATGAACATAGAGACGGAGTGACAAACCGTTCATCAAACACATGCAAACAATGAGGTCGAATCTTTTCTGTTCGATCGAAATCAATCAACTGTGGCAATTCACAATGGAAATGCCCATGCTTGGTGCACTTTTCAACTTTTCATGAACAATCCGCGTACATTCGTGATCATCCATGAGAGAAACGTGCTCAACATACAATATGTCATGCCTAGGAAAAGGGATCACATAACGATACTGACTAAAATACAAGAAACCATCACGAATGAAACACTCGAACAATGCGTGCATATCAATCATGCGAACACATAATACTTCCTATGATGGTTCTTTGGACCAAGGCTCGAGAGCCAAGATCGGTTCATCGTGAAAGGGTTCTTGGGACCTAAGCTCGAGAGGCAAGATCAGATCTTCGTGATTGATCCAATCTACAATGACGTTAGTTTCGCTAGGAAAAGCATCCACTAACACATCATCCTTGTGAACAATCACATCATCTTCATGCAACTCATCATGCTTGTGAGAAATCACATCTTGATCATGCAAATCATCATGCTTGTGAGAAATCACATCTTGATCATGCAAATTATCATGCTTGTCATTGTCATCCAAATCATTATGCAAATAATTGGCATCCAAATCATCATGCTTATCATTGTGCTTCAAATCATCATGCAAATCATTGTCATTCAATTCATCATGCTTCTCATCATCATGCAAATCATTATCAATCAAATCATCATCATCATGCTTCACACAATCATGCAAATCTTGTGTGTCATGCTTTGGAGAAGAAGAAACGGAGAGTCTCCTTTTCCTGAATTTCGTGCATCGGTGCCGGCACTTCAGAAAAGAGTTGCAACAAGGCGGCTTTCCTTTCTTTGTACTCATGCTTTATGGCTGCCATTCTTTCTCCATGTTCACGCTTTCTTTCTGCATTTCTTGCTTCTCGTTCTAACTTTTGTTTCAGAAAAAATTGCTACAAAGCCTCCATAGGAGTTAGTGCAATCTTTGTCGTAGATGGGAAAGGAGGAGGGTCGGAAAAACCTCCTGGTGGGGAAAATTCTTCTTCGCCTCTCTCATGCTCATCACCTCCAAGCGAAGTATCCATTCCGCTTCGAGTGATGATCGTCCTGCGATCGTGGGTTCTTGTGGGTTCTTGGGTTCTTGGGTTCACGGAACTTGGGTTCTTGAGGGTCTTGGGTTCTGAAGTTCACGAGGAACTTGGGTTCTTGGGGTTCTTGAGGTCCTTGATTCGTGAGAATCTAGGGTTCTTGAGGTGTTCTTTCGCTTGCAAATCGCGTTGGAGAAGGATCTTCTCTTCACCCGAGTTCTACCCTTTTCTGCGGGCACACCCCTTCGCGGCCTTGCGCTCACACCAAGGTTGCTTTTTCCCACCTCACGTCGAGTGGCCGGCCACTAAGTGCACGGTCCGCTCTCAATGAGTGAAAAGAGACACAAGGGGAGGCTGGACAAGCCCTTCTTTCTTGGGATTCTTGTCACTCTTCAACAAAACACGATTAGGAATCGCCACGCCCAAGTAAACTTGGGTTCGTGCGATCGCAACAAGCAAAAAAAAATTCTTGTGGTTCTTTCCTTGAGTAATGCAGAACACTTCCAAAGCTCTGATACCAATGTTTGTGCTACGGAATGAATGTTGTATTTTCTCAAGATTAGTGATCTTTATTGCTCAAGGTTCCTTTTAGTTCTTTAGGGAAAGAGAGAGCTTTCCATCTTGTAGAGTGTTGTGGTCACGAACAAAGTGAGTGGATTGTGTGTGCAAGTGAATGAGACTGAGAGAAGGAGAGAGAAGAGATACGACACCCGAGAGGTTGTAAAACCCTCCTCCGAAGGCCCCACTCTCGTCGGCGAGAGTGGTCTATTCTTTGATTGCACAAAGGTGTACAATGCGTATGCAATGGACTATGCAACTTGGTCTATGCCGATGACGACGACGGTGACGATGACGACGACGACGACGATGGCTGAAATCTGAGATCTTCTAATCGCTGAATTTCGGGACTGTTTCGGTGGCTGAAAATGACTGTTTTGGCTGCATTTTCTTGGCTGAAAAATGAGGTTTCTTAGGGCTGAAAACTGATGGTCTTTACAGGCTGAATCTGCTACACTTTAGGTGAATAATGCAGGTCTTAATTTGCTACTCAAAACCCAAAATGCCAGGGCTGAAATTGGTCCTTTTCTCGCCGGGGTTCTGCAAATGCAAAAACGCTAGGCTGATCTGCTGTGTCGTGATGACGCCGGGGCTGATCTGCTGTGCACAAATCGCCAAGGCTGATATGATGCAAAAACGCTAGGTCTTCTGTGGAGAAAACGCCAGAGTAGTCGCGGGGGTTGGTCTTGCTGAAAGTTGCCTGTTGAGCAAGGTGCTCCTGCTGCCTCTTCTGCCAGAAAGTGCTAACTTGGGTTTGCTTATATAGGAACTTAGCAAAATTGCCCTACCTACTTTTGTTGGAAAGTCACTTAAAAATAATAAGTGAAAATCCCAATAAATAGGAAAATAGGCTAAATGCACTGGAAAATTCCCCTAACTGATGCTAATGGATTCTGATGAGAATTCCGATGATCATGCTGTGTGCAACCGGAGGATATGCATCTATGCTAAGTGACTGGGCATGCACGGTCTACGAATAGACTCACAAAAGTGCCAGATCACTGCTAATCTAAACTGATCGGACTGACTGAACCCTGTTGTGGTGTAGCTTGTCCACGGACACATAGGGTTGGGATGTGTCACGTGACAGTGCTTTTGCTGCCTCTTCTGCCAAATAGTGCTAGCTCTAGTTTGCTTATATACAAACTTAGCAAAATTTCCCTACCTACTTTTGTTGGGAAGTCACTTAAAATTATAAGTGATAGGGAAAATAGGCTAAATGCACTGGAAAAATCCCCTAACTGATTCTAATGGATTCTGATAGGAATACTGATGATCATGCTGTGTGCAACCAAAGGATATGCATCTACACTAAGTGACTGGGCATGCACGGTCTACGAATAGACTCACAAAAAGTGCCAGATCACTTCTAAATCTAGACTGACGGGACTAACTGAACCCTGATCCTGTTGTAGCTTGTCCACGGACACATAGGGTTGGATGTGTCACGTGACACTACGGGCCGGTTTCAGAAGCTTCATGTTGTTGCTAATGTTGCTGATGATTCGAATAAAAGTTGGTTGCCGGAAACTGTAACATTTCCAAGAATATTCATGCTGAGACTTTTGTTGCTCACACGAAGTTACTTTGTGTCCAGTTGTCTCTAAGAAACCATGCTTTTGGTGAGAAAATTTGGGCTGGAAAACCTTGGTTTGAGCGGTTCTTCCCGGTCGGCCACTGAAGCTTCGGAAGAAGATGGCGGAGGAGTAGCATGTATAGTCCGAGAAGCAATTAGCTGACTACCAGTGTGAATCAATGCGAGGCTTGTTGAAATTGCTGCCGTCTGCTTTTTGAGAACTGCTATCGGATCCTCGGATATAATATTAGCATCGCCATCTTTTGATTCAACCATGCTGACTGCTCAACGAAAGTAACTGATAACTTAGAATAAGCTCACGAACTGATACTTTGAAAGCGGAAACTGTTTCTGCAGCGGGTTCTGGCTCTGGCTGAGTACGGAGTACTTAAGATCTCTGGCAAGATTTCGTCGCGAATCTCATCTAGTTTCAAGAGATATAAATAGGCACTCAGATATGGGCATCTCCCATGGCCGTGAATAGTACCACAGGTAGGAGGGACACAAGTGGCCCGTGCTGCAAGAGCAGAAGGAGGCTGAAATGTTGCAAATCACTGCCCATGCTGCATCGTGAATTCTCACGCTACTGCTGGTTTTTTTTTTTTTTAATAAAGCAGGACACTGGCTTTTAAAAATTGGGGCAGTCCAGCCAAGTGTGTCTAGCCACTTGGGCATAAAAAGTTTGCTTTTTCTTTTTTTAATGGTTTCAACAAGAGGGTGTTGTTGGCTGTCTTCGTAAAAAAATCAAGCGAAGAGAATTTGCAACGCAAAATGGCACTTTCACCAGCGCAACGTTTCGGCCCAGTGCTTCCGCCCAGCGATTTCAGTATCTCGGCGTGGGAGAAGGCTATTGTGCAAAGGGCATGTCTCCTGGGATGGGGTGCGATAACTGAGAAGAGGTGCAATCCTTGGGGAAGAGGTGGCCGCCTGCCAGTGTTTAGTAACCTCTCGCATGAAGGGGTGCCAGCTGTCACGTGACACATCCAACCCTATGTGTCCGTGGACAAGCTACAACATGATCAGCGTTCAGTCAGTCAAGTCAGTCTAAATTTAGAAGTGATCTAGCACTTTTGTGAGTCTATTCGTAGACCATGCATGCCCAGACACTTAGTGGAGATGCATATTCTCTGGTTGCACGCAGCATGATCATAAGCATTCCCATCAGAATCCATCAGGAAAATTTTCAAGTGCATTTAGCCTATTTTACCTATTTTTGACATTTTTCACTTATTATTTTTAAGTGACTTTTGTTCAAAAGTAGGTAGGGCAAATTGAGTAAGTTTGTATATAAGCAAACCTAGACTAGCACTAAATGGCAGAAGAGGCAACAGGAGCCAAGCTCAACAGGCAACTTCTCAGCAAGACCAACTCCCGCAGTAGCCTAGCGTTTTCTCTCCACAAAAGACCTAGCGTTTTTGCATCAGATCAGCCCTGGCGTTTTGTGCAAAGCAGATCAGCCCCGGCGTCATCACGACACAACAGATCAGCCTAGCGTTTTGCATTTGCTAAACAACGGCGACAGCGGGACCAATTTCAGCCCTAGTGTTTTTGGTTTGCAGCACGACCTCAGCGTTTTTGCAGATCATCGCAACGGAACAGCAAGAAGCATCAGCGTTTTCAGTTTTCAGCCTTTAGACATCGCAGAAGAAGTCCCGAACCTCGCAAATCTCACCTTCCCGCAGTAGATCCTCGCCGCACGGTCAAATCCCGCAAAGTTCGCAGTTTCAGCCCGGAAAACGCAGATTTCAGCATCTGCGTTTTCAGCGCGTCGTCGCCCTCGACATCGTCATCGACATAGAGTCAGAATTCAGTAGATAAAAGATTGCAGATTTCAGCCCTTAGGTCGGTCTCGTCATCGCCGACATAGCCTAGACTTGCATCAGTCCCATGCATTCAGTTTGTACCAGTTTGTGCAATCAATAGCATAGTTACACGGAATGGGAACGGGGAACGGGAACGGGGAGCTCCGGGACGTTTCCGGAACGCTGGGCCCTCGGGGTGGCGGAACGGGAACAGAGGCCGGAACGGTAGCCTTCAGGGAGAGGGAGAGAGAGCCTTGAGGGAGAGAGTGAGGTAGAGAGCTTGAGAGAAATGAAATGAAATGTTATATTAACGTCTTCAAAAGGCCAGAATGACTTATGAGACCAAACTGATACAAAAGTGGTGAATCTGTTACAATGTCTGGGTACCTTAGTACTAATGTACTATGTGTGAAAAGTGTGAAAGTGTGAAAATAAATGTGAAAAACTAAATACAAAGTATTAAATAAACTTCTTAGGAGCATTCTGGGTGTCTGGCTAGAATGCTTCTAATCCTTTGTTGTAGTCTCCTCCGCTGAAGTGTGCTTCTGCATCTCGGTTGTGGTCGTCTCGATTTCCTAAGCTCAATCGCCCTGTCAATGAGGGTGCCTTTGGTATGAATGTGGGTACTCCTTTGTGCTGGCTGCTGGCCTCTTGCTTCTCCTTCCATTCCTGCTTCTCTCGATCCGAAGAAATCTGTGATCTGCCTCTGAGGCTGTAGTGCTCTTTGTCTTCTCATTAGATTATCCCTCTGCCGATGTAGTTCCAGTAGGTACAAGCCTAGACATCTTTGATCTTGGTATTGCATGACTCTATCTAGAGGTCCAAAGCCTTCTTTAAATAGGCAATGGAAACGCCCACGTATCTCATAGTATACGGTGCAATGGCATATGTAGTGTAATTCTGTCTCCGGCTCCATTCCGCATAACTTGCAAATTTTGCTCTCAGGTGGGATTCCCCTAAATCTGCCAAATTCAATTTCCAGCTGGTGTGAGGATGTACGAATCTGACCAATAGCACATCTCAAACCATGAGACAAGTGATATCCATGTAGCTCGGGCGAATCACAAATCCATCTTCAGATAGCTGTAGGAAGTTTTCTTTGTAGTCGGCCATCTTCGTGCCCAATTCTTGTGTAGGGTCTAGCCATGTCCTCTTAGTATCCAACTGTATAAGATCCTGACGGATGATTATATTAATCTCCGTTCGTGTAATTGCCAGTGATGGAGCCTCAAGAGAGAGAGGGTTTAAATCCCTTCTTTACATAGGAGAGGATGGAAATAACACCCCCCCAAAAGTTCAAAAAACTGTCCCAAACTGTCATTTTTTTAAATCTTGTTGTTTCGGATTTGCCATTCTGGGCCCCGTTCCGACTGCCGTTCCGGTTATGCCTGGCAAGGGAACGGCGTTCCGGTCCCGTTCCCGTTTTGAGGAGCCGTCGGGCTTGGGAACGCGTTCCGGCAACGGGAGGTGTCACAAAGTGATGACATGGCTACGGACAGCAGAAACCCTAATTTTTTGCCAAAAACCCTAATTTTTGCCAGAAACCCTAAAATTCCTGCAAACCCTAATTTCTGCCAAAAACCCTAATTTCCGGAAATCGCGGAAGTGGGAAAAAAAAAATTAATAAATGAGCGACGCAAATCCTAGCTTTTTGCTACGCAAGGATTTTGGATGAGAGAAAGAGAGTTGAATTGCTTTATTTTAACTCTCATTGAGAGAGAGAGAGTGTCACGTGACACATCCCAACCCTATGTGTCCGTGGACAAGCTACACCACAGCAGGGTTCAGTCAGTTCAGTCAAGTTTAGATTAGCAGTGATCTGGCACTTTTGTGAGTCTATTCGTAGACCGTCCGTGCCCAGTCACTTAGCATAGATGCATATCCTCCGGTTGCACACAGTATGATCATCGGAATTCCCATCAGAATCCATTAGCATCAGTTAGGGGAATTTTTGAGTGCATTTAGCCTATTTTTCTATTTTTGGTTATTTTCACTTATTATTTTTAAGTGACTTTCCAACAAAAGTAGGTAGGGCAATTTTGCTAAGTTAATATATAAGCAAACCCAAGTTAGAACTTTCTGGCAGAAGAGGCAGCAGGAGCTTCCTGCTCAACAAGCAACTTCTCAGCAGTACCCCCCCTCATGACCCCCTAGCGCCAACCATCTCCCCATACCTGGCATTTTCTCCCACAGTTTCACAGCATCAGCATCACCATTGGAGTTCCCCTTCTGGCGTTTGTTACCCAGCAGATCAGCCCCATCCTTGGCGTGTTTTCCCGTGACCAACTCACCTGAACCTGGAGTTTTTCATCCTGATCATCATCAGCGATTTCAGCCCTTTACTAACGCTAGCTTCAGCAGCAGATTTCAGCGTTTTTATAGCATGTTTCTCCGCATGGTTACCTCAGCCATTGCAGCGATTTTCAGCATCAAATAGACCTGCTGTCCAGCGTTTTCAGAAGGTGCAAAACCAGCCCTAAACGCAGCCAAAAGGTACATCAGATCAGCATTTTTGACCTCAGCAGGAACCCCGTCAGATCCACCATTTTCAGCCCTTAAGGACAGCCATAAACAGCCATTTTCAGCCCTAGAAACAACCACGAAAAACAGCAGTTAGAAGACCACAGATTTCAGCCACCAAGTCGTCGTCGTCCTCATCGGCATAGTCCAAGTTGCATCAGTCCATTGCATACGCATTGTACACCTTTGTGCAATCAAAGTAGACCACTCTCGCCGACGAGAGTGGGGCCTTCGGAGAAGGGTTCTACAACCTCTCGGGTGTCGTATCTCTTTTCTCTCCTTCTCTCAGTCTCATTCACTTGCACGCACAATATCCACTCACTTTGTTCGTGATCATAGCACTCTCCATAAGACGGAAAGCTCTCTCTTTCCCTAAGAACTAAAAGGAACCTTGAGCAATAAAGATCACTAATCTTGAGAAAAAACAACATTCATTCCGTTGCACCTTACAGAGAGAGAAAAGCTTTTAGGCTTTTGCTTTCAAGCTTTTGGGGCTCTCCTTTTGGCATCCCTTGTAAACATTTAAATAAGTGGCTTGGGCCTTCACTTCTCAGAGCATCTGGACGCACAGTCTGAGAGTGAAACCCGAGCCACTCTCTTGTACTTTGAACTGATTAATACAAAAAGAAATACCGAAAGGGGCACCAGTCTTTGGGGCCAATATCTCTAGGCACGGAACTTCGCCGGGCCAGTGCAAATCTATTGTGATCTGTGAATTGTTTTGAAGTGGTTATTTGGTGCTGTCGCGATTGATTCTTGACTTGGAGTGTCCAAGTCTGTTACAGTGGTATCAGAGCACGGCCGATTTCTCTTCTACCGGAAATCCGATCCCCAATTTTTTTCCCGTGGCACCTATGGCTTCACGCAAGGATCAATCGACTCCCTCCGCATCTGGAGATGCGGACAGGGATCACAACGAAGATTCCGGCAGAGAGTATGGCCCGCCTCGGCCTACTCAGGCGGAGCGGCGAGGGATGGAGCGTCGCTAGTTGATCGGCGATGCAACGAAGATGATGCTCAATTTTGCGAAGGACCCAAAATTTGCAAAATATATGAGCTAGACTTCTTTTAAAGAAGTGCATGAGCAGTGGCAGAAAACCACTACACCCACTCTCAAGAAACCTTCTGCTCACAAGAAATATTCAGAGAAGGAATCAGAAGAGGTGGTTGATGCACGGATTGCCCAGCTTTTTGACGCGCAAAAGAAAGCCAAAAAGCACGGCAAAAAGCAGAAGAAAAGCACTGACTTCCCGGGATATTTAAGTCGTCAGTCGACTTCTGACAAGGCAAAGAAACAGAAGAAGCGTGTTCAATTTGAAGGAGTACCCAGTTCTTCTTCTTCTTCTTCTGACAGTTCTTCTAGCTCTTCATATTCGAGCAAAGAAGACAGAAAAGGTAAAAAGCGAAGCAAGAAACAAAGCTTCGGAAAGGGCAAGAAAAAGGCAAAGAAGACTAAGTCTCGCCCAGAGACTGACAGTTCTACTGAGGACTCGTTTACAGACAGCTCAGATTCTAATGATGGAAACTTCTATGCGAACAAGAAGAACTTTTACAAAGCCAACCAGTATGACTTTCTCGAAGATAAAAGCAAGAAAGTCCAAGAGTTTAAGGAAGGTGGCCACTCAATCAATTTTGATACCTTTTCAAGATACTCAGATACTTCAAAGGCTTTGTCGTTTATACAGCAGTTTGACATTGCTTTTGCGGGAGGACGCTATTCATAGCACTCCAAGATTCGGAGAGCTACCTCTTACCTTAAGGGGAATGCTCGTACTTGGTGGTCCACGCTTCTTTTAAATAAGACTGCACCAGTTAAATGGCTGAAATTTAAAAAAGCTTTTTATTTCTTCTTGGTTGACGCAAGAATATGAACGAGATGTACGAGCTACTTGGAACCATCTTCGGATGACCAAGAAAGATACAATCAATGCTTATTGTAAAAGATTATGGAGCTCTTTTCTACCCGCCTCTTCATTCAAGAAGATCTCGTTCAGAGAACAGATTGAGCAGTTCACCTTGGGTCTACCTACAGAGATCCGAGATCACTGCTTGGAACAGAAGTCAGCTTCTATTCACGAGTTGATGAGTCATGCGAAGCGGGGCTTTGCCATTCACTCTGGCAATCTGACCTACCCCACAGATGAGGCCATGACACAACGAGCCGAAATGACTTTTGGGAATGAAAGTAGAAAGAAGAAGAGCAACTCAGAGAAAAAGGATGCACGACCCAAGCTTACTCCTGAGGAGAGAGCTCGCTTCATCAGAGAGGGGAAGTGCTTTGGATGCGGGGGACATGGACATATCATCGTGAAGTGCCCTATAAAGGCACAGAAAGAACAGAATGATAAAGACGACAGGCCTGAGAGTTCGAGAGCAACTGAGGAACGTGGCAAAAAAGGCAGATAGAAAAGCAGAACTGGTACCACATGGCGTGGGACCTGCACCGAATCTAATGAATGAAAGTACAAACTTTGCCGCTTTTGGGGCAAAGTGAAGGATCAGGAAGCTCTTTTGAAGGAGCCAAGGCCAACATTTTTTCACTTGGAATTGGCGGCTCGATTTGGAATTACGCCCAACAGACTGACGCCACAGGCGGAGGTAGTTCGACTCGCACCCGGATGGGATTTTGCCATTACACCGAGCATTGGCAAACTTCGTTTGCAATGACAGGGGTATTTAGGGCACGCGAGTGACGTTCTACTCGGGATCCCTTGGTACCACAAGAACTACGCCGTGGTTGACTACCGAGCCGAGAAAGCGACTTTGATAAATGAAGGGCTCAGAGATTGTACTTGATGAACTTCAGTTTCTTACTCATTCTTTTGGGAGAGAACTGAACGATGGATAAAGATTGAATATGTTTTGACCTGATCAAAAGAACGCGAAGATTTTTCTCCACACTCATGCCGATTGCTTTTCACAGGGCCTGAAGATCAAACCATTGATCTGATATCTCGAAGCACGCCACCGAACCGACCACCTTACCATGTGAGCCGAGTACAGAATGAAAAGATTATGAACCCACTGAAAGACCTCTTGGAAAAGGGTCTTGTCCAACATAGTACTTCACCGTATTGTTGTCCACTGTTGTTGGATTTGAAGAAAGACGGATCTTGGAAAATGTGCATCAATTATAGCGCTCTCAACAAAATCACCATCAAGAACAGATTTCCAATTCCTAGGATCGATGATATACTCGACAGGTTACAGGGATCCTCGTGCTTTAGCAGGATTGACTTGAAGAGTGAATATCATCAGATCCGAATCGCGCCGGGAGACGTCTACAAGACAACCTTTCGGACGACTTTTGGGTTATTTGAGTTTTTGGTGATGCCTTTTGGCTTAACCAATGCTCCTGCGACATTTAACCGGATGATGGACACGATTTTTCGAGAGTACAAGCTATTTGTTGGCACTTTCTTTGATGATATCATTGTTTTCTCCAAGAATGAGGCAGAACACAGAGATCATCTGCTTCAAAGATACATTTTTTTTGGGACACTTTGTCTCAGCAGAGCAGGAGTGCAAATGGATCTGGCCAAGATAGACACTATCCGTGATTGGCTCGATTTGAAGAATGTCCATGAAGTTGGAAGCTTCTTTGGACTATGTTCGTACTACAGACTGTTCATACGAAAGTTTGTAGAGGTTGCTTCCCCTTTGCATATCTTGACACAAAAAGGAGTCCCTTTCTCGTGGGGATCCACAGAGGTGACTGCCTTTCAGACATTGAAAGAGAAATTGACTACGGGACCAGTTTTGACTTTGCCGGACTTGCAGAAGTCATTTGAAGTATATTGTGATGCTTGTGGTCGTAGTCTGGGTGCGGTCTTGATGCAAGAAGACCATGTCATTGCTTACGAGAGCCGATTGTTCTCTAGGCCGGAGATGATAGCACAGATATATGAGAAAGAGCTTTTGGCGGTTATCCATGCTCTTACTCAGTGGCGGCATTACCTACTCGGAGCGGATTTTACTGTCTTTACAGACCATCAAAGTTTGCGCTACTTCTTGTCACAGAAGCAGCTTTCGGAAAAGCAGATGCGGTGGGCGAACATCTTGTCACAGTTTCACTTCTAGATCGTCCATGTGCAGGGACAGAAGAATGTGGTGGCACATGCTTTGTCTCGATAGCCGTTGCTTCTGGCTATTTCCGCGATACATCATAGGAGCTTCGAGGATATGGTCGATCAGTATGCCACAGATACAAATTTTGCAGATATATTTTCACACGGATACGAGATGGGGAGACAGTAGCTAGATACTCCCTTCGGGAAGGCTACTTGATGAGAAAGACTATGTTGTGCGTTACACAGCCGTTGCGGAAAAAGGTTATGACTGAATGCCACTGTCCACTTTTTACGAGTCACCGCGGCATTGCTACCACTATGAAGGGGTAGAGAGATACTTCTTTTAGCCGAGACTCAAAAAGGATGTGAAAGAGTTTGTGCGCAGTATGCCTGAAGGTCAAGTTTGACAGACATAAGGCACAGGAATTGTTACAGCCTTTACCCATACCCACCCGCCCCTGGGAAAATATTGCAATGGATTTCATTTTTGATCTCCCGAGAACAGAGAATGATCACGATGATTTTCCGATTACATGGCACGTCTGAGACGATTGTCTCCGACAGAGACCCCAGATTTATGAGTTGTTTTGGAAGGCAATTTGGGAGAACATCAGCACGCAGTTGCAGTTCTCGTCATCGTTCCACTTGCAGACTGACAGGCAATTGAGTGGTTTTAGATTTATTGAAGTGTTGTATCTCGGATCAGAAGACTCGATGGGAAAAGAACTTACCTTTGGTGGAATTTGCCTATAATAACACGATACACTCTTCGACGGGGAAGACGCCATTTGAGATTGTTGAAAGTGCTGCGAAGGTTCCATCCTTCCTGAGCACGAAAGATTAGATATTTGAAGCGGATGAATATTCGCGAGATTTGGATACGGCTTTTGCCAAGGTTCGCGAGACTTTGCAAAAGTCTCAAGAACGACAGAAAAAGGCAGCGGATCGCCATCGTCGCGACTTGAAATTGAAGGAGGATGATTGGGTGCTCTTACGTTTTGAGAAGGCACGCCTAAGAAAGAAAAATGGAAAGGAGAGGCTTTTTCCAAAGCTTAGTATGCGATACTACGGACCTTTCCAGATCACTGAAAAGATAAATGATGTCTCCTTCCGATTGAACTGCCAGATACTTAGAGGATTCACAATGCATTGCATGTGAGTCTCTTGAAACCTATTAAGGGTGATGTGCCTGATGATGGGGAGCCTGATGAGCAACCTGAAGTGGAAGAAAACGAGGAGACCCTTGTTCCTGAACAGATTTTGGCACATAGGGATACGACGAAAGGTAAAGTCCGAAGGTGGTTCTTGGTTAAGTTCAAGAACTTTCCTGCATTTGATGCGAAGTGAATGGAGGAGGACCTAGCAGATACTCCTCGGATTGTGAAACTTTACCTCGATGTTTTGGTTTAGCATAGTCTACTCCAAACAGAACCCAAAAATTCAGCTTGGCCGAAGATCTGGTGTAGTGGGATGCACAAGAGGGGAGTTACTCCGCTCCTTTGTCAGCACATGCCTTGATTTTGATACTAAAGTCACTGATGTCTCTTTGAGCTTCAGGGATACTGAGAGCTGACAGTATTATGCTGGATGACTTTATGAAATGGAATTCCTGATAATGATACTGATTTGTTTCTTCACTTCTTTTGAGTGCAGGAACTGATAGACGAAATGACTACAGCATTTTGGTCTGATTGATCTCGAATAGACATGGTTGCAATAGGGGTTAGTCAATCGGACATCAATGAGGTCCCGCTTGGACCTATATGTGATTGCTAGCTACATTGCCGATAAATCATGGTCTAAGATCCAAATGAATGTTGAATATCATGTGATGTACTGTGATGTCTGGTGATGTCCTGTGATGTCGTGTGATGTGACTGTCGATTTTGCACATGTGCTAGATGTGTGTTCCTAGTACGTAGATACTAACAGTCAGTGTTTGCTAAGACGGTTTATGGCTTTTGTCGGTTTTGCAGGCGTAATCGCGGTCGATTACAATGCTTTCAAGAGGGGGTATGTCACAAAGTGATGACGTGGCTACGGACAATAGAAACCCTAATTTCTACCAGAAACCCTAAAATTCCTACAAACCCTAATTTCTGTCAAAAACCCTAATTTCCGGAAATCGCGGAGATGGGGGGGAAAAAATTTTAATAAATGAGCGACGCAAATCCTAGCTTTTTGCTACATAAGGATTTTGGATGAGAGAAAGAGAGTTGAATTGCTTTATTTTAACTCTCATTGAGAGAGAGAGAGAGAGAGAGAGAGAGAGAGAGAGAGAGAGGGGGGGAAAAGCTTTTAGGCTTTTGCTTTCAAGCTTTTGGGGCTCTACTTTTGGCATCCCTTGTAAACATTTAAATAAGTGGCTTGGGCCTTCACTTCTCAGAGCATCTGGACGCAGAGTCTGAGAGTGAAATCCGAGCCACTCTCTTGTACTTTGAACTGATTAATACAAAAAGAAATACCGAAAGCGGCACGGAACTCCGCCGGGCCAGTGCAAATCTATTGTGATCTGTGAATTGTTTTAATGTGGTTATTTGGTGCTGTCGCGATTGATTCTTGACTTGGAGTGTCCGAGTCTGTTTACAGGAGGGCCCCGTTCCACCTGTTCCTCTAGGCACGGAACTCCGCCAGGCCAGTGCAAATCTATTGTGATCTGTGAATTGTTTTGATGTGGTTATTTGGTGCTATCGCGATTGATTCTTGACTTGGAGTGTCCAAGTCTGTTACAGGAGGGCCCCGTTCCACCCGTTCCCTGTTACTATGATCAATAGTAGACCACTCTCGCCAACGAGAGTGGGGCCTTTGGAGGAGGGTTTTACAACGTCTTTGGTGTCGTATCTCTCTTCTCTCTCTATCTCTCAGTCTCATACACTTGCACGCACAATGTCCATTCACTTTGTTTGTGATCATAGTTCTCTCATTAAGAACGGAAGGCTCTACCTTCCATAAGAACAAAAGGAACCTTGAGCACAATTCGGAGCACTCATCTTGAGCAAAGCGCAAACATTCATTCCGCTGCACCTAACATTGGTATCAGAGCTTTGGAAGTGTTTTGTATCACTCAAGGAAAGAACCACAAGAATCACAAGAATTTTTTTTGCTTGTTGCGGTCGCACGAACCCAAGTTCGCTTGGGCAGGTCGATTCCTAATCGTGTTTTGAAGAGTGACAGGAATCCCAAGAAAGAAGGGCTTGTCCAGCCTCCCCTTGTGCCTCTTTTCACTCATTGAGAGCGGACCGTGCACTTAGCGGCCAGCCAATCGACGTGAGGTGGGAAAAAGCAACCTTGGTGTGAGCGCAAGGCGGCCAAGGGGTGCGCCCACGGAGAGAGCAGAACTCGGGTGAAGAGAAGATCCTTCTCAAACACAGATTGCAAGCGAAAGAAAACCTCCAGAACCTCAAGAACCCAAGTTCCTCGTGAACTTAAGAACCCAAGACCCCCAAGAACCCAAGTTCCTCGTGAACTTAAGAACCCAAGACCCCCAAGAACCCAAGTTCCTCGTGAACTTAAGAACTCAAGACCACAAGAACCCACGACTTCCGTGGATGGTCACCACTCGAAGCAGAATGGATACTTCGCTTGGAGGTAATGAGCATGAGAGAGGCAAAGAAGAATTTTCCCCACCAGGAGGTTTTTTCGACCCTCCCTCTTCCCCATCTACGTCAAGGATTGCACTAACTCCTATGGAGGCTTTGCAGTAGTTGTTTCTGGAAAGAAAGTTAGAACGCGAAGAAAGAGAAGCAGAAAGAAAGGCCTGCGAAAAAGAAATGGCAGCCATAGATCGTGAATACGAAGAAAGCATGGCAGCCATAGAGCGTAAGTACGACTTGGAAGACAAAGAAAGTCAAGCCAAATTTGATTGCGAGAACAAAGTAAGACAAGCAGAATTTGATCGCGAGAACGAAGCCATCAAAGAAAAGAGCGACCAACACATGAAAGAATTCTTGCGACTCTTTTCTATTGTGCCGGCGCAGTTTGCACAGAATCAGGAAAAGGAGACTCTCTCAGTCTCTTCTTCTCCAAAGCATGACACACAGGATTTGCATGATTATGAGAAGCATGATGAATTAAATGATAATGATGAGCATGATGATTTGCATGATCAAGATGTGATTTCTCACGAGCATGATGGTTTGCATGATCAAGATGTGATTTCTCACAAGCATGATGATTTGCATAAAGATGATGTGATTGTTCACAAGGATGATGAGTTAGTAGCTGCTTTTTCTAGCAAAGCTAATCTTGTTGCAGATTCGATCAATCACGAAGGATCGATCTTGTCTCTCGAGCCTACGTCCAAAGAACCCCCTCAAGAAGAACCGATCTTGGCTCTCGAGCTTAGGTCCAAAGAAACCTCAGAGGAAGTATTATGTGTTCGCATGATTGATACGCACGCATTGTTCGAGTGTTTCATTTGTGATCGTTTCCTGTATTTTAGTCGGCGTCTTTATGTGATCCCTTTTCCTAGGCATGACATATTGTACGTTGAGCACGTTTCACTCATGAATGAGCACGAATGTATGCGGATTGTTCATGAAAAGCTGAAAAGTATACATTCAAGGACGTCACATTCCATGTCTCTTCCTTGGCATGACACATTTGTAGAAAGAGCACATGAAAGTATGAGCACCAAGCATGGGCATTTCCGTTGTGAATTGCCACAGTTGATTGCTTTTTTTTTTTTCCGAGAAAAAGATCCTTCTATTAGTTAATGAAAACTGCCCATAGGGCTACAACCACCTCTGCAAGAGAGGGCTACAACAAGCATGATGGGGAGACTCTCCCAATGAAAAAACAGCATATATACAATGGGGCTAAATCAAGAGATGGGAGGAGGGAAAAGCCACACAGGTGGACAGTAGTGCCATCTGAGCACCCCCTGGACTATGGTGTAGAAAGGCCCAGGGCGCCAGAGTCGAAGGAAAGCCTCGCGGCGCTCCCGCATGCGGTCGGAGCTACCCTGTAGTCCCTCAAGCTGTCCTTTGAGAGTATGGATCAGCTCTAGCCAAAAGTCACGAACAGTCTCTGCTGGTGGCACAGGGCGAGCCTCAAAGATGCGGAAACAACGGGCCCGCCAAATGAACCAAAGTGTCAGGCCACTTATGAGCTCCCAACACTCCTCTCTCTCACTGCACCACTCCAGTGGAGTAATCTCTGTAGCAGGCTAAAGTGTAGGTCGCCCCCCCTGTATCACTATCATCCTGCTGGTGGAAGATAGCTCAAACTGAAGTGCCGGGCCCGTGAGGGTGGACCAAGCCGCTGCCCCCCAAGTGTACTGTCGAGCCGTGGAGAGAGCAAGCATCAGCCGAAGAACTCGTAGCTACACCTGCTGGGCCGAGGGACAGTCCTAAAGACAGTGACGCTGACTCTCCACCAAATGGTCACAAGCTGCACATGTGGCCGAGAGACCACTATGCACAAGCCAGCTCCCTACTGTTGTGGCTCTATGTGCGACCAGCCACTGAAACAAGGTGACTCACCTCGGCTGTCTGGAGTCCCACAGCCTCTGCCAAAAAGCTGCCAAGAACTCGACTGTGAGGCCTTCCTCCTGCCAATGACGTGCTGCAGCGGGGCGGGCCTCTCTCTGTGCTGCAAGTATATGACGTCCAAGCCGAACAGTGTACTGAAAGAAGGGGACTCCTGGGCGGTCTGCAGAAGAGAAGGGGTCCCTCCATAGCACTCGTGCCAGTGGACAGCACTCCCAAGCCCATAGCCTCCAGTGTCCTATCTCAAGAGCTGCTGGGTCAGGGTCTAAGACGCAAGTCCTCCCACAGATGCCCACAACTCGGATCCTCTGGAAACAGCACTCTGCTACCTGCGGGGCCTCTACTGCAACTCGCTGTAAGCGTCCCCCACCTTGAAGCTCGAAGAACAGGGCTGGGACAGTCTCTGAGCAAGCCCTGACTGAAATGAGAACCTCCAGTCGTGTGAAGGCTCCCATCCACCGGGGTGCTACTGGCTCGAGAGGCGTGAGCCACTCAGCTGGAACTGACTCTGAGATGTCCTGACACATGCTCTGCACCCCTCTCATGCCTTGTAGCTGGACAGCCTGCACCTCCTCCGACAAACCTGTGAACTCTCGCCAGTCACCTAGAGAGCGCGCTGGACCAGCTGCCATGGGACCCCAACCAAGTGGCCTCTCTGAGTGCTAACCATGGGGTTCCAGACGAGAGGCTGCCGTAGGCGCTCCTCCGTGCACGTCGGCGGTCTCTGCTCTAGGCCACACCGTAAGAGCTCCCAAGATCGAAGCAAACTCACAGCAAATCGGTCCTCCGGTCTCCTGCTCAAACCAACTCGGCGCAGCTCTGTAAAGATCCATCTGGTCGAAGTTTGCCAAGGGCCTCCTGACTGAGGCACCCTGGCACGAAGCCTCTGCAGCAAGAACTCCTTCCAGGGCTCCTCGCCTGGAAGAAGTCCTCTGACGACGAACTTCCCGAGAAGGGCTCTGCTATGCTGTGCTGGATCAATGATCCCAAGCCCTCCCTGAGAACAAGGAAGTGTGATGACCGACCAAGCCACCTTGGCTCGGGCAATCTAAGTGTCGCGACCTGACCAAAGAAAGTTCCTGATCAGCCTCTCTACCTCGTTGATACAAGAACTCGAGAAAATCCAACAAGAAGTGATGTACCACATAGTCGCCAACAACACCTGGTTGGCAACTACTACTCTACCAGCCAGTGAAAGTCGTGTTGAGCTCCAATGTAACAGCTTTCTCCTGATGGACAGGAGAAGAGGAGCAATCTGCTGCTCAGGGGACAAGTCCAAACCAACCTGACAACCCAAGTACCGAACTGCAGTCCCTAGAGGAATCCACTTGAAACCCTCTCCTGGCATCCAATCTGGCACAGGAGCTGTCACCAGCGTGTGACTACTATCTATCCTTTTTGTTGATTTCTTTCTTATTATCTATTTACTTTCACTTTTTGGAAACACCCCTCGGGAAATCTAACTGCCCTGCATTGCATAGCTAGTGTGGAACTGTCCAGAGGGAGTCCGGGCCTGAGGGCAAGAGAGCACTAAGGTTGGACAAGGACTATGGTTAGCCAAGTGGGGTCATTGACTAGCCAAAGTGGAATCCTTTGCTACAGAGGCTACATTTCAGTTTTGGATGTGGCCACAGTGTACAAAGAGGGTCGGATGACCTAGAAAGATATAATGGCAGCATCTCCTAAAATTTAGGGAACTGCTATTTTGGGACCTGAAAATGTCTTCGCGTCATTACGTGCAGTTTGACATGGGGATCATTTTGTTACTCTGTGGCCAAGTCAACAGAGGCTGCAGGTGAGATATTTTTAGACCCGAGGGTCTAAAGCGGGAAAATGCACAAATGAGTGACACTTGGCACTCTGAGGCCAGTTTACTACTTATAGAGAAGGCAAAAACGTGATTTATAGCTGGGAGGCTCATTTTGCAAGTCTCTGTCACAGGTTAAGAGCTATGGAGTGCTTGCTTTCCCTCTTATGCACAGTGCGGTGCCAGGAGTGATGCCCTGCACGCTACGCACTGCCCTCTCTCTCCCCTTTGGCAGTATGTTATGCCCCTCTAGTGGGCTCTTCATTTGACCAATGTACAGTTGTGTGGGTTCATGCGCGATTGCCGAGGCAAGAGCCTCTTGCACAGGTACTGGATTAGCTAGCGGCTAATCCCCCCGCAGGTACAGGTGAATTCGGAGAGGTTTCACGCCAGAAATCTCGTCCGATTCAAAGGGCAAGTAGCCCTACAGGTGCGGGAGCTCGAGGACTTGCTAGGGATGCGACCGGCACGCGGAACGGAGCCCGAAACAGTGAATTACAGCCTGCTGTGTATTTTTGCAGGTTTAGGGTTTTGGCCCTAAACGGACCCTAATACCCCCAGGAGGTTCGGGGACGCAAGGGGACCGCTGTACAGGCGATCTGGCGTATTTTCAGGGCTGAAAACAGAGAATTCAGCGTGCTGCAGATTCTCGCCAGGTTTTGCAAAGTGCCCGTATGCGTCGGGAAAGTCAGTCAATGCGTGGGAATACTGACCGTGAAGGGTTCTAGTACAGTTATGCTGCCGAAATCGGGCTGGAACAGTGGAAATTCAGCCGAGTTTGTGCGGGGCAGCTTGTAGGAACCACAGCGTTTATTCCCTCTTTTGAATAATAAAGAAATACCGAAAGGGGCGCCTAAGTTAGGGGCCAATCTGGTGTCCGTCTACTCATACAGGTGCAATTTAGCAGCCTGTATCCCTCTCCCCTTTGATGTGTCTTGAAAGTACAGGTAAAATAGACGACTAATAATGGGTGAAAGCTAAATCAAGGTTTAAAGTAAAGTCTACCGCCCTTTTTGCATTGAACAGGCCGGTTTCATGGTTCCATCGACGGGATTAAATCACTTTTTCCCATAGAAGTGAGCCTTGGTCAGTTTTGGGCTTGAAGATACAGGGAATCATGGATGCCTACAACAAAAAGATCACTGTACAGAGCAGGGGAAAGACTCACATTCTGGATGTAAAGCTTAAAGGGGAGTCTATTCCTACTGTATCAGCTTCTGCTATTACTTCTGTAATGAAAAAGCATCTTTCTGCGTACTTGGTTTTTGCACGTGAAGTGTCAGATTGTGATGAATCAAATTTATCTGTGCTAGATAAAGAAAGGTCAATGTTTTTACAACAGTATAGTGACTGTTTTTCCGATTCATTACCGTCTCAATTACCGCCAGAGAGACCCGAGGACCATGCGATAGATTTGGTGCCAGGCTGTAGCCCACCAAATAAGCCTCCGTACAGGGTTAGTGCGGCTCAGCAGAAAGAGATAATGGGCCAAGTACAGGAGTTGTTAGAAAAGGGGCTGATTCAGCCCAGTTCATCTCCATTCTGTTCTCCAGTGTTGTTGGTGCAGAAAAAGGATGGCTCATGGCGTATGTGCATCGACTACCGTGCACTGAACAAGAATACCATCAAGAATAGGTTCCCTATACCTAGAATTGATGATATTATGGACAAATTAGAAGGAGCAGCTATGTTTAGCAGGATAGATCTAAAGAGTGGGTATCATCAGATCCGCATTAGATCAGAGGATGTGCACAAGACTGCTTTTAGAACAACGTTTGGCCTTTACGAATTTTTAGTGATGCCCTTTGGTCTCACAAATGCTCCTGCTACGTTCAATAGGATGATGGACAGAATTTTCCGTCCACACCAGCAGTTTGTTGGTACATTCTTTGATGACATGATAGTCTACTCAAAGAATGAAGAGGAGCATAGGCATCACTTGGCCATTGTGTTCAAAGAGCTACGCAGTCATAGGTTGCTCATCAATGCAAAGAAAAGTGAGTTTTTTCTGGAAGAGATTCACTTTCTGGGACACATTGTCTCAAAGGATGGTGTCAGAATGGATCCTGCAAAAGTTGAAGCGATCAAGTCATGGCCAAATTTGAAGACGGTGCATGATGTCCGAAGCTTTTTGGGACTATGCTCCTATTACAGAAGGTTTATTCGAAATTTCGCTGAGATTGCTTCACCTTTACATGCTCTTCAAAAGAAGGCAGTCACCTTCAGATGGACACAGAAAGAGATTTCAGCTTTTAATCTCTTAAAGGAAAAGATGACTTCAGATCCAGTCATTGTGTTGCCGGATCTTAGGAAGTCATTTGTGGTCCAGTGTGATGCCTGCGGTAGTAGCATTGGTGCAGTGCTAATGCAAGATGGCAGGGTAGTAGCCTATGAGAGCAGAATTTTGCAAGGGCCAGAGATGACCATGCAGGTCTATGAGAAAGAGTTACTGGCTGTGATTCATGCGCTCTTAAGTTGGAAACACTACCTGCTAGGTGCAGACTTTGTTGTCCAAACGGATCATCAGACCTTGCGATACTTCTTGACACAGACAAAGTTATCTGAGAAGCATATGCGATGGGCAAATATCTTGTCCATGTTCCATTTTCAGATTGTGCATGTAGAAGGCAAGAAGAACATTGTGGCTGATGCCTTGTCAAGGAAGCCACAAATTTCAGCTGTGTCGATTCCTTATCATCATGAACTTGATGATATGAGAGAACAGTATGCAAATGATGAAGATTTTGCAAGGGTCTTCGAGCAACTAATGGATGGACAACATCATGAACACTATCTTCTTAAAGATGGGTTCATGATGATGCATGGCAGATTGTGTGTCACAAAGCCATTGCGACGCAAAGTTATGGAAGAGAGTCATGTCCCACCGTATGCAGGGCATCGTGGTATCGATGCTACAGTTAAAGCGGTAGAGACATTCTTCTATTGGCCTACATTGAGAAGGGATGTGGATGCCTTTGTGCGAGAATGCCTAATATGCCAAAAGGTCAAGTTTGACAGGCAAAAGGCACCAGGGTTATTGCAACCACTACCTATTCCAGATAAACCATGGGAAAGTATTGCTATGGATTTTATCTTTGATCTTCCGAGAACGCAGACAGGAAATGATGGTATTTGGACCATTATTTGCAGATTTAGCAAACAGGCTCATTTTATTCCTGTCAGGAAGAAGATAAAGCCAGATCAGATGGCACGCTTGTTTATGAGCAATATTTTCAAGTATCATGGCATGCCACAGTCGATTATTAGCGACCGTGATCCACGCATGACAAGTTTGTTCTGGAGAGGCTTGTTTGAGAATATGGGTACCACGCTCAAATTCTCTTCGTCATTTCATCCTCAAACAGATGGGCAGTCGGAAGAGGCAAATTCTACTGTCCTAGATCTGCTGAAGTGCTATGTGTCAGAGCATAAAGGAAGGTGGGAGCAGTATTTGCCATTGGTGGAGTATGCATACAATAATACAGTGCATTCATCAACTGGCAAGGCACCTTTTGAGATAGTTGAAGGTGGCAAGAAAGTTCCTCCCATACTGCATACAAAGGACAAGATATTTGAAGCAGATAAGTATGTTCAGGACATGGATGAAATGTACAAGAAGGTCAAAGTGGCCTTAGAAAGGACTCAGGCAAAGCAAAAGAAAGCAGCTGATCGTCACCGTCGTGAAGTGGTATATTCACTTGGTGATTGGGTGCTTCTACGGTTTGAAAAGGCAAGGTTAAAGAAGATGAAGGGCAAGGAAAGACTCTTTCCAAAGCTCAGCATGCGTTACTATGGGCCTTTTCAAGTGTGCGACATAATCAGTGATGTTGCATATAGGCTGAAATTGCCTGACAGTTGGAAGATTCACAATGCGTTTCATGTGAGTCTTCTCAGACCCTATGTGGGTGATGTGCCAGAAGATATGCCAGCTGAAGATCAGCCGGAAGTCGAGGAACTTGACGAGATCTTGGTCCCGGAACAGATTTTGGCACACAAAGAAAGGAAAGTGAAAGGCAAGGTTGCTAGGCGTTACTTGGTAAAGTTCAGAAACTATCCACCAATGGATGCTAAGTGGATGGAAGAAGGTGAACTTGCAGAGTCACCAACTGTGTTATCACTTTACCTGGAAGCCTTCGATTTGCAACCTACCTTGACCCCTTGAGTTTCAAAGCTACATGGATTGTCAGTGTGACAATGGCTTCTGAAACAAATGATGTACATGGTATTTAAAGTGAGCTCAAATCAAATACCTGTTACATGAATGTTAGAGCTGTACAGATTGTCAGTTTGGCAATTGCTCTTATGGAATGTCCAAAAGTTTGGTTAGTGCTATAGAAGTGAGTATTTCTTGTCAGTCTGTCAAGGATACAGTGATTGCTTCTATTAAAGAGTACATGTGTAACTGCATTCTTAAACTGTCGGTTTGGGTATGCTCGAAAGTGTTACGGGATCCAACGTGTACTATAAGACAGTGGCAAAATGTGCAGCTACCATTTTGTCATTGGAAAGTTAGTGACTCAAAGCAATGGCAGAGTGCGAAGCTACCACTATGTCATTGGGACAGGGTTCACACGCAGGCAATACATGAGTCGACGAGGTGTTGAATACACCAGGGTTGACAATGAGCATGTATGTGTCGTATATGTGTCGACATGTGTTGAATACATCAGTGTTGACAGTAAGCATGGACGACATAGATGCAAACGAGGACGTTTGAGATTTCAAGAGGGGGGTATGTCACCAGCGTGTGACTACTATCTATCCTTTTTGTTGATTTCTTTCTTATTATCTATTTACTTTCACTTTTTGGAAACACCCCTCGGGAAATCTAACTGCCCTGCATTGCATAGCTAGTGTGGAACTGTCCAGAGGGAGTCCGGGCCTGAGGGCAAGAGAGCACTAAGGTTGGACAAGGACTATGGTTAGCCAAGTGGGGTCATTGACTAGCCAAAGTGGAATCCTTTGCTACAGAGGCTACATTTCAGTTTTGGATGTGGCCACAGTGTACAAAGAGGGTCGGATGACCTAGAAAGATATAATGGCAGCATCTCCTAAAATTTAGGGAACTGCTATTTTGGGACCTGAAAATGTCTTCGCGTCATTACGTGCAGTTTGACATGGGGATCATTTTGTTACTCTGTGGCCAAGTCAACAGAGGCTGCAGGTGAGATATTTTTAGACCCGAGGGTCTAAAGCGGGAAAATGCACAAATGAGTGACACTTGGCACTCTGAGGCCAGTTTACTACTTATAGAGAAGGCAAAAACGTGATTTATAGCTGGGAGGCTCATTTTGCAAGTCTCTGTCACAGGTTAAGAGCTATGGAGTGCTTGCTTTCCCTCTTATGCACAGTGCGGTGCCAGGAGTGATGCCCTGCACGCTACGCACTGCCCTCTCTCTCCCCTTTGGCAGTATGTTATGCCCCTCTAGTGGGCTCTTCATTTGACCAATGTACAGTTGTGTGGGTTCATGCGCGATTGCCGAGGCAAGAGCCTCTTGCACAGGTACTGGATTAGCTAGCGGCTAATCCCCCCGCAGGTACAGGTGAATTCGGAGAGGTTTCACGCCAGAAATCTCGTCCGATTCAAAGGGCAAGTAGCCCTACAGGTGCGGGAGCTCGAGGACTTGCTAGGGATGCGACCGGCACGCGGAACGGAGCCCGAAACAGTGAATTACAGCCTGCTGTGTATTTTTGCAGGTTTAGGGTTTTGGCCCTAAACGGACCCTAATACCCCCAGGAGGTTCGGGGACGCAAGGGGACCGCTGTACAGGCGATCTGGCGTATTTTCAGGGCTGAAAACAGAGAATTCAGCGT
This sequence comes from Adiantum capillus-veneris, assembly GCF_014529385.1. Lineage (NCBI taxonomy): Eukaryota > Viridiplantae > Streptophyta > Polypodiopsida > Polypodiales > Pteridaceae > Adiantum > Adiantum capillus-veneris. The sequence continues at coordinate 137,256,720 of NC_140956.1, forward strand.
GCTGCAGATTCTCGCCAGGTTTTGCAAAGTGCCCGTATGCGTCGGGAAAGTCAGTCAATGCGTGGGAATACTGACCGTGAAGGGTTCTAGTACAGTTATGCTGCCGAAATCGGGCTGGAACAGTGGAAATTCAGCCGAGTTTGTGCGGGGCAGCTTGTAGGAACCACAGCGTTTATTCCCTCTTTTGAATAATAAAGAAATACCGAAAGGGGCGCCTAAGTTAGGGGCCAATCTGGTGTCCGTCTACTCATACAGGTGCAATTTAGCAGCCTGTATCCCTCTCCCCTTTGATGTGTCTTGAAAGTACAGGTAAAATAGACGACTAATAATGGGTGAAAGCTAAATCAAGGTTTAAAGTAAAGTCTACCGCCCTTTTTGCATTGAACAGGCCGGTTTCAGGAGCACTGTCAACCGAGAAAGCCACTGTCTTTCTCCAGTTGATCAGTGCGCTCGATGCACAGCAGAAGGTCTCCAAAGCCTGCTCGCATCTGTGTAAATTGGCCTCCTGGCCCTCTAAGTACAAGGCCGAGTCGTCAGCAAACTCAGCGTCCAAAAGCTCATCTCCCCGTACAGGGAGTGCTAAGCCCCTCAGACCAACCTGCTGTGACACCAAAAATCTACTCATCGCCTCCGCATAGAACAGAAAGAGAAAGGGGGCAAGAGGACAACCCTGTCTGACCGATCGTGTGAGGATGAAGCGCTCACCTCTACCGCCTGCCAAAAGCACCTGACTGTGAGCCTGTCTGTACAAAGCTGACACCCCTCTGATCCAAGCATCTGAGAAGCCCATCCTGCGTAGCGTGCCCTCTAGAAAGTCCCAGTCAACTCTGTCGTATGCCTTCTCAAAATCGAGAAGAAGAATCACAAGGTCCTCCCCACGGAGTCGTGCCAGGGCAGAAGCCTCCCAGAAGGTGAAGATGTTGTCAAGGATACTGCGTTCCTTGACAAAACCTGTCTGAGTCCCATGTATAAGGCTCTCCAAAAGTGGCTGAATCCTCAAACTCAGAGCCTTGGCAAGAATTTTGTAGGCTGAGTTTAGGATGGTGATGGGGCACCACTGTCGAATCTCATCCAAGGAGCCACCCTCCTTTGGAATGAGGTAAATCAGGCCCTCACTCATGCTATCCGGCATCACTCCTGTGAGCAGAATGTACTGAAAGGCACTACACAGATCTGGGCCAAGCAGGTCCCAGTACTCCAAGAAGAAACTGGGAGTCAGCCCATCCTCACCTGGACAGCTACCACGAGGGAGGGCCCTAAGAGCCGTGTGCAGCTCCTCAAGCTGAAGAGGTATCTCTAGCCTCTGGCGCATCTCCTCAGTCACAAGACAAGGCATCTGTGCCCAAACCTTCTCCCTGTATGCATCCTGTCTCTCTGACTGGGGCTCAGCCGACAGTAACTCACGGTAAAAGTCAGTAGCAACTGCACACATATCCTCAGGCTCACAAACAACTGACCCATCTGGTCTCCTCAACTGATTGACCTTGGCATGCGAGTGCCGAGGTCCCACTGTCTCAAAAAAAACACGTCACTCTGTCACCCAACTGAGTGCACTGAGATGCCTGTCGGTGAAAGGCAAACTCATGGCGCCTCTCCTCTGTGCAAGCAAGCTCCTGTCGAGCCTGATGTAACTGCTCCTCCAACCATGGACTGTCTGGATGCTGCTCCTGCATCCTCTGTAGTGAAGCAATGCCTCGTCTGAGACACTGCTCCTCTTTCGCTGCAGCCCGTCGAGCCAGAGACTCCTGTAGAAAAAAGTGGCTAAGCTTAGCTAGGCCTAAGGCCACTCTGTCTGCAGGTAGAGCCTGGCTATCCATGCCCTCTGTCCAGAGAGCCTCTACCCTCTCTCTGAGTGCTGAGTCCAACAAGACCCGCACTGGGATGCGAAGCATCGTGCTCCCACTCCTCTGCCTGTCTGCCACTGTGAGGATCACTGGTGCATGGTCCAAGAAGGATGTCCCTGCCAGGATGCCCACTGAGCCCCCCAAGTCACTGAAGTGGTCACTAGTGTAGAAGCGATCTATCCGCGATAGATTCACTCCTCCCACTCTACGGTCCGATCTAGAGAAGGCAAGACTCTCTGGAGGCCTCACAAAGCCAGAATGCTGCCATGTATCCGAGACCCTCAAAGTCATACACAACCTCTCCTAAGCTGCTAACTCGACTCCATGCACAATAGCATGGCTGCCTCCGATCCTGTCAGAAGGGTCCTCCAACATGTTGAAGTCCCCTCCTACACACCAATGGTCAACCTGTGGCAAAGACTCGACAATCTGTGACCAAAACTCTACACGAGCACTCGCCACATTGGGCGCATAGATGTTCAGGAAGCCCACAAGGCCACCCTGAAGCTGCATAGTAATTCACTGAGCCCTGCCTGGCACAATAATCCCTCTGCCCACAATGGCCTGCTGCAATGAGTCCGGAATAGTCATACATACCCCACCCTGGATGCCTCCATGTCCAAAAGCAACTGACCAAAAGGTATCATACCGTCCACGCAAAATCTGACCACATCGCCAAATGCGGCTCTCAGACAAATGGTGCTCCTGAAGCATAAGGAGATCAATCTCTCCTCCCACAAGGCAACGCTGAAGCTCCTGACGCAATTGGCCCCGCTGTCGCTGAAACTAGGGCCCACCTAGTCCCTGCACGTTCCACGAGACGATCCTCATGGGGAGCGAGAGAGAACAGATGCTGCCGCAGCAGCAAGACGGGCTATCTTCGAAGCTGGCTTGGATGGGGAGTAATCCGCATCCGAGCGTCCTCTAGATAGGCGAGACTGCAGTGAGTGCCTGGCCTAAGCCCAAGCAGAGCGAGCCGTGCGTAAAGCAACCTCCTCTGTCCAGGAGTCCTCATGAATGTATACATAGCAAGGCAAACACTGCGTATCAGCAAAAAAGTACACCACAATGTGCCTACATCCTGCTGAGTCTGGGGGTGTCTCCGCAAACTTGGCCAGTGGCCACAAAGTCTGCAGCAAATCTGTAACTCCAAGTTCTCCCATGTGGTGAGAGAACTCAAGAACCTGTGTATGCAACCATCCCACCACTGAGTCTAGGGACCACTCTCTCTCGGTCCTCCCACAGAGGGGGAAGGAGAAACCAACTGCTGAGTCCAAGGCCTCTGTTCCCCTAGCGGCGAGGAACAAAGCGTGGACCCTGAAGCAGGCTGCCTCGTGGTCTGCTGCGGAATCGCCGAGGAAGCGAGTGAACCCGTAGTCGAAGAAATCCCAGCGGCGTCGGAGGTCAATGCTCGTCAGACCACGAGGGATAGCTGCAAGGGAAGATGTCTGAATCTGCAGAGGGGACCGCAAGAAGGGCTGACCCTCTCTCGCTAGGCGACTCGTGGCAAAGGCGCTGCCAAGAGATCTCCTAGCCGCCGGCGAGGGACCAGTCTCCTGAGTCGACTGTGGTACTGGAGCAGGAGGAGGGGGAGAAGGAACTAGGGGGGCCGGAGGAGAAGAGAAGCGGGGTGGGGCGACAGAGAGAGGAGGGCGAGGAGGGGAGTAGGCGGGAGCAGAGGGCAGGGGAGGGGATGTGGAGGAGGAGGGGAAATCTGAAGGTGGGGCGGCTGGCGAGGGTGAAGCTGAGGTGGAGGCTGGCGTAGGGGGCTCCTCCTGCTCAAGAGGACCAAAGCGGTTCCCCGTGGGAACCCACTGCTGCTGAGTAGGCACCTGAGGGCCACTCTGAGTGCCAGGCTGTTGCTGTGGCCCCTGGCGTCGACGGCCACGGGCCTGCTGCCACCCCTCCTCCACTGGAGCCCCAGGCTCGGAGGATGGCTCTGAATCTGTGCGCTGTGCCGCTGGCTGTAGCTGCGGCCCAGCCTTGGCAGGCTGGGGCTGAGGATGAGGTGCAAGTCGTAGCCTCCTCCGTGAACAGGCCTTCGCTAGGTGGCCCATCTGTCTGCAAATGAAGCACTGGTTCGGGAGACCCGAGTACTCCACACTCTATCTAAACCAACCCCCACTCACCCGAGACAGAAGGATGACCTTCGGGAGCGTGTGGGTATCTCTGACCAAAACTCGAACTGAAGGGATGCCAGCCACCTTGGCAGCTACTGATGCTGCCGTACGAGGTGTCTCCAGGACAGTCCCGATGGCGGAGCCAATCCTGGAGAGAAGTGGAAGGTACTTCCTCCGTAAACCCGGAAAGCAAACTGAGATGGGGATGTCTGCCTCCTCTACGAGCACATTCGAAGTCGGGTCAAAACCATGTCGCCACTGTCGAAAGTGGGCGCGTGATGCTCGGATGGCCAGTGGACTCATAGCTATGACCTTGGAGGCCATCTCGGAAGTCTCAAACTCGATCTGGTAGTACCCCCGTCCGAGAATCTGGACATCCAAGATCTTGCCCACCTCTACGAGAAGGCGGGCCTGGAGAAGGTCTCGCAGCTCTCCTCTGCGGCAAGGCTCGCTTGCTCTGTCGGCGAAAGAGCAAGTCGAATGGTGGGCTCAGCGGGGTCGAGCGAGGGGGCTTCAGGCGAGTCCCTCTGTGGCGGAGCTAGGCCTCCATCTGTGTCTACTGCTGAGTCGAAGAAGCGGACGGTGAAGGAAGTCTGCAACCGAGTACACCGAGCACTCGTCTGAAGAAGAAATGCTGCAGAGCCAGGTGTAGAAGACCTTCGGGAACAGTCAGGACGACGGGAGGGGGGGGGGGGGGGATGGAGAGAGCGGCGAGCGAGAGACAAGAGGATGCAGGCGGGGTGGGGAAGAAGCGGCTAGGGGGGGGGGGGAGGGCAGCGGACGGGTGGGGGGGGGCGACACGGGGCGAGGGCGGCTGGCAGCAGTGCACAAGGGCGGGGGAGGGGCGGGTTGGGCTAGGCAGCGCGAGGGTGAGGGAGGCAGTGTGAGGGCGACGGGGGGGCAACGTGGGGTGGCAGGAGGCAGCGCGAAGGGGAGGGAGGGTAGTGCGGGGGCTAGAGGATGCGCGAGGGCGAGGGGGGCGGGAGGAGGGGCAGCGATGGCGCAGCAGGGGGGGGGGGGGGAGCGTGCAACAGTAGCGAGCTTGGGGACGGCCGGTCGGGTAGTGATAGGGGAGAATCTTATGACCTATGGGGCTTTTGAGCATCACAGTTGATTGCTTTAGATCATAAAAGAAAGATTCGATCTCATTGTTTGCGTGTATGTGGTGAACGGTTTAGCACTCCGTCTCTTTGTTCATCTACATTGCATGCACAGTCTTTGAGGAAGACAAGATTTTTTCCACTCACTTTACATGGAATAGGTATGTTCATGGTTTTGTGTTGGAAGTGGTTTCAGGAATTTTCAGCCATGGAGATTCTTGAAGAAGAAAGAAGCATGACACTCGACGAAGTTGAAGCATTGAAGGAGCCACAGAAGACTATGTGTCACTTTCGGCGCGGCCCAAAGAACCAAGCGTTGCAGACCTTTATGAAATTCAAGTCCTGCACGACCCACACCTCAAAGTGGGCCGGCGAAGAGTCCCTTCCAAGATTCCAGATGCTATTGGCGATCTCCCTCGACGCCATACAGTTCGGTACCAGTACCTCACTTTGAAAAGGAGGGGATGTCACATGACACATCTAACCCTATGTGTCCGTGGACAAGCTACAACATGATCAGGGTTCAGTCAGTCAAGTCAATCTAAAGTTAGAAGTGATCTGACACTTTTGTGAGTCTATTCATAGACCGTGCATGCCCAGACACTTAGTGGAGATGCATATCCTCTGGTTGCACACAGCATGATCATAAAGCATTCCCATCAGAATCCATCAGGGGAATTTTCCAGTGCATTTAGCCTATTTTTGACATTTTTCACTTATTATTTTTATGTGACTTTTGTTGGAAAGTAGGTAGGGCAAATTGAGTAAGTTTGTATATAAGCAAACCTAGACTAGCACTAAATGGCAGAAGAGGCAACAGGAGCCAAGCTCAGCAGGCAACTTCTCAGAAAGACCAACCCCCTCAGTAGCCTAGCGTTTTCTCTCCACAGAAGACCTAGCGTTTTTGCATCAGATCAGCCCTGGCGTTTTGTGCAAAGCAGATCAGCCCCGGCGTCATCACGACACAACAGATCAGCCTAGCGTTTTGCATTTGCAGAACCACGGCGACAGCAGGACCAATTTCAGCATTTTGCAGCACAACCTCAGCGTTTTTGTAGATCATCGCGACAGAACATCAAGAAGCATCAGCGTTTTCAGTTTTCAGCCTTTAGACATCGCAGAAGAAGTCCCGAACCTCGCAGATCTCACCTTCCCGCAGCAGATCCTCGCCGCACGATCAGATCCCGCAAAGTTCGCAGTTTCAGCCCGGAAAACGCAGATTTCAGCATCTGTGTTTTCAACGCGTCGTCTTCGCATCGTCGCCATCGACATCGTCATCGACATAGAGTCAAAATTCAGCAGATAAAAGATTGCAGATTTCAGCCCTTAGGTCGGTCTCGTCATCACCGTCGTCATCGCCGACATAGCCTAGACTTGCATCAGTCCCATGCATTCAGTTTGTGCAATCAATAGTAGACCACTCTCACCGACGAGAGTGGGGCCTTCGGAGGACGGTTTTACGTTGTCTCTGGTGTCGTATATCTCTTCTCTCTCTATCTCTCAACCTCATACACTTGCACGCACAGTGTCCATTCACTTTGTTTGTGATCATAGTTCTCTCATTAAGAACGGAAGGCCCTACCTTCCATAAGAACAAAAGGAACCTTAAGCACAGTTCGGAGCACTCATCTTGAGCAAAGCGCAAACATTCATTCCGCTACACCTAACACCAGCACACGGGTGCGAAGGGGCACAACCTGACGGAAGGGTACATGAAGTGCACCGGGTACGCCACACAAACACATCTGTGTTTCTGTCCATTATTTACGTAATGGAATTAGAATAAAATTCATATTACCTCATGTTGGTATGTGTATGTACCACCTTTCTTCTACTTCCATGCAACTCCGGGAAAGGGGAGAGAGGTAGCGGCGAGGATGAGAGGCTCACAACCTTCAGATCCCAAGAAAAAAATTTGCTATGATACCGCTGTGAAGAACACTCTTACTATGTGTGTTTATTCATAACTGAACTTAGATAAAAATTGAAATTGAACTAGAACTAGAGACAAAGACTCAAGACACTGAATGTGTTTTGATTGATTGAAATCTGTTACAAGGGCGTTCTTATATAGAAACCGAAGAGACACGATGAAAAGACATGACCATAGGTCAAGAGACATAACTCTAGGCCAATAGTCTTGTCCTTCTGTTGTAGAGCCGTGACCTTTCCGCGTAAAGGTGCAGCCATTCGCTGAAGAGGCATGGCTATTCGCCGAATAGGTGCGACTCTTGAGCGAAGAGACACATCCTTTCGAGAACAGGGTCTCTAATCTAGTACGTCTTCGTATCTGCAAAAGAATCAAGTGAAAAAAGTAATACAAAGACAAAGAATAAGTCACAATCGTGATAGATTGGGCAATGCCGATTGCTTAGAGAAAGTGATTGTTTCTCCAAATAAGCTTAAGGACTGATACTTCGGGAGCTGGAACGGGTAATTCCGGCACATGCCATAGATACCAACTCTGGAACAAGTTCCAACTTTGGGGTAGGAAAATCTCCGTGTTGAACCTCGTCTACGTACGAGAGATATGGGATAGGTACCCCGAACTCATGAACTGCCATGGGTGTAGTTCCAATAGTGCACAGAGGCCACCCAGTGGACCAGTGCCAGAGGGTGAGAGATGGGCAGCATGGAAATGCTTGCTGCTTGCTTTCATTATTTTTTTATTACATAAGTTCAAGGGAAGGGTGCTTTTCAGAATGAGTGGTTGGCTGGCCAATTAAACCATTAAATTAAATGTATCCAATGGCATAAAATTTATGCACTGCTGATGCTTTTTTTTTTTAATAGTGTATGAAACCATACGCTTCGTTTTTTTTTTTTACATTAAAAAAAACCAACGAAGGGTTGCAGCGATCAGCATGCTAGCACTGAATTCAGCCAGCACTTCAGCGATTGCGCAAGGGGCAGTTGACAGATTGCGAGCCAGGCGAAGGGTTGCCAGCATGGGATTTTTTTCAGAAACGCAGAAATTCAGCCAGCGATTTCAGCAATTCATCGATTTCAGGCCAATGCTTTGAACAAGGGCATGGCTCTCTGCGAAGAGCCGCGAGCACCGGCGAAGGGGTCCGTGACAATTTCAGAAAAGCAGCCCAGTGATTGCAGCCCATCGATTTGCACAAAGGGGCATGGCTCTTGGGGAAGGGGTGCTAGCGAGAGAGAAAGGGTGTGAGCACTCGGGAAAAAGGTGGCAGCCTGTTGTCTGGTGCCGTTTCACGTGAAGGGGGCGGGTGCGAAAGGGTGTCACCCGAGGAAAGGGCACTCGAAGAGGTACCAACCGACGGCTACCAAGAGGCACAACTCGATGAAGAGGCGCATCGCGAGGCTTCCATCAGGAAATTTCAGCACGCACATCAAGTATGCCATCCTCTGTATATCTGTATTATTTATGTATTACAAATAGTTTAGGGTAAGAGTTACCTCATGGGACTTTCGAGAGAAGGGCTCCATCTTTCTTCTACTTCCATACAACTCTGAGAAGAGGGTAGGGTAATGGAGAGGGTGAGAGGCTCACAACCTTCGGGCCCCGGGAAAAAAAATCACTCTAATACCACTGTGAAGAACTGTGCTTTATTACTTCATATGTGATTACTAACACGCATGTAATCGAAGCACATGAACTTAATGCTTAACCATATAAGAAGAGATAGGTTAAACATTGTCCACATTGAGCAAACGTGGAGAGAACAATCAAAAGTTGAGTGCTTGCTAGGGCAGTCTTAGGCCTCTCGACATCCTAAACCAACACAAGTCATCAAGCCTATCATCATGGCTCCAAGCGCTCATCAAGAGGCACTTTGTTGAGCATGAGCTGATACAACCTTCTAGCGTTAGTTGTTGACTTCTTAAAAGATGCTAAAACTCCTCGTTGATTCAAATAGTACTCTACAAGTAGCAATCAATTACAAGAAAGGTAAATTTGTTGCGTACATCCAAACTGATGATGATTACATGTATGATTGTAATGTATAAGAGAAGAAGCTTACGTTGGCAAAGACACAAAATCCAACAGCACCTTTTAGGGCCTTGAAGATGACTTGGATGGAAGTAAACCGACTCACGGCCCAACCACGCATGCTTTGTTCTCGTTTAAAAGAGGGCAGCTTCGGGAAAGATTTGACAAAAGGGAATTCTTTGGCAAGAGCATTGGTGCCACAGAGAGCAAGTGTCCCAAGCCTGGTTGAAAGCAAGAACAAGAAAAAGCCTATCATAGTCAACTGGAGCGGCCTCAAAACTTTGTGCAAAAAACCTGCAACCTGCACATCTACCGCTGCGAGCTTAATACATCAGAAAGTCAACATCTCTAAAGAGAGCTACTTTTAAGAAGTAAACCTTGATAAAACAGCAGTAACAAAATGCTATCTTGTTAGCATTGCTTTACAAAACGACATACTCCCACCATGTCCTTAGAGAGAGCTAACAGAGGCAAACCAGCATAAAGAGGGTGCCCCTTTACCCATGGAGAGCAAGAACACATGCTGGGAGCCATTGAGCGAGAATAAAAAGGCCAACGGCTTCATAGACTGGACAAATTTAACACAATTTTGACACTTACATGCTCCGAGACATGCAACAAAGCTGAGGACGACAAGGGTCGGAAGCCATGCTCTTGAGCCACTGTACTGCCTTCTTGAGCTGGACAAGGTGAGGACATAGGATAGATGCTATCACACACAGCTGTGAGGACCTCCATCTGATGCGGAGAGAAGGTATGTGGATACGGAGGCTGCCCACCTCTGAGCAAGGGATGAGGTTCATTAGCGTTCACCACATTCGTCTCGCCACCAACAGTGGGTGGATTGCTTTGAGCCATTGAAGCTAGCTGGGAAACCGTATTGCAGCAGGAGAGAAAATGGTATGGGGATGGGTGGGGATTGGCTTGCCCTCAGAGGCTGGAGGCTGGTCAGCTGGTACGTAGCAATAAGGGGTTCTCAAGAATAAATGCCAGAGCTGGCTGCTCTCAATGAGGTCGGTTTGTGCTCTCCTTTTCTTTTCGTATGTGTAGTTAAGCCGTGAACTTCAACTTCAAAACGTCGATGTTTATCACAATATTCGCGAATCGCAAACCAACAACTCTGCTCTTCTTTACCGATCGTGTGTACTTTTACCTACAAGCTACTCCCGTGCACAGCACGATCATATTCCTTCACATTTAATGAAGTCCTCTTCCACTCAGAGCCGAGTCCCGCTAGAAAAATGATTATCCTAATAATAAGGTAATTGTAATTTGATGGGATCACACACACGCCCACGAAATGGGAGGGCAATTGCACCCTTTTGAGGTGCAATTAGTGGAGGCTCGCAGTGCTCAAAAAACAAGGTGAAGGATCTCGTGGCCTGTTAGAGCCGCGGGCCGTGCCATGGCTAGTAGCGCTGACAGTGTGGTAGGAGGTAGTTGGTCGCACACAAAAGGGAGGAAGCCTCTTGTAATGTAGCTGGCGAGAACAGTGCTGAAAAGCAACTATAATGATTGGCCTGATCTTGCAAAAGTTGTGCTACTTCATTGTTGCCTTGCAATATAGCTTAATCTCGACGTTTTTGAATGGTTAGTGAAACCACAACAGGACTTCTACGATTCTGGAGCAAATTTTGAGATTTCCTAAAAAGGGTTCTTACTTCCCCCGCTACTCCCACAGGCCCATAGTGAGACTCAGCTCTTAGGAAAGTGCAATGCAAAAGTAGATTAGGGTTGTGTTTGTAACATTTATTAGGTTTTTTATTTACATCCTGTATTTTGAAAGGTTGCAAAGAGGATCTATGATAAAGGGAGTACTAGTCAAGTTTGTTTCAATGGTAATCATGAAAAAGTTACTAGAACACTATATGGCACGAACATGCTCAAATGGGATCAAGGGTGGAGGTGAAAAGTCGTGATATGCATGCATTGTAGGTTGTGGGATCGGGTCTCGAATTTTCAAATCGGTTCACACTTACAATGTAATTCTTTGAAACATTCTATTCTTCAATGAATGCATCCGAGCGTGGTGGTTACAGCTCATGCATTGCACGGGGCAAGTCGTGGGTTCGATGTGCAAGTTGCAAAATAAGCTTGGTGTTAACCCCGTGTTAACCCTCATGGCTCACGGACACCCTATCACCTACGACGCGGACGTTGTAACCTACGACGAACGTTGTATTATTTACTTGGTAGAGTCAGGTATCGGGCTTGTCGGTCCAACAGGAAAAGGGTAAGAGTGATCGCCGCTGAGAGGCGCACTCTAACTGGAACATTCAAGGGATTAGTTGGCTAAGCATGGGCGCCCAAGTGTGAATGGGACGAGCTCATATAAAAGTCAACAAAACCTAAAATTCACTCATTCTCTCATTTGTGCAATTGAAGAGTGCTCTTGTCCCATCTCCATCTTCTTCTTCTTCATCTCCTTGTGTGTGTGTGTGTATGCGTCAGAGAGAGAGAGAGAGAGGGAGAGAGAGAGAGAGAGAGTGTGTGCAATCGAGCATTGCAACGACGGCACGACGGCGGTGAAGCGGTTGAGCGTGGCGTAGCGGCGTCTCCTTCTTCTTCGCAGCGAGGAATCCTCCACGATAGCAAGCGTAGAGCGGTGAGTGACACACCATCGCCATCTTTGAACTTACTAGTTTAGGCTGTTGTGTGCTTGGAGCCATTTGTGGCTCGCACACAGTGTATCGGCAAGTCCTTGCATTGACACGTGCGACAGACGCGCACATTTTTGGCGCCGCTGCTGGGGAATGCCATACACTAAGCTTGAATGGCACTCTGTGCTTCTTTTGAGGTGCAATTTCAATTGTAGAAAAGGTAAGGAAGGAGGGTGTGTGTGTTGAGAAGAAGGATTTTGTGTTGCTACTGTGTATTTCTTTGTTAATGGAGTTTTCAAAGGTACTGTGTTTTTTCTCTGTCATAAGGAAGTAAGGTTGTTAGTTCTGTGTAATGCAAAGTACAGTAAGTAGGAAGTAGATCTGTGAAAGCTAATGAAGTGTGTTAGTGTGTAACAGTAGGTGTATTAGTTGTAAGTAGGTAGGTAGAGTGTGTGTGTGTGCTCTCACGCAGGCTGCGACGACCTTATCCTTTTTATTAATAAATAAATAAATTTTTAAAGGTAGGACCGGGATCGGCAATATCTCCTAGACCCAAGCCCAAGCTCACGCTCAGGCTCAGGCCTCAGTCGCCCTTTAAAATTACGTATTTTAGCTTCACACGTAGCTAAAAATCGATTTTTTTGAGGACCAACGGAGCTTCATGTGTCCGAACGTTGTGTTGTAAAGCACACCACAACCCTCTGAGTGATACGCTTGTTTCGAGCTATCACACACTTTAATCAAAAAAATCGATCATTAAAAAACATTAAAAACATTAAAAAACATTAAAAACATTAAAAAACATATAAAAATAAAAATAAAACGAGTGAAAACGGACACCTAAAAAAGTAAGCGGTTAACCTTCAAGGTTATTCGCCGACGCTTGTAGGGTGCCAAAGGCACATGCATCTGCGCTTTGGTCGTGTGCTAGAGATGGAGGCTGACGCGAGTTCTCAATATCCACCTACCTTAGGTTCTGGGCCCTCAGCGGGGACCCAAGATAGTACACACCAAGACCCGAATGGTAGAAGCCTTACCGAAGTGCAAGAGGTTGAGCGATATATCATTGCGGCTAGGGAAAAGTAAGTTGAGAGCTTACGCAAGACGGAGCAACGAAGAGAGTTAAAAGCGAAAGCCCCTATGTCAATATCCTTGCTAAGAGAGCAATCGAGTGCTCCTGACTTAGCAACCGCTAAGGGCCAACCCCTAGAAAGCAACATTGCATCTAGCTCAAAGGACACCCCTAGCACCTCAATCCTAGATGGAGCGTTCTTAAATGAGAAATGGGAGTACGAACTACAAACGGAAACTCTAACCGACCTATACACAGGTCACACCTATCACGTGGGTTGGTTAGATGTCCTACAATCTACAATGGGCGCTACTAGTGTGGAGGATGATCAACAAAGAGTTTGTGAGGTCATCCATAGAGTCATTGAGTTAGAGAGACAGAACAAGGGGATCAACATGCCTTCAACGGGTCTCATGAGATTCTTGGATACAGGGAAGGCTAAACAACCGACCTTATCGCAAATGGAGACTCCCTCGGTAAGTCCGATGGATCCCCCATATGTTGTTTCGCCAGGGGTCTCGGTGCAATCTGAGCCCACAAGTGATAGCTTTACCTTTCCAAGTCTAGCTCATCTTTCCCTTGATGACACCACAGCTACCATGCCTACCCGAGTGATAGGCATGCCGAGAAATATGCCATGGACCTCATTTGTTAGTAAAGCACCACTACATGGTAGCTCAATGCCTGCAACAGTACCTACAAGTGTGTACCAATCGTATACACCCATGGGTCCTCGTACTCATGTAGTCCTTACTCCTCCCATGGTTTCAAATACCTATGCTCCACAACCACAACACCCAAGTTCTTATTTCCATGGGACCATACCGGCTAGCATTAGCATGTCACATCCGACGTCTACTATGCCTAGGGCCACACATATGAACTTTGGGCCACCACATGGCACAACATCGTACCCAATGTGGAACCCAAGGGCTTCCTATGTGAATCCCAATGCCAATACCTACTCCACATGTAGTCTCTGGAGCGCCTTCACCCACGGTGCCTGCTCACTTAGGTGACTTGGCAACGTTTGCTCAAGCTATTGGTCGATCTATTGCTGAGAATATGCGTAACACGCCTGATAGAGAGCCTAGAAGTAAGGCAGTACGAATAGCCAAGCTCACACAAAAATTTAGTGGAGACGGGGATGTGAGAAATCATCTCGAAGTGTTTGAACAAATATGCGATTCTCTAGGAGACCGCAATGACTTGCATAAGAGTAATGCTTTAAGCCTAACCTTAAGTGGGAAGGTAGGGGATTGGTATAAAACCCTAAGGGTGGAAGAAAAAACGATTTACCCTACTCTTAGGAGATTGTTTTTGAAAGAATACATACGAGAGGGAGTGTTTTGGGGTGTAGCCTCTCAGCTCCAGAAAGCCCAACGAGAGGAAGGAGAGTCGGTGAGAGACTTTATTAGTCGCTTGAAGCATTTGAATTCTCGTTGTAATCCAAATGAGCGCTTCAATAATAATCAATTGCTTGATAGATTCATTCGAGGATTATGACATGAGGATATCTATAATGGCCTAGTCATTAGAGGTATCACCACTTGGGAAGGAGTCACCACCAATGCGATCCAATTGGAGGATAATTTAATGGTTCAAGGAGAAAGAGTGTCTATTGAGCCTAAATCTATTAGCTCGCAAGCATCAGGGCATCAGCCAATGACCCTAAAGCCTATTGCTAAGGAGCCAAAGATATCTGAGATGACTTTAGCAGATCTCACCAAGGCTATTCAAGAGAGTCTTAGAGATAATCATGCTCTACAAAACAATCATATGTATCCAAGATGGGAGCAACAATGGTGCTTAGTATGCTATGGACCGCATAGTACCAGTGAATGCCCTACTTTTAGAGTAAAATTCAATGCGAACTACAATGCCTGTGGGAGGTATGGTCATCAAGCTAAGGATTGCATAGTATTTAAGCGCGTGATGGCCAATAGACTAACCTTAGCATGGACAGACACACCTCGAGTGCCTGCATTGATGCCAGCCCCACCTCTTGAACAAATATCACAACGTCCCTAGGGCCCAAAATGTTGTTCAAACAATACCCTTACCACCTCCAGTGCTAGGACCGCAACCACCACATCCGAGAATCACTTCTGTGAATCAAGTGGGTTGTAAGTCATCTATTGCTTGTTGGAAGGCTGTGAGGAAGATATAGATCCTAATATTGCCTATGGAATGGATGTGCTTGAAGAAAGTCCACAATACTACATGGAGGACTATTGGGGACAAGTCAAACCTGTATATCAAGTAGTTGCCCTTGTGGCAAGAGGCCAAAATATCAATTACACTGCTAAGAGACCACCTCTTCAATGCTATGAGTGTGGAGGTCCACATCGTGTAGCCGAGTGTCCTATTAGGCTACAAAAGAATGCCACACTAATGCAAACCGATCAATCGAGTACGTCTGCAATGCCGATACTCATGTGTAATCGATGTGGCATAGATCATTTGATTGCCCAATGTCAAAATAATCCAAATGTATCGAAGATCACGCCATTAAACTTGATTGAAGTTATCGAGGAGCCATCACAAAGTACACATGTGGTACCAGTAAACGAACTCACACGATCGATGCTCCAAAAACAAAATTATATTCTTGAGGAAAGAGACACGACATCAATTGCCCAATCTCAAAAAAAGAAGAAAACACGAAGGAAGAGATCGCAAAAAGCAGCGAAGTCAGACCCCAGTTCAAAGACCAACATAGGGACTGGTGACGACCTCGTATATATGAACGATGCTGAAGAAGATTCTAATTCAGGTGAAACCATGGAGACCAAAAATGGCAGGGATCCAAGAAGAAGATAGGAACTTATCCAAACCCTACAGAGGAGATTGAGCGAGTCAAGAAATTAAGGAGTTTGGTAGAAGATACCCAAAGGGATCTAGAACTAGCACCTAGGCAGATCCAGATTACAGACACCGTGTTCCCTATGCAACAACAACCTCACCAAGTCCATAGACCCTTAGCCATACCTAGTGTCATCCAAGAAGAAAGTGACTTGAAGTCATGGGAAAGTGGGCGTACTCACTTCTTGATGGAAAGAATGTTTACAACACGGACTACTTGATCCTATCGAAGAAATGGAGATCCCATCTTTCCCACGTCAAGGGACTCAAGGCAAAAAGGTGTCGTTAAACATTGCCAAATTGATGGATTTCATGTCTTCAGAAGTTAGAACCACCATCATGTCCAAACTATATAAAGACCCTTAGCTAGTCTCAGCTCTTCGAGCCTTCCTCAATGGAGAACTGAAGTTTGGGCTACCACAATTTGCACAGATGGATGGAGTTGGTGAGATTCCAAAAGAGGAGGAACACTTAGATCCACAACCCAACCTAGATGAGAACCTTGTTAGAGAAATACCTGTTAACAAGTTGGGACAATACTTTGAGGGTGATGAATCCAATGCGACCATACCAATCACTACTAAGGGATTAACAATCCTTGATGGTGGCGCTGGGGTTAGCATTGTGACTAAAAATTGATGGGAAACTATGGGAAGACCTCACCTTGCGACCACAACCATAGTACTGAAGATGGCCAATGGGTCTATTGTTAAACCTATTGGGATGCTAGAAGATCTCGAGATCAAGGTCTTTGGACATAAAATAAGGATTACCTTTATTGTTATGGATTTCTCCAAACACACTATGGCATCAGAGATGATCTGAGGACGTCCTTTCATGAGGGAAGCAAAAATGGTGCATGACTGGTCTAAAAACCATGTCTACTTGCAGTTCCAAGATTCTGTCATTTGAGTGGATCTTGTGATTGGTCGAGCACATCCTCTAGGAAACAGGTTTAGAATTGATCATAGATCCGACACCACAGTTCACTCGGCCCCATTGCAGTATTGTTACACGTGTAAATTAGACACTGATGTTGGGGAAGATTCTCCTTATATGGATGTACTACCTAGGATGATTGAGTCAAACAATGTGGATTGGGTCCACCTAGCAGCACCCATAGATACTTGGGGAAATAGGGGGACGATCTGGGTAACACCTGAGGGGGATGAAATGCCCGTACCCTTAAATATGCTACAAGCAATGCATATAGCTTCTGACAAGACTCATCCTAATATAACGAAGAAAACATACAAGGGGTCCCTAAAGCTTCTTTAGCGACCATAGCTAGTACTAAAAAACAGAAGTCTTGTAAGAAACGTCCCACTCGCCCCAAAAAATATAAGGAAACGTGGCGGTGGATTCCTAAACGACTATTGGAAGCCCAAGGCTACTATCAAGGAAATGATCAAATCTGGGTGCCAAAACGTAGATTGTGTTCTTACTTGTCACCCGACCCATGTGAGCCCAATCCTGTAGCTCCAAAACGAATCAACGATCGCGGAAATAAAAAAATCATAGAATGCTACACATCCCCTCCAGAGCTA
The DNA here is from genome assembly GCF_014529385.1 of Adiantum capillus-veneris. Classification (NCBI taxonomy): domain Eukaryota; kingdom Viridiplantae; phylum Streptophyta; class Polypodiopsida; order Polypodiales; family Pteridaceae; genus Adiantum; species Adiantum capillus-veneris. The sequence continues at coordinate 137,273,826 of NC_140956.1, forward strand.
GTTTGGGTACCGAAGAAAGAACGATTTGTTCCACCTAGCTCAGGAAGGGGGGAGTCCCATGAAGCTTCTATCTCCTCATGTAATGAATCCATACAGGTAAAAGCTTCTCCACATCCTCCACCTACAATAGTGGCCTCCATAAAGCTACAAAGGAATCCACACCTCCCAGTTTTCAAGAATCACCTGCTGAACCACTTCAAGTTCAATCCTGGGAGAGTACCTTACCACCCTTGCAACTCGACGAGGCACCTAAGGTAATAGAAAACTACTGGCAAAAATCCTCATCTATTACCAACTGGAACAATTGGTTTCAAAGGGTGATGAGCACATTTCAAATGGTATAATCTACCCAAGGAAGGGGGGAGTGTTTACTGACAGTCATCATTCACTCACTCCCCTCTCAACCTTCCTCCCTGACCTCTCAATCTCCCAATCTTAGGGAATGTATATATAAAGCCTTATACTCACAAAAAACAAAAATAATAAAGAGTAAGAGCAATTAGCAAACGAGTATGCACAATAAAAGTCAAACCATTGACCCAAACCTACACATTCACATCCGGTACACTGAAACAGAAACCTATGTCATAAAACACCTTTGATCCTCATCACTCGAGTGATGGAGGGTAGGTAAGATTAGTACGATAGGAGTGTTTTTGTTTTAGAGTTTAGTGATTAGCAAAGTACCTTTTCCCACTGATGTGCCTCCTAGAGGTATTCTTTGTGTTTCCTCGTGTGTATAGCAACGTGTTGCTGTGGTTAGGATTTGGACCTTCATGGAATCTTTCTCTCATCCACTTTTCAAATCAAGCGCAACCATCAACACAAACAGGTGTTTCTTGTCCATTAGCATTGCCCCTTATCTTTTTGCATCCATGTTTGTCTGCTTTAATTGTAATTGGTAGAATAATATTCAGCGCATTTGCTTAGTATCAAACATTAAATTCAATGTAATTTTTTGTCATAATCACTTGTCTAGGTTTAAAAAGATATCTTCTCTTAATACCATGGAGAATGCCTTCCTAATAATTAATGGTTACTTAGGTTCTTAATCCAATTTAGACAGCATTGTGTGAAATGTACTAGGGCTTTTTAGTGGGCTTAGTCCCTATTGACATTTAGCTTAAGTATTATAAAGGGAGTTCACTAGTGTGATGAGCCTGGGGAGGGTAACAATGTTATATGACCCCCCAAAGTTACAAAATTAAAATGCTGAAAACGAACAAACAAAAAATCAAAGTGCCACTATGTAAAATCTTAAGCTGGAAGAGAAACCTTAGCTTGATTTGGTACTCCACTCACATGTATCGCCTATTGTACTAGAGCCCTAGAGGTTCCTAGTGTGGGCGCTTTTCCTTGAAAAGCAAAAAACCCAAGGCATACAAAATAAGCACACACATCAAAAGTAAATCAATGAGAAAAGACTTTTGGGGGGTCAAAGAAAAGGTAATCAATCAGGCGATGATTTCATGAGAAATTCCTTTGATCGTAGCTTAACTACAAGGTCTTCTAGGTATAGCCTCTAGTCAGCCCTCGAACATGAAATACTTGGCTCTCGCGATTAAACAACTTAATTGACCAGGGAAAATTAAGAAGCTTACCCATGGTATTAATAGTCGGTCTTTAGTGCCTTTCGATCGTTAAATTAGCGACCCCATACTTATTTAATTTTTTACCTTTACAGTTGTTTCTGCGTTTGATTATATTGGAATTTAATGTTTATTGCTGACAAATGGTTTAAAATTCTGTTACCAATCAAATTGTCTGCCTACAACTGCATATGCTTTTTAATTGCTTATGAGAATGCAATTACTGTGCCAATGTTGTTTGATTTTGTAGTGACTGAAGGAGGCTAAGGACATTCATCTCAAAAGCTCTTCCACCTCGACAAACAAGCTTCAACTCAATAGCTTCCAAGGACGGAATCTACATCAAGAAGGGAGCTAGGCATGTTAACCCTCACGGCTCATGGACACCCTATCACCTACGACGGACGTTGTAACCTACGACGGACATTGTATTATTTACTTGGTAGAGTCAAGTACCGGGCTTGTCGGTCCAATATGAAAAGGGTAAGAGTGATCGCCGATGAGAGGCGCACTCTAATTGGAACATTCAAGGGATTAGTTGGTTAAGCATGGGCGCCCAAGTGTGAATGGGGCGAGCTCATATAAAAGTCAACGAAACCTAAAATTCACTCATTCTCTCATTTGTACAATTGAAGAGTGCTCTTGCTCCATCTCCATCTTCTTCATCATCATCTCCTTGTGTGTGTGTGTGCATGCGAGAGAGAGAGAGAGAGAGAGAGAGAGAGAGAGAGAGAGAGAGAGAGAGAGAGAGAGAGGGAGGGAGAGAGAGAGAGAGAGTGTGTGCAATCGAGCATTGCGACGACAGCACGACGACGGTGAAGCGGTTGAGAGCGGGGTAGCGGCGTCTCCCTCTTCTTTGCGGCGAGGAATCCTCCATGACAACAAGCGTAGAGCAGTGAGTGACATACCATCGCCATCTTTGAGCTTACTAGTTTAGGCTTGTTGTGTGCTTGGAGCCATTTGTGGCTCGCACACAGTGTATCGGCAAGTCCTTGCATTGACATGTACGACATACGCGCACACTTGGCTTGCCCAAATTTACTTGATACCCAAATTTCCTTTTTGTCGCGATTTTACTCACCAATCCGAATTTACAAAAATGTATTCGACGGCCCGAATGACCCTCACCATCAATCCCATTTGTACATGCCTGTACCTGATGGTGTGGAGGCTTGTCAACCAAATTTGGCCTAACTTGAAGTTGTAATTTGTTGCTTTTTGAGATAAATGTTTTAGTAAACTATGTAAAGGTAGAATTAAGATCGACATTAAAACAACCTCGAAATACTTTTGCCTTTGGCTTTGCATTCTCAAGCCAAACAAAGCCTCTTCTTGCATTCATAACAAGGGCTCTCGGACCTCATGCATATCGAGGCTGCCAACTGAGCACTCACCTTGCTGTCCTTGTCAAGCTTTCCTTTTCCTTTGTCCTCTAGCAAACTCGTGAGTTTGCCTTTGGCTTCATATTCCCCATCCAAACAAATTGAAAACTTCCTTGAGAAATTCAGTCATGCATATGATGGTTGGTGTTTGTCAATGGTTGGTCGTTGTTAGAGCCATGCCATTTTGCAAAAAAAAACTCTCCTTGAATGCAGATTTCTAGTGCCAGTCTCCCTTGCCAGCAGTTTAAAACCCAGCTTTACTTAGCCTTGCAAACAACCAACCAATAGTCGCCACTTAGAGCCCTCCTTCCCTACAACGTTTCAAAACACTAGAAAAGGCATGCACTACAATGGTAGCACACTACCTGTCTATGCCCTTCTTGGTAGCGTTTCAAAACTCTCTAGGAGGTGATGGCCGCTCCAAGCCACTATTGCTAAGGCGTTTCAAAATGCAACAAAATCCACCCTAGAAAAAATGCTCCCTTTGTTGGCAATGTTGCAACACGCTCTGCAAGTTAAGCTAAAAAAGGTCATCTTTTGAGCCATTTCTCATCAACATTTCAAAACGCAAGACCAAGAGGTTGACCTAGTGTTGCCTTAGCATTTTGAAACGCTCCAAGGGATGCCAGTCGACCAAAAACGCTACGAAGGAAGAATCACCGACTTGTCTCTTTTCTTCAAAGCGTGTTGGTTCTCCTTCCAAGCTTTGATACCACGTCAAAGTCGACGATGTGAAAGCGTAGAGCAATGGGGAGAACACACAAGAGAGAGATTCATAAAGAGAGAAAACTAAGCCAACCAACTGGGAAATGAGCTAGTGATTATACAATGGGGTAAAGTTGTTTCTTATATACTAGCCTAGGGACCTTTAAGTACCCCCCTCAATAAATTTCCCTACCCAAGACTTTGACAAATAAGTAAAATAAATACCTAAAGCCAAAATAAATATTGGGATCAAACTCAGATGTTATAACTTTAACACCATCATCCTAGATAGAGGTCCGAATTCCTCTCTCTAAGGCCAAGGGCAACCCAGGGGGTCACGGACCTAGGACAAAGGCTTGGACTGCACAAGCAGATAGGGGATCCTAAAGCAAGCTAGGGCTAGGAGCTCAACACTTATATAAAGGGTGGTAGGGAGGAGGATCACCCATGCAGTCTCCCTGGGTCTTATAGTGGTATTGGAGCATAGGTTGGAAAGGGGAAAAAAGGCATGGTCTCTCAAGTGCTTGACTTTGCATGCCCATGCAAAGCCATGGAAGAAGCAGTCGAAGAAGAGGTCAAATGGGCCATGTGTAGAGATTCTAATGTCGGGAACAAGGAGGAAGTCAATCGCAACGAAACAATGCAAGAGTGGGCTTGCAGGGGTCGCAAGCACTTGCTGAGAAAACCTCCTCACAGCACCATGGTGCCACATGCCACACAGTTCTCTCTCTCTCTCTCTCTCTCTCTCTCTCTCTCTCTCTCTCTCTCTCTCTCTCTCTCTCTCTCTCTCTCTCTCTCTCTCTCTCTCTTTCTTTTCGGCATCGTGCAATAGGCCATCATCGCTTGAGAGGAAACTTTGAAGTTTTTTTTTTAAAAGTTTGGGTTGGCCTGCACATTTGGCCCAACCCTTTTGGACATTGCAAGGCGGGGTTCACCCACTCTTTCCGAAGCTCATTGTGTTCACTGGTTTCGCCTTCGAATTCGGCCATCTCTTTGAAATCCTCACCGACAAGCGAGTTGCAACCACTTTTTTGTGATTTTTAGAAACTCTAGAAATTCCAAAACTGATTGCCTATCCCTCTAGGTTGCAAGATACACATCACATGGCGGACATCACATGCTTGGGAGCTTTTGAAAGAAGATTTTGAGAGTGAATAGCTACTAAGATCAAATTGGAACGTCCTTCGATCGATTTTGACCAGACTACAAAGCAAGTTGGTAAAGTATCAAAGTGATCTTTCTAAAGGCTATGTCTTTGTTTTTTATATCGACACCAAGTCTTGGCGGTTTTGAGATTGGCACGGCCAATTACTCTATTGGTAGTAGCAGGTGTTCTTCAGTTTTCATCCAGCGATCTATGAGCTAAGGTACTATCTTTTCTCTTTCTAGCACATCACCGCCATGGATTCAGACATTGACACGTAGCATATGTTTAGTTTTGAGAATTCTACACATGTTCCATTTGCCAACGCCACACAGCTGGCTACTCTCACGGAGGGTACCTGCACGGTGATTGGATCGGGGGACGATGGTTATGAATTTCTTGGCATACAAGAGTTCGTGCATTGCAAACACGCATGTCTATGTTAGAGAATAATATTGCACGTTTAAATGAAAATGTAACTAAATTATCAGATTTAGTAGTTAAATATATGCAACATCAAACCAAGGGCTCTACTCAAGAGCAAGGCTCCAATCGGGGGCAAGGTCCCAATCCGGATTCTCTGCACTCTCTCACCCAAAAAGAGGTGGATGATTTGCTAAAAATACAAAACCACCAATTTTTAAGGGAGAGGAGAGAATGCAACAAAGATACGGTGAATATATTCCTCAGTAAATGGGATGGGATTCACGATCTAAGATGTCATGCCAAGGGCATAAACCCCGGTGGTCAAGGACTAGGCCCAAGGGGCCGGCTGGTAGTGTGGATAGGGAATGAGGCCTAGGGGGCTATATAAAGGGAGGTTGGGAGGTTCATTCCAAGGCAGTCCCACCAGGGGCTTCCCACTAGTATCAGAGCTTCTATTTTGGGCCTAGGGCGTAGAGCCACCCACTTTTTGCTTGCATGTTCATGCACCAAGGGAAGGCATGGAGAAGAACTCTACACAAGTGGGCAGGTCAACGCCGAGATGGCTCGTGTGCAGGGCCGCTTGCGACGAGGGGGGAGAGAAGGTCGAGCACCGCCAAATGCCACGAGGGCGGGCTCAAAGGGAGTGTGGGGCTGTGGGGGTGGTTTACGTCACAGCAGTGAGCGTCGAGCCGCACCACAACAGGAACTCTCTCTCTCTCTCTCTCTCTCTCTCTCTCTCTACGAGTCTCCTGCGCTTTGAAGAAACCCTAGATCTCTTTGTGTGTCCCTCCCACGATTAAGGGCGGCCTGTGGAGGGGCGTTAAGCTCACGAGCTCGCCTCCCGTCTGTAGTACAGCAAGCTCCGCTCTCCCACACTCTGCGAGGACCTGCGGGTCTCTCTCTCTCTCTCTCTCTCTCTCTCTCTCTCTCTCTCTCTCTCTCTCTCTCTCTCTCTCTCTCTCTCTCTCTCTCTCTCTCTCTCTCTCTGTGCACCATTGCCGTTGCCGCGTCGACTGTCTGCACCATTGCCGCGTCGACTGGCATCACAGGGGTAGTCTTTTGCGAGGGAAGCTTTGCCTGCCATCGATTCGATTTTTCAACATTGACTGGCTCTGCTGGCCTCAAAAGCCTCGAGCTCTAACATCAACCAGAGTCACACCACAAGAAGCCACAATCACATGAGCATGGCTACTAGGGCTTCGTCCCGCAACAAACTTACCTTCGCCGGGGTTGTGGCAACGCCCCCAAAGCTAGACAGCACTATCCGCCTCCAAAATGAAGTTGAAAGGCTCCGCAAGGAGAACGACGAGCTGAAACAGAGAATTGTTGCCATTGAGCTTTGGCTCACCACAATGGAGAAAGACAAGAAAGAAGAGATCGAGCAGATGGAAGCCAAGCTCAAGAAAACGAAGGTAGATGTAGAAACCACCCTCACAAAGGCTGTCAAGAATCACGTGCAAGAGGTCATCTCTAACAAAGTTGAAGCCCGTGTGGCTTCTACGCTACGCGAACGACAAAGGCAAGATGACATCGCCCTCAATGTCCGCATCGACGGGCTTCCAAGCGGCTCGAAAGGGGAGGGGGACATCAAATTTGGTAAGGCACTTCCTCTAATTCAAGCGGCACTCCCCATGATACAATGGGATGAAGAGGCAATCACCGTAGTTACACACGAGTATCGAACCAACCATGCCATCCTCACTCTCAAGACTAAATCGGATCGAATCAGACTCCTTCAACAATCAAGGCTTCTCCAAGACACTAAATTTTGGTTTGCGGAAGATCTTACACCCTCTCAACTCAAACAAAAAAAAGTAGAACTTCAAAAGGTACGCGAAGCACGTGCAGCAGGAAAATGGGCAGTGTACCGAGGAGGTAAAGCCATCATCCAGGAGTTTCGAACTCCTAAACCAGCCTCCCTCCCACTTGCTCCCTCTTAGGTTTTTTCTTGTTCTCTTTTCTTGTTTATCCCCCGTTGGACCCTTAGTCCTTAACTGAGATGTATATGACAACCCTATCCATTGTAATGTTTTGTTCTTTTTTGGTCCCATAGGTCATATATGACCTCCGTGGACGATAATATAATCTATCTATCTATCTATCTCAAAGCGCGCCTTAGCACGCTCGAGGCACGCTTTGATTCCATGGTCGGTCTCACAACAGACAAAGTGAAAGAAGTCGAAGAAAAAGTCACTCAAGCTGAAATTTTGCTCACAAAGAAACTCGAAGTTGAAGCTACTCTCATCGAGACTGTCAAGACAACTCAGAAAGAATCCAACAAGGCATCGCATAAGAAGATTGAGAACGACATACAAGCAGCCTTACAAGAATGTCGGATACAAGAATCCCTTGCCCTTAAAATTAGGATTGGAGGACTCTCCTCACCATGGTGCACCGAGGAGGATTCCCTCGAAGAATCCATCGTCAAGCTCAATGACATTCTTCAACCAATCAATATCAAGCCCGACACTGTCTCGTGGATCAACGACACACATAGGCGTGTGCCTCTTGGCCAATGCATCCTCACTTTCAAGAAAAAAGAAGAACGGACACGGCTGTTGCGCCAATCTTATCACCTCAAGGGGACAAAGCTTTGGATTGCTGAGGAATTGACTACAAACCAACTCAAGCACAAAGCAAGCCAGCTCAAAAAGATGCATGAAGCTCGTAAACAAGGTAAATGGGCAGTCTACCGTGGTAGTAAAGCCATCATTCAAGAGTTTCGAACTCCCAAGCCAGCTCCCCCTCTACCTGACCCCCTCTAGGTTTTGTTTGTTTTTTGTCCGTATCCTTTCCTTTTCCTTTACCCTTGATGGACCCTCAGTCCCTAACTGATATGTATCTAATGCTTCCACCGAAAGAACAGATGTAATGTTTTGTTTTGGTCCCATGGGTCATATCTGACCTTCGTGGACAATAATTAAATCTATCTATCTATCTATCTCTCTCTCTCTCTCTCTCTCTCACTCACTCGCTTTCGCTCTCCCTGTTATGCTGCACCACCACCATACCTTCATTTTGTTTTTTTCACATCGAGCACCCAATGGCCTTTGGCCTCGGGGCAATATTAAGTGGAAGCCTAGGGCAAGCGCCCACGAAATTTTTTCCTTGTTTCATCGGGGTTGTGAAGTGTTTCAGCAAGGGTTTGGGAGGTTCTGGCAACAATTCCAACACATCTTTGGCAAGCCGCCCATTTGCTGTAGCTGCAAAAAATTGGCAACATCCAAAACCTCCACGTATGAAGTCATGAAGCATTTTGCAATCGGCATCGACACGATCTTTTGGTGAACATCTTTGAATTGGAAAGCTAACAAATTGGACGATTGCGGGCGTAATTAGCACAGCTACTTATCGGTGTCTACAATTTATACTACAGCTACAAACGTTGTTTGAAACCAAGGTATTCCATTTTCTACAAAAAGCACCACACAAAACCGTCATGGATTCCTTGTTCAATTTTCTGGATAGGAACTTTTTGAGAATCATATTGTTGAATTTGAACTTCCTTCAAGAGAATCTCCTCAAAGTGTGCTTGAAATTTTGGAGGATACTAGCAATCTAATCGACGAAAAAGAATACGTCACAAGACGTGACTTTCAACAGTTTGAAGAACGGTTTTGAAAATTGGTGGTTCGCGTCCAATTGCTTGCTACAAAGGTGGATCACCTTACGGAGTTGATCATCTCGTGCATTCCACAGGCTACAGTGTCTACACCTGTGGTGGCAGTCGTCGAACCAGTTTCAGCCAATGTGGCAAAGAGGAGACTTTCAATAGTAGACTTTCAATAGTAGACTTTAAGAAATTCAAATTGCAAAAGTTATGTTTCAAATGTACGGGACAACATCAACTGAAACATTGTCCCCAGGTACTGGATTCATAGGGCTTTTAATGCATTCTGATACTAAGTAGTCAATCAATTGTTTTTTGCATTCTCTCTAGTGGTTATCTACCCTTTCAGATAACCCTTTTAGTTATTTGTATAAGATACAATAGCTTGCTCATCATAGCATATTCAGTTAAGATATCATACATGTTATAGTGTTGCTTTGATTCTTTATGAAATTTTGACAAGGTCGATTCTTCTCTCCTTGGACACATGTGTGTCAACGGGAGCATCTATTAGCTATGAGTTCCAGCATTCCATGAGTACTTATGTGAAAAAGAAGACCTGCCTCCCACTTGCAATATGACCAAATTAGAGCTATGGGACAAATAGTGGGAGGAGAAAAAGGTGAAGATGAAGCAGGAAAAGGTCCAAGATCAATCCACTTTGTTGAAGTGAATCAAGTTTGTGAGTGGGCGTGTGCGTAGATGCATGCATGCTCGCATGGTGCGATGCATGCAGGGAAGGAAAGAAGCACAAGCCGGTGTGGGTGGAGCAATCTCAAGCAAGTAATGATGAGGAGCTCCTTATTCTCAAATATAATGAAGAATAAGGGTATGTACACACGTGGACGGCCGGCCGAACACTGGTCGTCCGGGCGGGCAAAAGGCATTGCGCCTTTATCCCAACAATCTCCCACTTAAAGGCGATATGCCAATAAGTGAGACGTACTAGTAGCTAAAATACTAGTATGTACATGAAACTAGTTGAGAGACTCTTTCAACCTATGTCCACTGGCTCACTTTGTCGATCTACACGGAGTCGTATTGGCTCTGGTGGTAGGCTAGTGTGCATACCCACACTACAGCCTGCATGTAAATCTGACAGACTACTTTGTATGGTCTACAAAGCTCCACGAAGCATCATGCTAGTGTCAATCACCGTACGACTGACTATCCCTGCTGCAAATGCTCCCATTGCAGTTGCTAGATCGGGCCTCGACACTAATAAGTCGAACATGAGACGCCTGAACGCTAACAAAATCTACACAAACCTGGTTGTACTTGCCTCCCCTACGCTATCTACAAACACTGCATGATCAGGAGTACTCACTGATATGGATGTGTTAACACCAACACTGGGAAACCTATGTCCCTCTCACCCATAGGCAAAACTGTGCATCCTGGCACCAACACTCAGCCTCTAACATGAGCATGTCAAAGAACTCCATATCTATTAGCTCCGTTTGTGTCTCTAGGGAGCACACCTGTTCGACCTTTGCCTGCACAAAGTCTGACAACACCTGTTGTGTCTCACTAGAGCAATGCCGCTCTATCTCTATCTCTATAGAGTCTAATGACATGACCTGCACATCTAAATGCTCTATCTCGTGAGCATGGTGAAGCTCACCTGCAAAAGAGACATGTCTCGTCTCTCGCTAAAGCATGCCAACAACAAGACCGAGAGTACGTTGTCTCAAACCTCAGACAAATGCATAGGATATACCGGGCCACTGCGGGCTCCTCTGAAAATCACTAGTGAACCACAAAGCATATGGAAAAGACTGCTCTCTAAGAAGTATCTGACAAAAAAAAGTACTGTGTAAACGCTCATCTTGGTATAGATTCACCGATTTAGGCAACATCAGTTGTCAGTGCAGATCCATCGGTTAGGCAACACAATTGCCGATTTGCCGATTTAAGCAGCACATCGGGTGTAGATTCGTCGATTTAGGCAACACCGATCACAAGATCATGTTGCAGTGGCTGGCCACCACTATCCCTAGCATGCTTTTGTTACCCGGGTATATGTTGGCAGATATTTGGAGTTGGATCTATATTGGATTTGGACTTAGTATATGACAATTTCCTGTCACGATAGTATTTATGGAATTGAACTTGAGATTGATGAGTATTGATTTATAGAATGATGAGTGTGACCAATGATATCCTGATTCATCAGTGTATGACATATACTGCTTATTCTAGTGATATGCGACACTAGAATAGGTAGTATGTGGATGACGGGGCAGGCATAAGCTATGTTGTTTAGTTTCATAAATTTTTCTTTTACTGTATAATATTTTGACACAGAATACTAAGCACTGTTTTTTTGACAAGTATGATTTGAAAATTCTTATCTTTAAATCTAGTTTAATTAATTTAAAAATACTTAATAAAAGAACCAATAAGAATTAAGCTCTCTAGAAGACTATTGGATAGTCTCCCAAGGGGTCCAATGAGCATTCAACAACCCTATGGCTTGCCTGATTCCTATTGGCCAGGAGGCAAAGGGGTCCAATGAGAGTTTGGTTGCATTTATTAATTACCTAAAGCTGTCACAAAAGGGGAAAGGGGGCACATGTTTGAAGGCTATCACTTATGCTGCTTAATTTCCATTGGCTAGTCCTAGGGAGGTCCAATAGGGATGTAGCATGAGTAATTAGCAAGGGGGGTCGACCAAGAGAGAGAGGGGGACTGATTTTTGCAAGGCATTATCACACACACACACACACTCACACAATCTCATGTGTGAAGCAAAGAAGACTCTCTCTCCTTCTCAAGCGTTAATGGAAAGCTTACCACCTACTCCAAGCTTGTGAGAAGGGAGGCCTACACCAACAACTCTTGGCTTTGTGATGCAAATCCAACCAAGAGCCAAGCTTGAATGCATGCTCATCTCCTCTACCATGCTAATTACTAAGCTAAGCTATGCTCATATGAATGATTATGTGAGGAGATGTACATCTTTCTCGTAAGAATACGTCTTCTTCCTCTCAATCTACTCTCATATCCCGCTAGCTCTCACCATCTTCGAAGGTGTGTGAGGTCTTGGGTCTGAGACCGTGAGGGAATTGATGTTGTGTTCGATAAGTGTTTTGCTTAGTGCTTGAAGTTTTCATCTTCATTGCACTAGCTAGTATTGAAGGAACACAAAGAATTGTATTGTAAAATGTCTCTCTTGATGGGAGAAACCATAATACAAAGCCTTTTGGAGGGGGACCGGATCCATGCAAATCCGGTCCTCAACTGTTGTCAATTACTTAATTTCTCTCTCTTTTGAAGTATTGTTCATGCTATCTAACTAGGTGTTATACTTTTTGTTGCTCTCTCCACCCAAGCACTCTTGTTATTCTCATTAGGAAGATATTCTAATGAAATGCTCACTATGTTCATGCTATTAATTTTCGCTACACACTAGACCATTTTAAATGTTACGTTGGTATCAGAGCACAAAGTTTCGAAGGGAGGTCCTCAAGCTAGCTATAAATGGTAAGTATTATTAATTGCATGTGAGTAAGTAGAATAGGGATTTTTCAGCCTTGCAGTGCGCCTGCCTTTGTGCAGTTAATGGGGCATCACCGTTGAGAGCTATGGTCTTAATAGTGGAGTCCTACGGGGCTTGCCTACGGCTTAACCACTATTGAGCTATTAGAAGCTTGACAGGAGCCGGTGTTGTTTTGGTGTTGAACGACCCTCTCTTCTATTTCTTGCAATTAATGGTATTCGAGCCACAGGTACAGTAGCTTGAGTGCTTTTTCTAAAGGGGTAAAGAGGAGTAGCAACTAGGGCTTGAAGTGCCAAAGTACACCTAAAAGTTGTTAGAATGGCTGACAATAGTAAAGAGAATGAAATTAATGTTGATAACCTTGATTTTGCTAATGAGCAAGCTACTAATGATGCCCCAATACTTGTTAACTATCTTGTTTCTAGGCTTCAACAAGCCATGGGCAATCCATCCCTCCAAACTGAAGTGCATTGGCAGCTTCGTGCTCATGGGATTCTCCAATCTCCCCACCATGATGAGAGAGCACCTGGGAAGCCTCCGTGCGAGACTTCCAAAATAGGCCTCTCTCTGATTCGGGAAGAAGAAGAGGATCTATATGAGGGGCTTAGAAATTTTCTCCTTGATGACGCATCTGCTTCTCAAAGGAGAATTCAAGAGCCTCCATCGAAGGAACGAGAAAGAAGTGAGTCTCCTTCCACCTCGGCAGAGATGGCTCCACGAAGACGGTGGGCTAAACGCTCTCCATCACCTCCAAAATAGAGAAGGCCATCGCATACTTCTCCACACCATACTTCAAAGGGGGATGGCAAAAAGCAACAAAAGAAAAAGGTGAGACACCCTCTTCTCCATCTTCTCCATCCTCTTCCTCTTATGAAAGTCATGGTTAAGATAAAGAAGATCAAGGCAAGAAAAAGGCGAGAAAGAGGTCACCCTCTTCTCCATCTTCCTCAAATTATTCATCTTCTGAAGAAAGTGATGGTGCAACCTTTGAACCATCAAAAAGAAGAGGCCATAGGAAATCCTATGCTGCATGGAAGAGGTCGTCCAAGCTAAAGAAGTTCAAAGAGGGAGGGAAGAGCATCTCTTTCCTTACCTAATGTTTTAGCAAAAGAAAATATACACAATGAAAAGGAATTAGAGTTATCCAATTTTCTCAAGGGGTTTCAGGATGTCTTTATTGACGACATCCCTTGTGAGCTACCTCCTAAAAGAGGTAATGATGACCATGCAATTGAATTTCTTCCAAGAAGTTCACCGCCTAACAAACCTCCTTATCGTGTTTCTCAAGCTCAACGAGAGGAGATTATGCGGCAAGTGCATGAATTAGTTGAGAAGGGCATGGTTAGGCCTAGCTCATCTCCATTTTTTTCTCCTGTGCTACTAGTGCAAAAGAAAGACGGCACATATCGTATGTGTGTCGACTATAGAGCACTAAATAGGATCACTATTAAAAATAGGTTTCCCATTCCACGAGTAGAAGACCTATTTGATAAGCTAAAAGGGTCCACCTACTTCGGTAGGCTTGACCTAAAAAGTGGCTATCATCAAATAAGGATAGTTGATCAAGACATTGTAAAGACCACATTTCGCACTACGTTTGGTCTTTATGAATACATTTTCATGCCTTTTGGCTTGACCAATGCACCAGCCACATTCCACCGCTTGATGGAGAAGCTATTCAGGCCTCACCGAACCTTTACTGGAGTGTTCTTTGATGATATCATCATCTACTCAATTCATTAGACGAACACAAGCAACACCTCCAGGTGATATTTCAAGTTTTAAAAGAGAATAAACTTTATGTTAATCGAAAGAAAAGTGAATTTTTCTTACAAGAGATTCAGTATTTAGGTCACATTATCTCTCAAGATGGCATCCAAATGGATCCATCAAAGTTAGAGGTAATAAAAGGATGGCCTAAACCAAGGAATCTTCATGAGTTAAGAAGCTTTATAGGTATGTGCACATATTATAGACGCTTCATAGAAAAGTTCTCACTAATAGCAGGACCATTACATGACCTAATAAAGAAAAACGTTAGGTACACATGGTCTGCCAAAGAGAACAATGCTTTCGAAAAGCTTAAAGAAAAGCTTATCTCTCAACCTGTGCTTACACTACCGGATCTCTCAAAGCCATTTGAGGTCCAATGTGATGCTTGTGGCGATTGCTTTGGAGCTGTTTCGCTTCAAGAAGGGCACGCCATAGGCTATGAAAGTCGAAGGCTCGACCCTGTTGAACAAGATCTAGGCATATATGAAAAGGAACTCCTCGTAGTTCTACATGCCTTAGACTCATGGAAGCACTATTTATTGGGGACTCCTTTCATTTTGCGAACGGATCACCAAAGTCTTAAGTACTTCATGACGTAGACCAAGCTCTCTGACAAATAGATGAGGTGGGCAAATTTCCTTTTGCAATTTCATTTTCATATTGCTCACATTGCTGGCAAGCATAATCAAGTAGCCGATGCACTCTCAAGATGGCCGAGAGTGAATGAGGTTTCCATAGAAACTCACAATGATCTATCTTCTATGATAGATGAGTATGCTATTGATCGCAGTTTTAGAGATGTGATTTCAACCCTTGCACTAGGGAAGAAAGAGGAACCATTTACTTTACAAGATGGTTATCTTCTCTATGGCAATAGACTATGCGTTACTAACTCACTCCATGAGAAAGTAATGTATGAATCTCATGCTCCTCCTTATGTGGGACATAGAGGGATTGAGTCTACCCTAAAGGGGATTGAAACATATTTCTATTGGCCTACCATCAAAGCAAACATACAAGAGTATGTTTCTAAATGTGTGGTATGCCAAAAGACGAAGTTTGATAGAGGGAAGCAACCTGGATTGCTTTAACCTTTGTCAATCCCTAATTCACCATGGGAGAGCATATCCATGGATTTTATCTTTGGATTGCCTAAGTCTATCCATGGGAATACGGGAATATGGACGATAGTAGATAGATTCAGTAAGCAAGCTCATTTTATACCTGTCAAAAAGACTATCAAAGCCCATCAAATGGCAACCCTCTTCATTTCACATATTCAAGTACCATGGCTTGCCAATGTCCATACTGTCGGATAGAGATCATAGAATGACTAGTAATTTCTGGAAGTGTCTCTTTGAGAATTTAGGGACAAGGCTAAACTTCTCTTTGGCCTATCACCCGCAAACGGATGGCCAAAGTGAAATAGCTAACCTAACAATTCTCGATCTACTAAAATCCTATGTAACTGAAGTAGATCAAAGATCCCAATGGGAGAAGTACTTACCCTTAGTGGAGTATGCCTACAATAACACTGTACATACTTCCACGGGAAAAGCACCTTTTGAGGTAATTGAGGGAAGATCAAAAAGTCCCTTGCTACTCAAGGTACACGGGAAGATCTTCGCTGCAGATGAGTATAGTCGAGACCTACAAGATCTTTCCAAAAGATTAAGGATTCTATCTCTATCTCACAGCAAAGGCAAAAGGCTGCTACTACTGACAAGCACAGAAGAGGCCAAGCCTTTAAAGAAAATGATTGGGTCTTATTCAAATTTCCCAAGGCTCGATTAAGGCACACCACGGGCAAGAATCCTATGGGACACCAAAAGTACTATGCTAAGGTAGCCAAAAGGTTCTATGGTCCCTTCAGAATTTTAGGCCAATCAATGAGATGGCCTATCAACTCAAGTTGCCCAGTCATTGGCTCATACACAATGCTTTTCATGTGAGTCTATTAAAGCCTTACAAAGGAGAGCCACCTCAAGAACCAACTATTGAAGATGCACCGGAGATCGAGGACTAGGAAGAAAGGCTGCAGCCCACGTCCGTTCTCCGACATGAAGACAAGGTACTAAAAGGCGGCAAGACTATCCGATGATATCTTATTAAGTTTAAAAATTATCCTTTTGAAGATGCTAGATGGATGCAAGGCATACAATTAAAGGATAACCTAAACCTTGTCAGTGCTTACAATGCTTCCCTAGAGTAAGCAAATGTACAAATGTTAAAAATGAACAAAGTTTTTGTCTTATAAGACTCTCTTTCCTTATTGTGCACAAAAATGAAGTAGTATGCATGCTTAGATTAAGTTTGTGGAGATGACGTCTCCTGAACACTAAGTAGAGCTTGTCACTCTACTATGGAAGACTGATAGGACTAATGTGCAGACTTGCTTGTGGCAGCTTAGGCTCTCAAGCACCAAATGGACTAGTCATCCATTCTGGAACGATGTCATAGGGTAACATAGGGATCCTCTACCCGCTAGGAAAAAGGACTAATGAATATGCTTTATTTTCTCTACCCCATAGTTGAGGACGACTATGATTTCAAGAGAGAGGTAATGTCATAATAATAAATATCTAATTCTCCTAAATGATTTTCTCATGTTAAACTGATCATTTAATATGGGAAAGTGACAGGGGAGAAAAAGCTAGAATATTGGTTAAGCTAGCAGACGGGCCACAATACGGATCCAAAGGAGGGAAAATAGGGATCCAAAGGGGGGGCATCTGCAAAAGAGCAATGTGAAACAATGGACTTAAAAGAACCTATGGTTCAGCCCTTTAAGACTTCCAAAATGCTAAGGTTGCATAATTCAAAGGTTGTGTCCAAAGGTCAAACATTAGCGGAATTGGATGCTTTGTGTGTGTCACAAAAAGTCTTCATAATCCCTACATAGGAGGGGGCAAGCCTTGCAAGTAGGGGATGATAGAGAAACTCACACACACACACACACACACTCACAAGCTTCATTTGTACACAAGGGGAAAGAGGGACACATGTCCGTTCCCTAGCCCAGATGCCCACAAGGTGTACTCAAATCCTATTGGATGGCCTTGGAGGTGGACCAATGAGAATTAGGCTAGAGTAAATCTAGTTTAATTAATTTAAAAACACTTATAAAAGAGCCAATAAGAATTAAGCTCTCTAGAAGACTATTGGACAGTCTCCCAAGGGGTCCAATGAGCATTCAACAGCCCTATGGCTTGCCTGATTCCTATTGGCCAGGAGGCAAAGGGGTCCAATGAGAGTTTAGTTGCATTTATTAATTACCTAAAGCTCTCACAAAAAGGGAAAGGGGGATACATGTCTGAAGGCTATCACTTATGCTGCTTAATTTCCATTGGCTAGTCCAGGGGAGGTCCAATAGGGTTGTAGCATGAGTAATTAGCAAGGGAGGTCGACCAAGAGAGAGAGGGGGCTGATTTTTGCAAGGCATAATCACACACATACTCACACAATCTCATGTGTGAAGCAAAGAAGACTCTCTTTCCTTCTCAAGCGTTAATGGAAAGCTTACCACCTACTCCAAGCTTGTGAGAAGGGAGGCCTACACCAACAACTCTTGGCTTTGTGATGCAAATCCAACCAAATGCCAGGCTTCAATGCATGCTCATCTCCTCTACCATGCTAATTACTAAGCTAAGCTATGCTAATATGAGTGATTATGTGAGGAGATGTACATCTTTCTCGTAAGAATACTCCTTCTTCCTCTCAATCTACTCTCATACCCCGCTAGCTCTCACCATCTTCGAAGGTGTGTGAGGTCTTGGGTATGAGACCATGAGGGAATTGATGTTGTGTTTGATAAGTGTTTTGCTTAGTGCTTGAAGTTTTCATCTTCATTGCACTAGCTAGTATTGAAGGAACACAAAGAATTGTATTGTAAAATGTCTCTCTTGATGGGAGAAACCATAATACAAAGCCTTTTGGAGGGGGGACCGGCTCCATGCAAATCCGGTCCTCAACTGTTGTCAATTACTTAATTTCTCTCTCTTTTGAAGTATTGTTCATGCTATCTAACTAGGTGTTATACTTTTTCTTGGTCTCTCCACCCAAGCACTCTTGTTATTCTCATTAGGAAGATATTCTAATGAAATGCTCACTATGTTCATGCTATTTTCCGCTACACACAAGTTACTAGACCATTCAATGTTACACTTTCGTTCCCACTCCGCCTTCACATCCTCTAATCTTTATCGCTACCTTTGTAGTGTTTATTATAATACGTAATAAAGGATCGCCCCACAATGCCATCTCTGTTGTGGCAATTAAAGAAGGGAAATGATGTTGCCTGCTCACAGCAATGCCCTTCAAGCTTGTACTTGAAGCTCCCTGCACTGTTAGGCTTCTTCCCCATTTCTCTGCATACTGCTCGACTATGTTTTTGTAGATTTTCCTTCAAAATCTCTCAAGATGCCCTGTAAGCCTAGAGGGGCTGCGCGCGGGGTAGTTGGGAATCAATCTATTTGATCTGTGCCGAGTTTGCCGCCGAATCAACCCGATCCGGGGCCGTGAAGCTTTGAGCTCTGACCGAGCTCCATTCCCACCGAGAGATCACCTCCACCGTCGAGTCGTAGCTCTGATACCCCTTGTGAGTGCGCATGTGCACGGATGCGTGCATACGTGCATGTAGAGAAGGGGAGAAGCACAAACCGGTGTGGGTGGAGCAACCTCAAGAAAGTAATAATGAAGAGCTCCTTATTCTCATATATAACAAAGAATAAGGGTATGTACACATGTGGGTGGGCAATACACCTCGCATGAGCATTATTGATTAGGGTATGATGCTGAGAATCCCAACTAAGCGGGTTGCCAATAATTTGTACATAATGTGGCTCAGTCTTCATTTGCAATTTTGGAGGCTAAGAAAGCAAGAGAACATGAGCTTCAAAAGTAGCCATGGATTTCTCTAGAGATAAATGATCCATAATGCTCATATGCATACACAAAGGCTAGCAATATATGCATTAAACTTTTTGTACGAGATGTTGGTAGAATTTTGGAGTACAGCTAAAAACGTATACTTCTCAGATGAAGTGTTGTGTCACCGCAACCAAGACACTCTCAGGGCTATTCAGCAAAAGGTTTGACACTTGGATGAAGTTGAGAGAGCATGAAGCTAGGCAAAATGCTTGTTACATTTTACTATTCTTTAAAGAGCATTTAAAGAAAGACCCTAATCCGGTTCAATGACCTCTAATTGAACTTATGCCATCTTTTTATTCGACTTAAAACATTTTGAAGGGTGCTCTTGATTATCGTAAATGATCTATCATTTGGGTTTTTTTAATTTAAGCCATTTATCTATAATCGATCATGATATTGTTGTTCATGTTAGTAGAAGTATATTTTGAATCAATTATCCATAGTCAATGGAGCTATCTCCAACGCTGGCTAAAATGTTTTGAGTTGCGTATGTTTGGATCAATGGAGTTGTCTTTGGCATTTGCTAAAGTGTTTAAGTTGAAGTATATATAGTCAGTTGAGTTATCTACTGTGAAGTATTCTGATATCTTTGGTGTGACAAGACCTTGTCATGGTTTATAAACACTTTGAAATGAATATTTACAGAGTACTGAATCGAGAGAAAAAATACTTTCCCAAGATCTTTAATATTTGTCTATTTGGAAATTGGAGTTTTGAGACACCATGGGTGAGGAAAAGCAAGCATGTGAAGCGCAAATTGTGCCAGCAGATCAACACCAATTGGTTGTAAATGATTTTCAACACATGAAGTCTCTAGCACACGACATGTTTGCGCAACAAGTGACACACACAACTCGTTGACTATCAAAATGGGACAATTCAAACCACGTGCAATGGAAAGACATCATTAAAGAAGTGACATAGAAAATTATTGAGTCAATATGGTTGTGTGAAGATGCAAAGATCAAGAAAGATTGATGGAAAGTGTCGAAGTGCCAGCATCATGAAATCAAGAAAAACGGGGAGAGAATCTACTTAGAAATTTATGGACATCCATTACACAATGCAAATTGTGCAATGTACTTTGTGAAAATGTTATACACACAATTTGTCTAGCAATGTCTAGTAGACTTCTCCTCAAAGGAGTCAACTGTGGCCACACATGATTTAAGGGAGGGCTGTGTGACATTCATAGGGGAAGAGTTGGCTCTAATAGTTGAAGGCGTCGATCTAAATTTGAAAAAGGAAAAAGAAATTTGACAACACAATTGGTAGAGAAGGATGCAAAAATAACAGCCTGCTTGAAGTAACCCACACGCCTCAAGCATCACATGCAATAATGGAAAAAACTCATGATCGTTTAGGCTGAATCTGTGCAGTCATTGATTTGTTCTGAGTTTGAGCATTGTTTGTTTTCCTCTATTGAGTCGTGTGTATTTATCATGAGATTCTCTTCGATTTTGGCTATTGTGCAGTGAGTGCACGGACATTGACTCACCTTCATCTTCTATTTGACAATCATAAACCCAAATAGGCATTTCTTTCTCATAGCCAACACTTTCAGTATGATGAACTATATTTTCATTGCAAAACATGTACAGTAATTTTTCAGCTCTGTCTGCTAATAACCTGTTGTGCGAGATGTACTATGAACATACTTGTACATATGCCAATTTATCTTTGAGCTCAAATTTGTTACACATTGCACCAAAAGTTTCATTGTAAGAGGATGTAGAGTCAAGTAATGCTCCCCACCATTCATCATCCACCACTTCCATACAGGTTTCTTTTTGCCACATCGACTGGACAAAATCATTCGCAAAATTTGCTTCCTTTTCTTCGAATGCACTTATCTCTTTGATGCAATTAATTCGATCATGAACATCGGAGTAGAACATGTTGACTACCTGGTAGAAGTTGTTGACCATGTCTGTATTTGACATCAAGTCTAAATTCCAATACTCAAGATCTAGCATGTAAGCCACACTATGGAGTGGACTATGAGCACTCTTCCACCTTGCATGAAAGTATTTAGACAAATCTTTATGTTGTTTTGCAGATAATGGTAATCGCCACTCCTTCTATACTATGGACTCTTTTAGTTTCTCAAGATTTTTTAGACTTTGTTGAACTATCCACCAAGTCATCCACGCTTTGCCCAAATTTGGCACCTTTTGATGAAGATTACAAAACGCAAACATAACTAGCATCATTACGTGGTATGCATCCATTACACTCTGCCACCAAGCAAGCTTGTTTATGGATCCATGTAGACTCGTAGTTTCCTCTTTCAATCATTGAGATTGGTCAAGCTTCCATTCATCAATGCCCTGCAAAACTGAACGTATCAATCACAACATACTTATTGCATAGGAGTGATTGCAATGTATAATAATTGATATGTGCATCCTATAAAAATCAAGCACTGTTTGTCGTTTTAAGATGAACTTCAAAACTTTTCGTGCTATGTCAATTATTTTGGCAAACCATGTAGTTTTTTCACACCAATGTTTTAGCACCAAGTTTAACCTATGTGTATTGCAACCATTGACTTAAATGTGTGAAAGCACTTTTTGGTTATGTTGCCAACATTTTTATAATTCTTTGCATTGTCCATGACTACTTGGATGACATGTTCAACACCGATTTCTTTAATTATATTAATAAAAGCCTCAACAATATATTTGCCACTTTTATTAGCATCAAAACTATGAATAGATTTTATGAATATACCTCCCCTTGGACAAACCAACATAACAATGATCATTTAGTGTTCTTCTTTGAACATTTGACCAACCGTCACTAACAATTGTGCATCCTGAAAGAGATACATTCCCAAGAATTATTTTGGAAACACACTCTTTCACTTCAACGTAATGTTTGTCCAAGAGATCATTCTGTATCGCATGATACGAAGGGCTGAATATTTTGGAATGTACTCACCAATTTTCTTCCTTGCATGTTTTTAAAGATGGCTTACAACCATGACTAATGCACTCTCAGTGAAAAACATTTCTTTTGCAAGTGCATTTTGTGCCTCTTCTAGCATCCCTGTTTGAAAGCTTTGGTGCAATGATCTTTGTCTCATTTACCCAAGCCCAACCTCATTGCGCGCTTAGAAGAAACATTGCTTGGTATTTTATCTCCTTGCACATGTTGCTATGTAATGTTTGTTGGATTCACTATAGGATTATCATGATTGGTATTTAGCTCTGGCTGCTCTTGGCATGCATCTATAATAGACTCCTCTATCAGTTGCCTCTTGCCACCCTTTTTCGAAAGCTCTTCTGTCAAATGCTTTGCAACTGTATGTGCCTAAGGATGATCTCATTTGCAACAATTCTTTTTTAAACTACCAAAAAATGGTCCCTAATACGTGAAACTCGACTTGATTTTGTGGTGAAGTATAATTTATATTGCCACTCCATATATCGACCACTTATGTTGTGAGAAAACTCCCACTCTTTGCCGGGAGCTTTTTTGTTCTTTCCCAATTGCATACTACTTGTGCTGGCACTTTGGTCCATTGCTTGCATTAATAGATGAAGGCATAAGAACTACATATTCAGCTATAAAAACAATTATTTACTTTTTAATATATATTAAAACTATTTCTTCATTAAGAAAGCAATCAAATTTACACATTGTGCGATTTGCAATGCACTTTCTATCAAAACTATGATTTTTTCAATGCAATTACACTCTTGAGGATTACTTTTACACACTCTAAGATTTGCAGACAATAAGACACATTTAAAAACATCACATTGTCTATATGTAGCCGTTTAGTTTTTTTTTTAATTTGCTCACTTATTTTCACATGCAACATATGATAATCAACTTAGACATTGAAACGATGATAATCATTTGCAAAATAGAAACAAAAGTAACAATATGTATGATTTCAACCTCATACACCTACAATCTTTCTTCACAATACACAATGCAGTCTCTATCTAACATTATGCATAAAAAAACTATGAAATCTTTAATACAATTATACACTTGAGAACTACTTTTACCCAATCAAGGATTGTAGCCCCCATATACATTTGATTAAATATATAAAAGCTATTTTCACCCAATTAAAAATTGTAGCTCTCATATTGTGTAGTGACAAACATTATACATCAATTACAACCTATGATGGTGTGAAATAAAAAACTTCAAGGATATTTATATGGCCTACACACTAGTACAGGACATTCAACCCTTGACTAACAGCTCATTTTTCAAATATGCGATCTTTTAAAACCAACTTTAGCCCATTTATGGACTAGTGGCTTCGTTGCAATGAGCATGACTCTTAAAAGATTCAATTTGTTTGGCATCGTACCTTTTCCTTCAGTGTAGTATTTTAATTTTTCAAGAAGTGGTTACCATATTAAGAATCACATTCATCCCAAAAATAGGACCTATGACTCTGTAACCTTAGGTCAGGTCACAAGGAGAAATAAATGTACCGGACAGTAGGATACACTCCCCAAGGATTTGCTAGTCAAAATCTAAAGACAACCCAATTTTTACTATAGACAGATTAGTTCATTGCTTACCGATCGAAGCGATTTTTGCAAGTTACCAAGAGGGTTACGTTAATGTTTAACATAATCACATGTTTTTTGTGTGCAATCACTCAACATTATTAACGTGTTCACATCTTCGTGATCACGTTAATGAAATCCCTGATAGGAGTGTAGCTAATGCATCCTTTAAAGCATCAAAACTTTTCTATTGAGCTTCTTCCCATTGAAAGATTTTCCCCTTGGGTTTTAGTTTGTCCGTCATTGGAACACCAATATTGTGGGATGGATTTCTAACCTCACTTCTATCTTATTGCAGACACAGCGAGAACTACAAACATAATTGTCAATCCATGGAACAAAGTTGACTCAACTAGTGCATAAAGGCTACAAGAGGGTGTCAATCTCTTGGAAAACAATAGACAACTCGCATCTAACACAAGCTACACTCAAATGATCTAAGTCATTAAAAGCTAGTCACTAATCGACAAAAAAAACATGACAGCTACAACATCAAACGACATCCGCATGTTACAAAACTTCTAGGACAAGTATATAAGACCTAAGCACACATTCTTATGGTCTGAAACCTGATGAAGTGCAAAAATCATGATTATTAACAGCAATGAGTTTTTGACCTAGTTGTTTTTGACCCCGAATGCATCAAATGCTTAGCAATGATGCCCCAATATCCCAGCTATGCTTACTTTGTGATTTCCTAGCTTAAATTCCTACTTATAATGAAATTAGGCCACGGGTTGGCAATGCCAAAAGCTACAATTTACCATGATATGTTTACGTCAATGTGTAAAGATTTAACCTGCGATTGCAACACAACAGACGACATTGCAATGTGATAACTGACAAGGGAGTTGGAAGCATGAGAAGAAGAGAAGTCAACATCGTTAGCTCACGCTGTGTATTTCTTATCCAAAAGCTTAATATTAACTTACAAAAATTGGCTTTTATACCTTAGCCAAGGTTTCTTTTGTCAAAGACTAATAATTTGGGAGCTCTATCTAAGGATAAATTGATACAATCTGGAAGTGGGCTCATCGATTACAATATCCACTTAGAAAATAGGAGTTACAATATTCTCGATTTATCAAAAGAATAAGTGTTTTTACAATAAAAGCTTCCAAAAAATGATACATGGGTTAGCTTGCTGCTAACATCCCCCCCTCCTCGATCGTACCGTCCCTTGACACAATTTCATGGACCGAAATAGTCTTCGGGTTGACGACTGGTGAGGCGGTCTTTAAGTGCTTGTAACGCTTTTTGATATCTAATCCGCCGTTCTTTCTCATGGACTTGTAAAAATTGAATAGTGACTTTATTTTTAAGTTCGATGGCAGGATAGCCAACAAACCTTTGCTATTAGATTGCTAATCACTGGCCCGAATATCTTTGTGTACCACGTGAAGAATCTTGTGTAAAAAGCCTCTTTGAATGCCAATGTTGCTTGATGGCAAAAACATACATCTAGCATAGAAGCCGTAGAGGACTTCTTCTGAAGGCTGTCCACTCAAATCGTAGCACAAGCCCTTGTTACCTTCTAAGAAAGACATCCAGGGGGCTCCTGCTTGCTCATGCTCATGAAAAACTTGAATACCTGTGAACAACATTCTAAAAATTTTATATAGCATTGCACATGAGAGGTCAGGAAGGCTCTTGAAGAAGTTCATGGCACCCGTTAGGGTTTTCACCATGTATTCCTCAGTTGCTAGTCCTTGCTATGGAGCTAGCAGTCTAGGGTAATTGAGCCAAGTCGACCTCTTCTTATTTAAGGCTTCGTGTGGCTACCATGTCCTTACACTTGGTATAGGATAGAATGTCGGGTCCTTCTAGATTGCTGAGGTGCTTGTGTAAACAGAATGAGGTACCTGGAGTTCTTGTTGAGCTAGTTCTTCCTCCATTTGGGGTGAAGAGCATCTGACCCTTCTTCTTGCATATCCTTGTACAGTCTTTCTTTGACTTGCCATCGCTCCACCTTTATCAAAGTGTAGGGCAGGAGTGTTGATGCCATTGAGCATTGATTTGGTTGGGAGTGAACTGTGTTACATTGGCTGAGTAAAGAACTCTCAACTCCCAATCCATTGCCGCTTTCCATTCAGCATCCACTTCATGGACAATCTGCTCTTTAAGTGCATCTTCTTCAGCTCTAGAAAGATGGACCATTGGCACTTGTTCTTCTTTAGTGATTGGTACTTGGAATTCAGACTCTCCTATCTGCCCTTCTGTTAGCTGTGTTTCCATATCTGCAAAGGAGACTGATGGTATGACTATAATTGGTTGTTTAGAGGTACCTGCCTCCTCTTGAGCTTTCCTATATCCTTCTCCCAGCAGCTGGTTAGCTCTCTACGATTCCTCAATCTCCTTGAGCAACTGCTCTTCTCTTTGCATATGCATTAAGGCGAGGTCTCGTCTTTGTGTCTGTTCTAGCTTCAGCTCAAGTTCTAAGTCCTTGTTCTCTTTTCCAAAGTCTTGTAGACTTCATTTGTTCCCTTGAGTGAAGCTACAGCTGGTGATCTGCTTTAGGAATGCCACTTGGTCATTGATTTGCTGAGTATTGAAATGAAGCATTTGCTACATTTAATTGCACTTGGAGCTTTTGTAATGACTGAGTAGTGATTAAAAGTTCATTTGTCACTTCAGTCAGCTGCCGGTCCTTGCTTTTGCATGTATCCGATAGCTTTTGAGAAGCTCTCCTTAATCTTCCATTTCTTTTTGTTGCTTCTCCTTGACACTTTGGTGTTTCTCTGCTTCATTTTTGAGCTCTCTCATTTGTTCTTGAAGATTTTTGATGATGATCATCCTGTCTTCAATGTTAGGAAATAAGATGTAGCCAAATAGATAATTGAGTAGATTACTTAATGGAGAGAGACAGATTTACATACACGAGATTATAGAGTAGAGAGAGAGAGTACACACGATATACGTGGTTCACCCAATGTGGGTTACGTCCACGGGAAAGCAGCCACTCAATGGCTTTAGTAATTCAAAACAAGAAGTAGTTTACAAAGGGATTATACCCTTAATGGAGCTCGCGCCTTGCTTCACTCTCACCACCTCACACTCACCTTGTTGCATCAACTTCACACAATGAAATGTGTGTAGAAATAGCCTCCTTTTATAGGCCAAAAGGGCTGCCCTCTCTTATGAGAGGCAGCCATGTGTAGCCGCCCTTGTGTGAATAAGTCCAAATTGGACCCTCCAATCTGCCCATGTGTGGCCGCCCTTGAGAAGACAAGTCCGCTTTTGAATTCGCCACCAGCCACAGGCCATTGACTTCTGACGACCAGCCACCGGCCACTGGCCCCTGATTTTCCGGTGAGTGATTTTCCTTCACGCACGATGTCTTCTCCTCATAATGGGGGCCTTACAAATGTGCGCTTTTACCACAGAAAATTACAAGGGTAAATCAGGCTCCATACTTAACAATCTTCCACTTGGAGACTGATCTCCAAACCAAACCTGTGTGACTGCTTTCCATCCTGGCTTCTTATCCTTGAATGCGGATTGAAGATGAGCAAAAGATCAACTTCTCCTTGTTGACCACCTTTGTAAACATGTCTGCAGGATTTTCACTTGTATGCACCTTTCCTAGCTTTAGCTGTCTCTCTTCCAAAAGAGTGCGTATGAAGTGATATCTCACCTCAATGTGCTTTGTCCTTGAATGAAAGGCTGAGTTCTTCACAAGATGGATAGCGCTTTGGATATCACTGTACAAGACACGATTGTCTTGTTTGAATCCAAGCTCTTCTAAGAATCTGTGAAGCCACAGAATTTCTTTGCTTGCCTCCGTCATTGCTACATACTCTACTTCCGTGGTAGAAAGTGAAACCACTTTCTGCAGCTTTGAAGCCCAGCTTACTGCTATGCCTCCAACCATGAACACATAGCCAGTAGTGCTCCTTCGAGTATCTTTGTCACCTGCCATATCTGCATCAACATACCCTTCTAGAAAAATATCAGTTCCTCCAAAATACAAAGCATTTGTTGTTGTCCCTTTTAGATACCTAAGTATCCACTTCACAGCTTGCCAATGCTCTTTACCTGGGTTGTCCATGAACCTACTCACAACTCCCAGTGCATGTGCCATGTCTGGCCTTGTCCAGACCATAGCATACATTAGAGAACCTACCGCTGCAACATATGGAACTTTAGACATATAGGCTATCTCGTCTTGTGTCTTTGGACACATATCCTTCGTTAGTTTAAAGTGACCAACCAAAGGTGTAAAAACTGGTTTTGCATTTTGCATTGCAAACCTTTCTAGTACCTTCTTGATGTAATCTTCTTGAGATAGTTTTATTGTCTTCTTCGTCCTATCCCTTGATATTTTCATACCAAGTATCCTCTTTGCAGCACCTAAATCTTTCATTGAAAAAGATTTAGAAAGCTCCTCTTTTAGGTCTTTGATGTCCTGCATGTTAGCACTTGCAATCAACATGTCATCAACATATAACATTAGGATGACGATTTTCCCATCTCCCAAATTCTTCGTGTAGACGCAGTGATCCGAGTTGCATCTTGTGAATCCATGATCCAACATCCATCGATCAATCTTCAAGTACCATTGTCTTGATGCTTGCTTTAAACCATACAAGCTCTTCTTTAATCTGCAAACCATTTTCTCCTTACCTTTTACTTCATACCCCTTTGGTTGAAGCATGTAGATTTCCTCCTCTAAGTCACCGTGAGGGAATGCTGTATTACATCCATTTGCTCGAGATTTAGATCATGAGCAGCCACAAGGCTTAAGACAAGCCTAATTGAGTTTATTTTTACAACAGGAGAAAATATTTCATTGAAGTCAATACCTTTCTTTTGAGAAAACCCTTTTACCACAAGCCTATACTTGTACCTTTTCTTCCCACCTTCTTCTTCCTTCACCTTGTACACCCATTTGTTTTGAAGTGCCCGCTTACCTTTAGGCAACTCAACCAACTCCCATGTTTGGTTGCGATGTAGTGAGTCTATCTCCACTTGCATGCTCTTCGTCCACTCTTCTTTGGATTCATGTTGCATAGCTTCTTCGTATGATTTTGGCTCTCCAGAATCTGAGATCAAGAGATGGTTGAAGGAAGGAACAAACCTTTCTGGAGGTCTACTTGCTCTTGTAGATCTTCGGGGAATAGGTTGAGGCTCCTCATTTGGTTGACGTTGTTGCACATTGTCACCGTTTGCAGTCCTTGAGTCTTCACCGTCCTCAAGCTCCATGTACTCATCACCTGTTTCTTTTGTTTGTTTTCTTTCCAAGTAATCTTTGTACATATTTTGTTCGTTAAAAATTACATCCCTACTCCTTAAGATTTTACCATCTTCAGGATTCCATAGGCGATACCCAAAGTCACCTTCTCCATAGCCAATGAAGAAACACTTTTTGGACTTTGCATCTAGCTTTGATCTTAGGCTTCTATCTATGTGCATGAAAGCCTCACACCCAAAAACTTTGAGAAATGCATAATTCACCGGTTTACTTGTCCATGCCTCTTCTGGAACTCCCCCATCCAATGCCGTTGAGGGTGACCGATTGATTAAGTACACAGACGTACTTACAGCTTCCGCCCAAAGCTCAAGCGGTAGGTCTGCATGTAGCCGCATGCTTCGTGCTCGCTCCATGATTGTTGTGTTCATATTTTCCGAAATCCCATTTTGTTGAGGTGTCCTTGGGGTTGTCCTTTGCCACCGAATGCCATTGCTAGCACAAAAGCTTTCAAAAGCTTGGCTGCAATATTCGCCTCCATTGTCGGATCTGAGGCATTTAACCTTGGTACCTGTTTCATTCTCCACAAAGGCTTTCCACCTTTGAAATATGGAAAATACATCGGATTTATTCTTCATGACATAAACCCATGTTTTTCTAGTCGCATCGTCTGTGAATGTTACATAGTACAATGAGCCACCAAGCGATGGTGTACTTGCAGGACCCCAAACATCAGAATGAACCAACTCAAGCTTTTTATTTTTTCTTTCATTTCCTGATTTTTGAAATTTTACCCTGTTTTGTTTACCATAAACACAATCTTCACAAAACTCTAAGTCCACTTCTTTCAAACCTGGTAGAAGCTTCTTTGTTTGAAGGATTTGCATTCCTTTGGTACTCATATGCCCAAGTCGGTAGTGCCACACCACACTGTCAACTTCTGTAGTTGCTGCACAAGCTGAAGGTTGCGTGCTAGCAGTACACAAGTAAAGTGTACCAACTTTTTCTCCCTTGGCAACCACCAAAGATCCCTTTGAGATCTTCCACCGTTTGTTTCCGAATGCAATGTTGTGACCTTCATCGTCCAATTGTTTTTGCGAAGAGAAGGAACATGCCTAACATCTTTAAGCTTCCATTCATTTCTGTTAGCAGTTTTGACAGAAACTGTACCTTTGCCGACAAACTCACAAGCTTCATCATCTCCCAAGTATACATACCCAAAATTACCTTTGGTGTAGTCTTGGAAATGTTGCTTGTGTGGTGTCGCATGGAATGAAGCCCCGGAATCTACTATCCAGGAATTAGACACATTGTCTAATGAGAGAATTAGAGCATCTTGGTCTACTTTACCTGCCACATTGGCCTCCGATGTTGGCTTGTTGTCTTGAGACTCAGTCTCCTTCTTCTTCTTGGACCAGCAATCCTTCTTGACGTGGCCCTTCTTGCCGCAGTTCCAACATTCAAGAACTGACTTTGTGCGTGACTTGCTCCGTCTTGAGCGATCACGACCCTTTTGGCTTTTGACCCTCTCCTTAGGCCTTCCTCTTGTTTCCACTGACAATGCAGCACTTGATGATTCTCCTATGCTTCTCCTTTGTATTTCTTCGCTTAGGAGAACACCCACAACATCATCAAACTTAAGAGTATTTGTACCAGAGATAGAATTACTTACAGCCATCACAAGGCTGTCCCAACTATCCGGTAGAGATGATAGTATAAGGAGAGCTCGCACTTCGTCATCGAAATTGATTTTCACCGATCGAAGTTGACTAATGTTTGTGTTAAAGTCATTTAGGTGTTCTGCAACTGAACCATTCTCTGCCATCTTTAGATTGAACAAGCGCTTCATAAGAAATACCTTATTGGATGCTGATGGTTTCTCGTAGAAGTCGTCAAGTGACTTCATCAAGTCCTCCGTGGTCTTCATCTCCGAAATATTGAAGGCCACCGTTGACGCCAAGCTTAACCGAATTGTTCCCAGTGCCTTTCGATCAAGGACAATCCATGCTTCATCTGCCATTGTTGCGAGTTTCTTCGCAAGACCGCCTAGTGGCAAATAGAGGTCCTTCTGGTAGAGATAGTCTTCAATCTACATCTTCCAATGTTGGTAGTTTTTGCCGTTGAACTTCTCAATCTTGAGCTTCCCTTCCTCTGCCATAACTCCCACTCTATTCAAGGAATCCTTTCCTTGAGATAATTTAGCTACGAGCAAACCTTGCTCTGATACCAATTGTTAGGAAATAAGACGTAGCCAAATAGATAATTGAGTAGATTACTTAATGGAGAGAGACAGATTTACATACACGAGATTATAGAGTAGAGAGAGATAGTACACATGATATACGTGGTTCACCCAATGTGGGCTACGTCCACGGGAAAGCAGCCACTCAATGGCTTTAGTACTTCAAAACAAGAAGTAGTTTACAAAGGGATTATACCCTTAATGGAGCTCCCGCCTTGCTTCACTCTCACCACCTCACACTCATCTTGTTGCATCAACTTCACACTATGAAATGTGTGTAGAAATAGCCTCCTTTTAAAGGCCAAAAGGGATGCCCTCTCTTATGAGAGGCAGCCATGTGTACCCGCCCTTGTTCGAATAAGTCCAAATTGGACCCTCCAATCTGCCCATGTGTGGCCGCCTTTGAGAAGACAAGTCCGCTTTTGAATTCGGCCACCGGCCATTGATTTTCGACCACCGGCCACCGGCCCCTGATTCTTGTCCTTGAAAATTTTGGTTTCCGGTGAGTGATTTTCCTTCACGCACGATGGCTTCTCCTCATAATGGGGGCCTTACAAATGTGCGCTTTTACCACAGAAAATTACAAGGGTAAATCAGGCTCCATACTTAACATTCAAGCTCACCGTGGAGAGCATCAATTACCTATTCCAACTCTTTAGCTTTTGCACTGTGGCTAAGAGCTGCTGTTCGCATCTTTTCTGTCACCATCATCTGCATTTGATTTGCATATTCATTTACCTGGATGATTACTCCGTCCGTTGTTTCCCAATCTTCAGCTTCTACATGAGGCTGCTTAGAAGTTCTAGCAGAGTCGGCTTGCGGCTCTTTCGACGGTGCATTAGATTCTGCTTGTGGCTTGGTAGATGGTTCAGCCAAATCTTCTTGAGGATTTGTAGATGCTTTAGTTGATTCTACTTGTGTTGTTGTAGAAGGTTCAACTTCATCTTTGTCTGCTTCCTTCAGCTATTCAAAACTGGCTTCCTCTTGTTGTTTCTCTTTTCCTTTTGCTTCCTCTCCTTCATTGGATTTTCTAGCTGGTGAAGGGCTTGGACTCAGCATTGGATGGTATTCTGGTTCCTTAGTGGGTGAAGTGGGTCTTGGAGACATTTCTCCTTCTTCATGATGTGGCTCGGTTTGTTGTGCAGCTTTTGCTTGCCTTTGTTGTGCAGCCGAGTCTTCTTTTACTTTCCTTTGCGCTTCTAGAGCTTCTCATACCTTCAAGGATTCAACTTCTGCATACATTCACTCAAGCAGATCTTTCAGATCTTCTTCAATCTTCTTCAGGGGGTTATTGGTCCTAGGACCCTTGATTTCCCTAGTGCTCCATGACTCTGGGTTTTATCCTACAACTTGGCGACTTCTTTCAAATGATTCTTTCTCTCTTTCAAACCTTGCTTTTTTCTGCTGCGGTTCTTCTTGATGTGCTGCCACTGCTTTCTTCTTCATATCTTCTCTCCTTGCCCTCGTGTCTTCATTGTCAGAGCTTTCAGTGTTGTGGGCTTTAGGCAAGATTTCTACTGATTCTTCATCTGATTTATATACCCTTATCTTCTTTGATCTAGTGGTTTGTGGAGAGGGTTGAGCTAATACTATCCATGTATTCTGATCCGGGGCTGGCGGTAAGTTGTCGGCCATTCCAATAGCATGGTATGTGATTCATGTTAGAACTTTTGGAGCGTCCAGATATGTTATCTTTCCTTCCTTCTTTGTGCTCTTGAGTGTTGTAAGCACTTACTGCACATGATCTATTTTTTGCCTTGTTGTTGACTTCAACACTTGCATGAAAGTAGCTACAACCGCATGATTCAGAGTAGTGTACCTTGGTGGTCTCTTTGAGAGGAAATGGAAGTGTTGATGATAAAGACGAGCGGGATCCTCCACTTTCTTTACAACTAGGTCAGCGAAGGTGGCAGCAACTGTATCCTTGGTGAATGTATCTACTATTTTCCTATCTCTAGCCCTCATTATCATTCCTTCAGTTGGCAACTTTAATGACTCGGCCACTTTGTCTTTGTTAATGACCAGTTTGACTTTTTGGACTTGCTGATCTGTGATACGAGCTGATCCATCCTCTCTGATTGTGGATAATAATTCATAGGCTCTCTCGAAATCTACTCCACAAGGCTCTTGATCAAAGAATTTTCGAAGCCCTAACCTTCTCTTCACTTCTTTCGTGGCTGGCTTCGCGGCTACATCATAAATTTCTTTTGATAGCATCTGCAACTCTACCTGATTTCCATCTTCACTCTTGAACCTGCCGGTGAAGACTGTGGTGTTGTTGTTGGAATTAGGGTTGCAGAGAAACACACACAGCTTGGAGAAGACGAAGGAAGCTCAAGGCACACAATGGAGAGTGTATTACATAGTGTGCAATGGAAAGATAGATAGCCCTAGAGTGATGGGCGCATATACAATGCTCGGGGGAAAAAACCTCCTAAAGAGGGAAAAAATGCCCCGGCGGTCCTAGTGTGTTCACACACATCACTACCACATGTATATGGTAACAAATCCCCCCTGGAGTGATGCGGTGAACGAGAGCTGGCACATGAGTAAAGGGAAGTGCCATGCCTTGAGGACATGATCAGTCCACAAAGGGGAGTAAGCCCAAAGCTTTGTGGAAAGCTTCAAGCTTCTCATGAGACAATGCCTTTGTGAAAAGATCTGGAAGGTTGTCCTGTGTTGGCACATATGCCAAGCTAATCTCTCCTGCTGAGAGCATCTCCCTGACATAGTGGTAATGCACTTCAATGTGCTTTGTGCGAGCATGAAAAATTGGGTTCCTCGCAACCAATGCACTCTGACTGTCAGTGTAGATAGTGTTGGCAGTGTCCTATCCAACACCCAAATTAGCCATAAGGCGTCTGAGCCATACACACTCACCCGTAGCTGTGAAGACTTCCATGTACTCAGCCTCACAACTCGGAGTGGCCACACTAGGTTGCTTCTTGATTAACCATGATATACATGAACTGCCAAGCATGAAACAAAAACCACTTGTGGACACTCGCGTGTCAAAACAACCAGCTGTGTGCTCCTTGCCGCACTGTCGAAGCAAGGGCCTTGCCTAACACTGTGTGCGAGCCATAGACGGCTCCAAACACACAACTAGCTTAACTAGTAAGCTCAAAAGAGGGCAATGGTGTGTCACTCAACGCTCTATGCTCCTGCCGTGGAGGATTCCTCGCCGCGAAGAAGAAGAAGCTGCAGTCGTGCCACGCTCAACCGCTTCGCCGCTGTCGTGCCTTCGTAATGCTCGATCGCACACACACTCTCCCTCTCTCTCTCTCTCACATACACACACACACAAGGAGGTGAAGAAGAAGAAGATGGAGATGGAGATGGAGCAAGAACACTCTTCTATTGCACAAATGAGAGATTAAGTGAATTTTAGGTTTAGTTGGCTTTTATATGAGCTCACCCCATTCACACTTGGGCGCCCACGCTTAGCCAACTAATCCCTTGAATGTCCCAGTTAGAGTGCGCCTCTCATCGGCGATCAGTCTTACCCTTTTCCTATTGGTCCGACAAGACCGGTACCTAACTCTACCAAATACATAATACACGTCCGTCGTAGGTGATGGGGTGTCCGTGAGCCATGAGGGTTAACATGCCCCCCTTCCTGATATAGATTCCGTCCTCGGAAGCTATTGAGTTGAAGCTCCTTCGTCGAGGTGCAAGAGCATTTGAGATGAATGTCCTTAACCTTCTTCAGTCACTGCAAAATCAAACAACATTGGCACAGTAATTGCATTCTTATAAGTGATTAAAAAGCATATGCAGTTTTAGGTAGACAAATTGATTGGTAAAAGAATTTCAAACAATTTGTCAGCAATGAACATTAGATTGCAATGTAATCAAATGCATAAACATATGTAAAGGTAAAAAATTAAACAAGTCTGGGGTCGCTAATTTGACGGTCGAAAGGCACTAGAGATCGAATATTAATACCATGGGTAAGCTTCTTAATTTTCTCTGGTCAATTAAGTTGTTTAATCGTGAGAGCCAAGTATTTCATGTTCAAGGGCTGACTAGAGGCTATACTCAGAGGACCTTGTAGTTAAGCTACGATAAAAGGAATTTCTCATGAAATCAACGCCTGACTGATTACCTTTTCTTTGACCCCCCAAAGTGTTTTCACAGTGATTCAATTTGATGTGTGTGCTTATTTTGTATGCCTTGGGTTTTTTGCTTTTCAAGGAAAAGCGCCCATACTGGGAACCTCTAGGGCTCTAGTACCATA
Organism: Adiantum capillus-veneris; assembly: GCF_014529385.1. Classification (NCBI taxonomy): domain Eukaryota; kingdom Viridiplantae; phylum Streptophyta; class Polypodiopsida; order Polypodiales; family Pteridaceae; genus Adiantum; species Adiantum capillus-veneris. The sequence goes on from NC_140956.1 coordinate 137,309,100, forward strand.
GGCAATACATGTGAGTGAAGTACCAAATCAAGCTGAGATTTCTCTTCCAGCTTAAGATTTTACAGAGTGGCACTTTGATTTTTTGTTTGTTCATTTTCAGCATTTTAATTTTGTAACTTTGGGGGGTCATATAACACTGATACAGCTCCCCAGGCTCATCACACTAGTAAACTCCCTTTATAATACTTAAGCGAAAGGTCAATAGGGTCAAGCCCACTAGAAAGCACTAGTACATTTCACACAATGCTGCCTAAATCGGATTAAGAACCTAAGTAACCATTGATTATTAGGAAGGCATTCCCCATGGTATTAAGAGAAGATTTCTAACACCTAACTTGGTCAAACTAGCTTAGTCGGACTGCTTGATTTTTAAACCTAGACAAGTGATTATGACAAAAAATTACATTGAATTAAATGTTTGATACTAAGCAAATGCGGTGAATATTAGGCTACCAATCACAACTAAAGTAGACAATTATAGATGCAAAAAAGATAAGGGGAAATGCTAATGGGCAAGAAACACCTGTTTGTGTCGATGGTCGCGCTTGATTTGAAGAGTGAGTCGAGATAAAGATTCCATGAAGGTCCAAATCCTATCAATAGCAACACGCTCCTGTACACACTAGGAAACAAAAGGAATACCTCCAGGAGGCACATTAGTGGGAAAAGGTACCAACACTTATTGAACACAACAAAAAACATAAGGAACCCTAACCTAATTATTTGCACTCCCCCTAGAGAGTCAAGAGAATAGGATATTGTAGAGGTTGGGGGGAAACCCTAAGGCTAAACCCCTATCCTCGTCGTCGAGATAAACAAAGTCATTATCCATGAGACCATATGTGCCATCCGTGTAGTCCTGTAAATTTTCTTCTTCATCATAGGTGCCCATGTTTACTAAGAAGGTCACTAGACACCTATAGTTATCTTGGTCAAAAGGGTAGGCTTGTGCAATGGGAGAAAAGCTCTCTACTAAGTATGGATCAGACGTGGTCAAGAGACGTACCAGCCATTCTAACTCCTCAAAATTCCTCTCACATGCTAGCGTACATATCAAATCCCATTCACATGCAAGCACTGGAAAGACCATGTGAAATATTTGTGAAAAGTAACGAGGGTACCTCTCACCCAAGGCAGGAGTGGATGACTCTAGCGTACTAGCCATATCTGTACACGTAAATAGATGATGGTTAGAGTGCAAATATTACAAGGGTCGTGTTCTTGTGCATAATTTGTTTTTATGATTTTGTGTTATGGCTCTTGCTCTTTTACTTTTTTATCTTGTTTTTGTGAGTATAAGGCTTTATATATACATTCCCTAAGATTGGAGATTAAGGGGTCAGGGGGAAAGGTTGAGAGGAAAGTGAGTGAGTGATGATTGTCAGCAAACACTCCCCCCTTCCTTGGGTAGATCATACCGTTTGAAATGAGCTCATCACCCTTTGAAACCAATTGTTGCAGTTGGTAATAGGTGATGATTTTTGCCAGTAGTTTTCTATTACCCTAGGTGCCTCGTCAAGTTGCAAGGGTGGTAAGGTACTCTCCCAGGATCGAACTTGAATTGGTTAATCAGGTGATTCTTGAACACTGGGAGGTGTGGATTCTTTTGTAGCTTCATGGAGGTCCACTACTATAGATGGAGGCTGTGTAGAAGCTTTTACCTCTATGGATGTATTACATGAGGAGCTAGAAGCTTCATGGAACTCCCCCCTTCCTTAGCTAGGTGGAATAAATTGGTTTTGCCTTGGAGCCCAAACTAGCTCTGGACTAGGTGTGTAGCATTCTGTGATCTTTCCCTTCCCACGGTCTGCCATTGGATTTAGCGTTACTTGTTTGACTCATATGGGTTTGTTATCGATAGGGAAGGACACATTTTATGTTTAGGTACCCAGATTTGCTGATTTTCATCATAGTAGCCTTGGGCTTCTAATAGTCGTTTTGGAATCCATCGTGATTTGGTCTTGAATCTACTAGAGCGCGCTCTTGGTTCTCCAGGGAAATTGTTTCTTGAAATGGATGGGAGGGTTGAGGTAGTTGGAAGTAAGGCCTTGGGGACCCATTGATATGTACTCTTAGGTCGTGCAGGTTGAGTACTTGCAATATTACTGCTTGCTGCAACTAGAAGTGTTGAAGTGCTAGGTTCATGGGTAGCTGGCAAAGACGAGTTAACCACCTTGGCTTGTGAATGTTGGCTATCCTTCAACTTTGCTAGAGTTTGCAACGTAGGTGACTTTTCTTGAATGATAGGGGTAAGAGGTGGTGGTCGCGTCGTGACACTACCACTATCCCAATCAATAGTGCATTTGGTTGCCAACATCCAAGTGCGTCCCAGGTTTATGTTGCCTTCCATAGCTCCCGCGGGCATGACTAGAAACCTCTTTACTATGCCTCCATTGTCATAGACAATAGGGGTCTGAAGGACTCCAAGAATAGCAGTTTTCTTTTTATTAATGCCCTTGACTTGCATTGTACTCGGGGATAGGGTCGGTTTCCCTAATTGACACCAAACTCCATAGGATAACAAATTGTGTTTAGCTCCCGTATCTAATAAGGCATTGTATAGTACTTTAGCATAGGGGCTATTTAGCTCAATTGGGTATTGTAGGGGTGGCTCAGATTCTAATGAGTTGTCATCTGTGTCCTCGAAAAATGCTTGCGTGATTCCCAGATTAGCCTCTCGTTGGCGTCTAAGACGTTGTTGTCGTTCTCGAGCCTCAACTCTTGCTTGGATTTTTTAAAGCTCTGCTTGTTGCTTGGCAGCCTTCTTTTGATGGATGGCTTGCAACTCTTCCTGGCTTAGAGGATCATAATATCTTTTGAATTTACTCCCATTAAGGAATCCAATGGTTCCAACTCCATCTAGAGTCTCCACACGAATGGTACCTTGCGGGGTAATTTCACACACTCGATATGGTCCCTTACCAGTGTATTTCAATTTCTTCTTTTCATTACGTACCTTGAACATAAGAACTTTATCACCAACCTTGATGTCTTTATCCTTTAAATGGCTATCGAACCACTTCTTTCTCCTATCCTTCTCCACTAGAGCATTTCGCAAAGCTAATTGCCTCTCTTCATCTAGCCTTTCGAGGATATATAATCGCTCAACTAAGGGGTTACCATCCCAACCTTCTTGAGAAGCTACTCAAAGACTAGGAATGACAAACTCCCATGGCATAACTGCTTCTTGGCCATACACCATTTTAAACGTTGTGCAATTAATAGCAACTTTATACGCAGTACGATAAGCCCATAAAGCTGATGTAAGCTTTAGGTCCCAATCAGTGCGATTATCCTCAACTGTCTTTGTCAAAATGGAGATGAGAGTTTTGTTGGTACTCTCAGCTTGTCCAAAGAGTGACACATCCATCCTAGACGGCGACATTGTCAAGGAAATGCAAGAATTGAAGTTAAAGATTGCAAGGCTAGAAGAAAAGGGGTAACCGTCAAGCCAATCTATAGGGCAAAGACCTCAAAACAGAGAAGGATTTGTAAATAGATACATATGGTGTGATAGTACTGACCATGGAAGGAGGGATTGTGAAAGTTTCAAAGATTCTTTGACAAAGGAGCTTGTTTTCTTTAAAAATAGCAAGATTCACTTAAGTGAAACAGGTAAAATCTTGGGAACAAACTTTGTCAAAGGCGGGATGAAGAAGCTAGTTGAGGGCATGGTTATTATCCATGCCATTTCAATGGTTGAGGCATCCACCTATGGGCTAAAGGTGGAGCCTATTAAGCAGAAGGGATCATTCAAGGTTGGAGAAGAGGAATCTTATGGGATTAGAGAGCTATGGCCATGTGCAATAGAATCTTCTATGAAGGGTAAAATGACTAAAGAGGTTTTGTATGAAGCTGGAGATTGTATGCGGCTAGAAACAGGTCGGAATGACCCTGTGGACTCTTTGTTAGTGCATGCATACATTGCCAAATGTCAAGAAAATGAGGCCATTGTTGAAGAGAAAGGTAGGCGCAAGAATGGGGATGAAGGGCCTTCAAAGCGGGCTACGAGGAGTGGAGGTAGAAATGACTCAATGCCTCCTAGATCACCTTCCTCGCAGCAGATGCCTGTCCCTGAAGTGCCTATGCAAGAAGCCTCTAAAGAAAAGAAGAAGGATGCAATGAAAGCTAAAGCACAGGGTCCGCCCTACAAACTCCAATCTAATATAGAGGCAGCAACAGATCTCAAAAAGGTTTTGGAAGAGAGGATTTTGAACAATAAGGTGGAATTTACCTTGGGTGAGGTCCTTGGAATAGCAAAGAGGGAATTCCATGAAGAGATAATTGATATCAACAAGAGGAGGCATCAGTCTCTTACTGAATCTATCCATGTACAAGGTGAAGAAGAGAGTTTAAATGCACAAGGAGTACAGGTCTATGGCAAGCAAGGTGATGAAACTATTGTTGGATGCTACAAGTCTAGGGGAGGAGTAAAACGGGTTCACTTCTTCGATGATGAAGATGAAGTCGAGACCACTCACAAGAGCTACTACAAAGTCATTGGGCAAGAGCAACTACTGAGACGTTGGTAAAAGTGGGAGACTTAGAAGAGCCATACATTGCGTTGATAGATCATGGGTCACAGATTAACCTTATGTCAAAGAGTCTTTATCAAAAAGGAAAATGGCCAATTCATATAAATCATGGAAGGATGATTCGTACAGGAAACAACTCATCAGGGGAATTGTATGAAGCTTGTCCAAATGTAAAGGTGACTATAGGGGATGTGAAAAATTACCAAAATTTCTTTGTATAGGAGATGTCTACATACCCTCTTATCCTTGGGTAGCCATACATCACTACTACTCGCATGGTAACCAAGGTGATGGCTGATGGGTTAGCTTATGCTAGGATAAGGAGCAGGGATGGGAAGCTTGTAGTACATTTTCTTACTATTTGAGTGGACCATGAAAGGAACCGTGAAAGTCTTAGAGTGCAATCCTTGCCAAAGACAAAAAAATAATTCAAGGACTACAGGGATATGAGGAGTTTTGGCCATGTACCATTGTAGAGCGGGATTGCAGTGTACAAGAAGGGAAAGGTTCTCGCATGATGTATATGCAAAGGAGATGTTTTCTACAGGCTTTGTAGGATTAACAGACTATAAATCTATCACATTTACAAAGTGTGAGGACTTAAAGTGGGGTGAATGACAACATGTAAATAGTATACAAAGAGGTTTGAAGATGAATGGTTTGCTAGAAGATGATGAATGCATTACAGGTGTGTTTGATGAGTGTTCGTTTGTGGATACTATGCAAGACTTGGAGTCTTTAGTGGATAGCAATTTGCGTGTTCAAAATGAGGTTGTGAAAGTTTGGTCAATAGAAATGTATAAATTCATTGAGGATTTCAAAAATGCTCAAGGTATTGATGTGCGAGTGGATACTAAGTATAAGTCTATGGCAAAGAAAGTGAAACCAGTGGCACTACCTCTACCAAAAGATTGCACAAATAAGATGGCTTGGACTCAAGATTCTTTGAAGGAGTTAAAGGTTGGTTGCGAGGAAAATTTGAAAAAAGCTGAAAAGATATGCTTTGAAGACATGCTTGCCAAACACGAAAAAACTTTTGCATTTGAGCCTCATGAGATGTGGTGTGTTGATCCATCCATTGTTGCTCCTATGGTGATCTTCACTATCCCTCATGTACCTTGGAACTTGTGGCCTATTCCAGTTCCAAAGGTTCATTTGTCAAAACTCATTGAGTTGCTCAATAAAAAGATCAAGATGGGTATTTTGGAGCCTTCTTGTGCTCCATATTCAAACAGGTGGTTCACAATAATTGTTCTTTACGATTTATCCAGGATATGCATCCCGTCAACAAGGTTACAAATAGAAATGTGGGTATAGGGCCAATTGTAGATGAATTTGCAAAGGCATTTGCAGGAAGGGCAATATATTCTATGGGATATTTGTACTCAGGGTATGATCAGGTCCAACTAGTAATGGAAAGCAGGGACCTCACTACCATGAGGATATCTTTGGGCTTGGTCAGGATGTGCACCGTACCTCAGGGAGCAACTAATTCAGTTGCACATATGATGAATGGTATGAACAAAGTCCTACATGAATTCATACCTCAAACTACAATGCCTTTCCTTGATGATGTGCCAATCAAAGGATGTGATGTAAGTGATATAGATGTGGCTCTGGACTCGAGGGGGTGTCGCAAGTATGTGGGAAACCATATCAATGATTTTGATAATATCTTGTCAAGATTGGAAGAGGTGAACCTTATCTTGTCTGACCAAAAGTCAATGTTTGGTGTGATGAAGTTCTTATTGTAGGACATATGTGTGGGCCATATGGTAGAAGGCCTTGTCTTGCAAAGATTGATGTAATTTAGACAATGAAAGAGAAATGTAAAAATGTCACTGAGGTTTGAAGGTTCTTGGGTGCATGCGTGTTTTATGTTATTTGGATACCGCATTATGCTCATGTGGCAGAACCTTTGTATCAACTTTTGAGAAAGAACAAAAGTTTCAATGGGAAGAAATGCATACCCATGCCATGAGAAAATTAAAGAAGTTGCTGCTTATGTCTCCAACTTTGAGGAAAGTAGACTATGAATGTGAAAGATATGTAATTGTGACAGTGGATACTAGCCCCACAGGAATTGGATGGGCGATTGGGCAAGATGATGATAATGGCAAGCAATATGTGGTGAAATTTGGAGCAAAAGTCCTAGGTGCTCATCAACACAACTATCCACAGGTGAAAAGGGAATTATGGGGAGTAGTTACAGCCCTAAAATGTGATAAAGAGTATTCGTTAGGTGCAAATGTAATATTGGAGATTGATTGTCTACCTCTTTTTGGAATGATCACAAGCTGCTCAACTCTTGACATTGCTATGGTGAGATGGATTGCCTACATAAAGTCCTTAAATCCAGAATTTAAGCATATTGCAGGGAAAGATAATCCAGTTGCAGATATGCTTTCAAGAACGAGGTATGAAAATGAAGAAGACATGGTTGTCGAGGGCAAGGATGTAGGCACAAGGTTCTATAATATTGCTCATGCCAAGGGTGATCATGTTTGCGTGTGAAATGCACCTGATTCATTTAAAGAGGACCTATATCAAGGTGACTGGTTGCTCATTGAATGCTATCTGAGCACTTTGACAAGGCAAGAAGGGTGGAATGATCAAGAGTTCAAAAGAATACGAGAAAGGCCTATGGATACTTTTTGAAAGATGGGTACTTATGGAAGCGGCCGAAACAAAGAAATGGAATGCTATTGAGAATTGTGAATGATAAGGATGCTCAAAATGAGCTTATGAAAAAGTTTCATGAGAGTCTATATGCTAGACATAGAGGTGTATAGGACACCTTTACTAAAATAAAAGAGAGGTATTGGTGGAAAGGTGTGTATAAATATGTATCTCATTTTGTGGATTCTTGTAAAATCTGTCGAATGTATTCAAATTTACGTCATCGTGATGGGTTGCACCCTACTTACCCACTAGCCATGCATTATAAGTGGGTAGTAGATTTGGTTACAATGCCATTGGGTTTATGGAAAATCAGATACATAGTGCTCTGTGCGCTCCTTGCCGCACTGTCGAAGCAAGGGCCTTGCCTAACACTGTGTGCGAGCCATAGACGGCTCCAAGCACACAACTAGCTTAACTAGTAAGCTCAAAAGAGGGCAATGGTGTGTCACTCACCGCTCTATGCTCCTGCCGTGGAGGATTCCTCGCCGCGAAGAAGAAGGAGACGGCGCTACGTCGCGCTCAACCGCTTCACCGCCGTCATGCCGCCGCAATGCTCGATCGCTCTCTCTCTCTCTCTCTCTCACACACACACACACACACACACACACACACACACACACACACACACACACACACACACACATACACACACACACAAGGAGGTGAAGAAGAAGAAGATGGAGATGGAAATGGAGCAAGAGCACTCTTCTATTGCACAAATGAGAGAATGAGTGAATTTTAGGTTTAGTTGGCTTTTATATGAGCTCACCCCATCCACACTTGGGCGCCCATGCTTAGCCAACTAATCCCTTGAATGTCCCAGTTAGAGTGCGCCTCTCATCGGCGATCAGTCTTACCCTTTTCCTATTGGACCGACAAGCCCGGTACCTGACTCTACCAAATAAATAATACAATGTCCACCGTAGGTTACAACGTCCGTCTCGTAGGTGATAGGGTGTCCGTGAGCCGTGAGGGTTAACATGCCCCCCTTCCTGATGTAGATTCCGTCCTCGGAAGCTATTGAGTTGAAGCTCGTTGGTCGAGGTGGAAGAGCGTTTGAGATGAATGTCCTTAGCCTTCATTAGTCACTGCAAAATCAAACAACATTGCACAGTAATTGCATTTTCATAAGCGATTAAAAAGCATATGCAATTTTAGGCAGACAATTGATTGGTAACAGAATTTTAAACAATTTGTCAGCAATAAGCATTAAATTGCAATGTAATCAAATGCATAAACAGATGTAAAGGTAAAAAATTAAACAAGTCTGGGGTCGCTAATTTAACGGTCGAAAGGCACTAGAGATCGACTATTAATACCATGGGTAAGCTTCTTAATTTTCTCTGGTCAATTAAGTTGTTTAATCGCGAGAGCCAAGTCTTTCATGTTCGAGGGCTGACTAGAGGCTATACCTAGAGGACCTTGTAGTTAAGCTACGATAAAAGGAATTTCTCATGAAATCATCGCCTGACTGATTACCTTTTCTTTGACCCCCCAAAGTGTTTTCACAGTGATTCAATTTGATGTGTGTGCTTATTTTGTATGCCTTGGGTTTTTTGCTTTTCAAGGAAAAGCGCCCACACTGGGAACTTCTAGGGCTCTAGTACCATAGGCAATACATGTGAGTGAAGTACCAAATCAAGCTGAGATTTCTCTTTCAGCTTAATATTTTACAGTGTGGCACTTTGATTTTTTGTTTGTTCATTTTCAACATTTTAATTTTGTAACTTTGGGGGGTCATATAACACTGATACAGCTCCCCAGGCTCATCACACTAGTAAACTCCCTTTATAATACTTAAGCGAAAGGTCAATAGGGTCAAGCCCACTAGAAAGCCCTAGTATATTTCACACAATGCTGCCTAAATCGGATTAAGAACCTAAGTAACCATTCATTATTAGGAAGGAATTCCCCATGGTATTAAGAGAAGATCTCTAACACCTAACTTGGTCAAACTAGCTTAGTCGGACTGGTTGATTTTTAAACCTAGACAAGTGATTATGACAAAAAAATACATTGAATTAAATGTTTGTTACTAAGCAAATGTGCTGGATATTATCCTACCAATCACAATTAAAGCAGACAATCATAGATGCAAAAAAGATAAGGGGCAATGCTAATGGGCAAGAAACACCTGTTTGTGTCGATGGTCGCGCTTGATTTGAAGAGTGAGTCGAGATAAAGATTCCATGAAGGTCCAAATCCTATCAATAGCAACACGCTCCTGTACACACTAGGAAACAAAAGGAATACCTCCAGGAGGCACATTAGTGGGAAAAGGTACCAACACTTATTGAACACAACAAAAAACATAAGGAACCCTAACCTAATTATTTGCACTCCCCCTAGAGAGTCAAGGGAATAGGATATTGTAGAGGTTGGGGGGAAACCCTAAGGCTAAACCCCTATCCTCGTCGTCGAGATAAACAAAGTCATTATCCATGAGACCATATGTGCCATCCGTGTAGTCCTGTAAATTTTCTTCTTCATCATAGGTGCCCATGTTTACTAAGAAGGTCACTAGACGCCTATAGTCATCTTGGTCAAAAGGGTAGGCTTGTGCAATGGGAGAAACGCTCTCTACTAAGTATGGATCAGACGTGGTCAACAGACGTACCAGCCATTCTAACTCCTCAAAATTCCTCTCACATGCTAGCGTATCTATCAAATCCCATTCACATGCAAGCACTGGAAAGACCATGTGAAATATTTGTGAAAAGTAACGAGGGTGCCTCTCACCCAAGGCAAGAGTGGATGACTCTAGCGTACTAGCCATATCTGTACACGCAAATAGATGATGGTTAGAGTGCAAATATTACAAGGGTCGTGTTCTTGTGCATAATTTGTTTTTATGATTTTGTGTTATGGCTCTTTCTCTTTTACTTTTTTATCTTGTTTTTGTGAGTATAAGGCTTTATATATACATTCCCTAAGATTGGAGATTAAGGGGTCAAGGGGAAAGGTTGAGAGGAAAGTGAGTGAGTGATGATTGTCAGCAAACACTCCCCCCTTCCTTGGATAGATCATATCGTTTGAAATGAGCTCATCACCCTTTGAAACCAGTTGTTCCAGTTGGTAATAGGTGATGATTTTTGCCAGTAGTTTTCTATTACCCTAGGTGCCTCGTCAAGTTGCAAGGGTGGTAAGGTACTCTCCCAGGATCGAACTTGAACTGGTTCATCAGGTGATTCTTGAACACTGGGAGGTGTGGATTCTTTTGTAGCTTCATGGAGGTCCACTACTATAGATGGAGGCTGTGTAGAAGCTTTTACCTCTATGGATGTATTACATGAGGAGCTAGAAGCTTCATGGAACTCCCCCCTTCCTTAGCTAGGTGGAATAAATTGGTTTTGCATTGGAGCCCAAACTAGCTCTGGACTAGGTGTGTAGCATTCAGTGATCTTTCCCTTCCCACGGTCTGCCATTGGATTTAGCGTTACTTGTTTGACTCATATGGGTTTGTTATCGATAGGGAAGGACACATTTTACGTTTAGGTACCCAGATTTTCTGATTTTCATCATAGTAGCCTTGGGCTTCTAATAGTCGTTTTGGAATCCATCGTGATTTGGTCTTGACCCTCCTAGAGCGCGCTCTTGGTTTTCCAGGGAAATTTTTTCTTGGAATGGATGGGAGGGTTGAGGTAGTTGGAAGTAAGGCCTTGGGGACCCATTGATGTGTACTCTTAGGTCATGCAGGTTGAGTACTTGCAATATTACTTCTTGCTACAACTACAAGTGTTGAAGTGCTAGGTTCATGGGTAGGCGGTGAGTGGCATAAAATGGTAACCATCTTTTTGCAACATTTGTCATCCTACTCAACGTCCTCTTCCTCCTATGTGTATATATTTTTCTACGCTATTAAGTTATCTAGAGTAAATTCCCCCTCTTCGTTTAACCTTTGTGGCGACACATACTTTTTGCTTTGTAAATAGAATAAGCATACAATAACCAACTATATACCCCCAAAATTTCTTACCTCTTGTGAATTAGTAGTAGAAAAATAATATATCCATCTTCCATCCCATATAGATAAATTCCCATGGAAATCAACTCTCCACTTGTCTTTACCAAAGATTATGGTCCCTCTCTACAAGTCTTCTATGCCCCCTACATAGGTGGCCCAATATCTCTTAAGAATATACATATAGTTTCTCTCCTTTCAAAAAGACTCCAATTGTATATTCTTTTCACAAGCAAATAATATTGGGCCCTCTTCTATTTGTTTAAGCATCATAGCCTTTTGAAAAAGCATGATTCCCCTTGGATGCATACAAGCAAAGGGCCCATACAAGAAGACTTGGAAGCAAAAGGTTCCCTAGCCTAGTGTGGACCTTCCAAACCGAATTCTTTGGTACATGGGCGTGAAGAATAGTCCAAATTCATATCAAACATGTTGAGAAGGTCAATTTTGCCTTTTGAAGCATGTCACTCCGAGCTATAGGTAAAAAGTTATGGTCAAAATAGTGTAAATCTGTCAGATTCGTAGCAAAAGGGAACTGTAAATCAAGTAAATCAAGAGGGTGAGATCTTATTTTTCCCCTACTCATCTTCTAGAAGAGCAATGAGTGTTCAAGGTCACTTGCATGTGATGAGACAAACCTAAAGATGCTTTCTAAATGCCAAGACAGACAAGTTGAGATACCCCGCAGGAGCCACCCGTAGGGCCTCATGGTGGGGCCCAGCTACATTATGCATCCCTATGGAGCCTTCACGGTCTAAAATGATATTTTTGGTGAATAAATAGTACCTTTTATGTCCAATATTCAATGAGTGGTCAAAGGACACTTAATTAGGTCTAATCACTTACTCTAATTAAGTGTAGCATAATCCCACTCCTACACAACTATAAATAGCCCCCCTTAGAGAGACTCAAGGACACACACCTATATTTTCAACTTCATGTTGTTTCTTGATCAATATTAGAGAAAACCCCAACTCTCCCTCTTTCACATCCTCCCTCCTAACCCTCCTCTTTGGAGGAAGTGAAACTCTATTCTCACTCTTTCCATTCTACAATCTCTTACTCCATCAACCCAATAAATCATTTGTAGCACCTCAATAACTTGTAAATACATCATGATCTCTCTCATGGTTATGTTAATGATCATGAAATCATCTTCAAAACTTTCAAGTGTCGCAATTCGTGATGGTTAGCCAGCGTTTGTCCTCCCCTTAAAAGGTGTGCGAGAAATCAAGTAAGTGTTCTATTCTCAATTTACCATTGGTTTGTTTCTCCACACTTATTCAATTGGTCTAAAGAAATTTCTCACTCCAACTCTCTTTTGCTTCATTACATATGCATGTGGCTACCTCTCATGGTGATTTTATTTGTGTCACGGCATTGCATAGATGGAGATGAGCTCTCTATGCAAAGTGTGTTAGTTTGACGTAAGTGATTCTCTTGTGTGTTTGAGAGGCAAGTCTTGTGCGCATGAGTTTTTTGATGAGTGCTTGAGAGAGGAAGAGTTTGGATGTATTATGGGTATTCTTATGGGGAGAAGGTGAATGCTATTCCACAAATTTCATATTTCATTTTGATGCACGGCATTGGGTTGCATAATCGTTGATGGTGTTCAAGTGTCCAAAGTGTATATAGAGTAAGGGGGTTTTCAAAGTGTGTTGCTTGAGTGGGTGAGTGCAAGTGTTATTTTGATTGGTTTCCTTCTCCACTCCCAAAAGGAGGTGGTGCCCCAAGTAGTGTGCGTACCTCTTTACGAACATTTTGTGAGGGTAGGCCCATTGGTTTGGGTTTAGAGGCCCCATTTCAAAAAGCTCGCCCTCATAAAGTGGTGCCCCCACAGAGGAACATATTTCCAAGTTACCTTCAAATTTTTTAGTGATGAACAATGGAGTTCCCATCTATCCATTTCATTTTGCACAACACATTAGAGTAAATGTTCACATAGATAGAAAAGTCTTTTTCCAGCAACGCATTGTTTTTATGTTTGGTGCAGAAAGACTTAGAGAAATACTGGCATCACCCAATCCAATTATACTTCCAATCATCAATTATGAAACTTCTTTTGATGTTCACGTTTTCATTTTGTTTTAAAGGCAGGAACAAGGAGTGGTGAAGGGGTGCTCAAGGGCCATATGAAGGAACGAGGTCTTCAAACCAACAATGAGGAGTAGCACATGAATCACGATCAAAACAATGAACCTTTTAGGCCTATTGCTCGACAATCCATTCATATAATCATTGCAACTAAGATTAGGTTTCAATCTATCATAAGGAGGATATTTGGATCCACTCGCCTCAATGAAATCAATGCTTCAATTAATCCATTTATTCTACCTATGATAAAGTACGAATTAACAATGGATGTGTACATCTTCATTTTAATGTAATCAGATTTATAGTGTCAACAATCTTGTGCAGCCCGTAAGAGAAAAGTTTCTTTAAAAAAAAGAAATTTCAAAAAGTCTAAACACAATGTTAAGTTCTTTTCCCACGTGCTATGCAAGAAGTGGGGAAGATGTGCAAGAGTTTCTTGACAACTTGGAGATGGCACATCCTATATCCGGGAGAGATGAAGAGGAAGTAAAGCTACGAGCCTTCCCGTTGGTTCTAAAAGCAGAAGCTAAAGCATGGTATGAGACCTTGCAACCCCAAATCAAGTCCAATTGGAAGAGACTGCGAGCAAGCTTCCTCTCCAAGTTCAGGCAAGGTGATACTTCTGAAGGACTATGGAAATGTCTTATTGGATGTAAGCAGGTATCACTTGAAGACTATCCCTCTTATGAAGCAACCTTTGTCAATCTATGGGGTAGGTGGGAGGCTACATTAGAAAATCATGGTGGTGCACCTAACTTTCTAAAAAAAGAGAGATTCATGGTTGGCTTGTATCCACTTTTAAAGGCTAAAGTAGAGCTAAAATTCCCATCCACCTTCGAAGAAGCACGTGAGGTAGCCATCATCAAGTTTAGAAAACTACACTTCCAAGCATATAGAGCAAGGGGTTTGAATGAAGTGAGTGAGAGGGAGTCTTCACAAACCATGGAAGCACCAATTAGGGTCCCTCTTGCACAATCTTCACAAATAGGAGATAACCCTCAACAAGAGGTTTTACAAAGGCTAACTCAACAGCTTGAGAACCTCACTCTGAATCTAGTATAGGGCCTACCTCAACAACGACAACCAAGAGAAGGGAATCGCAATCAATGAAGACAAGCTCAAGAGTTGCGATGTTGGAATTGCAATGAAATGGGCCATGGCATGTACAATTGTCCACATCCAAGGTGACTTCTGGGAGACATATATCCCCCCAGACCGCCTCCTCTCACTGTGCAGCAAGAACTAGCTCAAGGCCCACAAATCCTTCATCGACCACCACCACCAGCAAATATACCTCCCGTCCCACATGAGGAGGAAGAAAGAGGAGTCAACATCATCAAGCTAGAAGAGGTAATAGATGAGCATACTCTAAACTTTGATGTTATGCCGGCAGAAAAACGCACAAGAGCACATGATAAGGATGAAGACATGAGAAGTGAAGGAACAAATTCAGCCAGAAGGGACAAGAAGAAGAAGTCAAAGATGGAAGAAGCTGAAAGCAGCAGGAAGAAAAGATCAAGGGGAAGGGAAATTGGTATCAACGACTTCCCATTGGGAAAGGAGCTAGAGCCCTACAACATCCTGGAGGATTTACAAACCCAAAATCCAAACATTTCATGGCCTCAACTTCTACACCTATCAGCTAAAGTAAGAAGGCAATGGCCAAAGTTGGTAAGTACAAGAATTCCAAAAAAGAAAGCAAATCTTTCCATTCAGGTTGTGGCCTCAAAGCTACAAAAAGATGTGGAACCCATTGTGGATGCTTACATAAGGGGTAAAAAGGTGTCTAATGTATATGTCGATGGTGGAGCTCAAATGTGTGTGATCACGGAAAAATCAATGAACAAGTTAGGGCTTGAAATTACAAAGTCCTCTAATTGTCAAGCTAGGCTAGCCAACAACTCAAGTGTGAAGTGTTTGGGGATCATTGAAAATGTAAAAGTCTCTGTATGTAACATAGATGCACGAGTGGATATGTATGTCATGCCAGCTAAGGGGGAGGTCTATCCCATCATCCTAGGGAGGCCTTGGCTCATTGCTGTGAATGCATATCAAAAATGGGGAAGTGGTCGTTTGATTCTTAAGAAGAGTCAACCGGTGGTGTATGATTGGCGAGAAGGAAAGCAACTAGATCTCAACTATGAAACCACGGCAGATGAAGAGAGCGAGGAGGAGAGTCCTTACTCAAGTGATGAGGAAGCATCAACCAGTGCATCAACCAGTGAAGAGGAGTCTTCTTTGGAGGTAATGGGAATTGTATTCAACGCCAACACTCAAGATGTTCCTGTAGAAGAAAAGCCAACAGACAATCACACACGAGGGGATGAAAGATGCCACCACCTTGAAGAAGGATTTGAGAAGATGCTTGCAAAAGATCTTACTTGTGAAGAGAAGAGGTCCTACATCAATATGTTAAGGAGGTATCCCAATTTGTTTATCACTGACTACTCACAAATAAGAGGTGTAGATGTAATAGAGCATCGAATTGAATTGAAACTAGGGACCAAACCCGTGGCTCAAAAGTTAAGGCGACTAGGATCTATGCAACAAAAGGCTCTCCTACAAGAAGTGAATCGACTCTTGAAGGCTGGCTTCATCTATCCAGTATCCAACTTCGAATGGGTATCACCTATTGTAGTCACTCCCAAGAAGAATGGTAAGTGGAGGGTCTGCGTGGATTACAAACCCCTCAACGCTACGACAAAGAGGGACCACTTCCCTCTCCCTTTCCAAGATGAAATTTTGAATGAAGTAGCAGGTCACGAATGCTACACTGTGTGTGATGGGTATTCAGGATATTTTCAAATTAAAATAGCAGAAGAGGACCAACCAAAAACCACCTTCATCACACCTTGGGGATGTTTTGCATTCAGAGTAATGCCTTTTGGGCTCACCAATGCTCCTAGCACCTTCATGAGATTCACAATATTTGTATTTCATCCATTCTTTGGAAAATCTATAAGAGTCTTTATGGATGATTTCTGTATTTATAGTTGTAGATCACTTCACTGCCAAAAGGTTGAAGAGGGGCTTAAGAGGCTCCATCAATTTGGGGGACAACTCAACCCAGAGAAGTGTCATATCGATGAATCTCAGGTGGTTTTGCTAGGCCATGTGGTTTCTTCACAAGGAATTCAAGTGGATCCCTCTAAAGTAGAGGCCCTTTTGTCATTATCTCCACCAACAACAACTAAGGAGCTAATGACCTTCAACCACAAAGTGAGGTACATGTCTCGCTTCATCCATCTCCTAGCAGAAGCCATCGCCGCTTTGCATAGGTTGGCAAGCCAATCTACATTTGAATGGGGGAGGGAACATGCAAAATGTTTTGAAGAAGTGAAGGGCATTCTTAGCTCTCTCCCAATCCTAATGCCACCAGATCTAAAGCAGACCTACTATGTCACTCCAAGTGTAGGTTTCGAAGCAATTGGTGTTGTTTTGATGCAAAAAGATCCTAAAACATCGTACATGAGGCCGATCTATTTTGCAAGCAAGGTGATGACTCCGGCCGAGAAGGGATACACTGAAATGGAGAAAGTGGTCTTTGCAATCTTGTTTGCGGTAAGGAAGTTTCGATCGTATCATCTCCCTGTGACATTTTTTTTTCTCACCTTAGAGCACAATCTACCATATGTAGTACAACACATGAGCCTCTCATCTAGAATAGCAAAGTGGGTGCTTGAGCTCCAAGAATTTGAATACACTTTCCTTGTAGAAGATAGCACAAGAGCAAGACTTGCAGACATTCTCACCTACAAAGTGAGAGAAAGGGAAGGATCACGACTACAAAGAGAGGAAGGCTCAAAACAGTTCAAAGTGAAGGAGATTGATAATGCCCATACTTTATGCTTTGACGGAGCTTATCAACGCCAACAAGACAAAGCAGCAAGGGGAATCATCATTTTGAACCCACAAAAGGAGGTAATGGTTAGAAAAGGTATCACTCTACCCAGTGTTCACTCTAACAATGAGGCTGAGTATGCTGCTCTAACCCTTGGGTTAGAAGAATGCAAAGAATTAGGCATACAAAGACTTATTATAAAAGGTGATTCTTTGCTAGTGGTCAGGAAAATCCAAGGGACTTGGAGGTGCAAGAATCGTACATTGTTTGAGTGGCTTAGTAGTGTAAGAGCTTTGATGAAGGGTTTTAAAGCAACACAGGTACAACACATTGTGAGAACTCATAACAAGGAAGCAGACTTACTCGCAAATGAAAAGATTCAAATGGCGGTAGGAGGTGTGAAACTATATGAACCCAAATATCAAGGTCAAGAGGAGCTAAAAGACATTATCTTCTTTCTACAAGCAGGTGAGTGTCCCAAACACTTAGACAAGGTGCAAAGACATAGACTAGTTAAGAAGGCCACACCTTACCAGTTGATCGCGGATGATTTATATCACAAAGGGAAAGATTTGGTCTTGAGGAGAGTACCAGGTGTGCAAGAGATAGAGAAAATTCTTCTTTCATGTCATGATGATGTCTGTGGTGGGCACTTTTCTCAAGATATTACAAGTAGGAAGATTTTACAAGCAAGGTTTATTTGGCCGAGCTTACATCGTGATGTCCAATATTGGTGTAAGGCATGTAAGCCATGCCAAATTGCTGGGGATAGACGACTAACATATGAGCCTTGAGTCCCAATAATATCTTATGGCCCTTTTGAAAAGTGGGGTGTGGATGCAATAGGTCCCCTACCTCGTACTTCTGCAGGGAAGGTTTTCATCATCATGGGTGTTGACTACATGACACGATGGGGAGAAGCAACAAGCACAATCCGAATCACAGCTGAAGAGGTATCAAAGTTTATTTTTGATCATATTTTTAGTAGGTTTGGAACACCCCTAGAAATCTTATCAGATCGAGGCCCGGGTTTTAGGGCTCTCTTGAGGAGGTTAAAAGTGAAACACCTGCATTCCACACCCTACTATCCTCAATGCAATGGATTGGTGGAAAAAGTGAATGGAATGATATGTAAGATCATTTCTAAGCAGGTTGTGGACCGGCCTAATGATTGGGATCGCCATTTGACGGCTGCTCTTTGGGCGTATAGGACATCTTTCAAGGTATCTACCCAATTCACCCCTTTTCATCTAGTTTATGGACATGAGGCACTTCTCCCCATTAAGGTAGAGCTATCAAGCTTGCGCGTTCTTGCAAGAGTGGCAAAAAAACCAAAATAGGTTCTACATGAAAGGATCTTAGATCTCCAACGACTTGAGCTAGATAGAGAAGAGTCCATTGATCACTACATCACCAAAGCGACAAGCCAAAGGGATAAAATCAACAAGAAGCTCAAGGGGAAAGGATTGAAAGAAGGTATGTTGGTTCTTCGCTATGATAACCGACTTGATACTCGACTTGAAAAAGTTTTTGCAAAGATGGGAGGGTCCTTTCATGATAAAAACAAAGTTTGGGAATGGTAGTTACAGATTAGCAGATTTATCAGGAAAACTCCACAAGACCAGAGTCAATGGATGGAGATTAAAGCCCTACTTTCAACGTATCAATCTGTTGATAGGCAGTCATCTACCTACATCGTCTAAGCTCCAAATTGACATGGCTCCCTTCGGCTTGGCAAATGCTCCACCTATTTTTAAAGCTTTGATGTGCAAAGAAGAACCAGCCTTGGAATCTGAACATACCCAAGGCAACCCTCCCATCTCCGATTTATGGGATTGAGGTAATGAAAAGCAGGTCTAATGGAGTAAAAGAGTGCATGACACTCATCCTATTGAAAAAAAAAAAAGTGAAAAAGGAAAAATGACAAAAAAAAAGAGAAAAAAATAAGAAGAAAAAGAAGCAACACCGTCCTCTTAAAGATATGAATATCTCTAGGCTTGGGGGAGGGCTAATATGAGTGGCATAAAATGGTAACCATCTTTTTGCAACATTTGTCAGCCTACTCAACATCCTCTTCCTCATATGTGTATATAGTTTTCTACGCTATTAAGTTATCTAGAGTAAATTCCCCGTCTTCGTTTAACCTTTGTGGCGACACATACATTATACTCTTCCCAAAAATGTCACCTTAGTCATATATTTATATTACCACCCTTTTCTTTTTTGCTTTGTAAATAGAATAAGCATACAATAACCAACTATATACCCCCAAACTTTCTTACCTCTTGTGAATTAGTAGTAGAAAAATAATATATCCATCTTCCACCCCATATAGATAAATTCCCATGGAAATCAACTCTCCACTTGTCTTTACCAAAGATTATGGTCTCTCTCTACAAGTCTTCTATGCCCCCTACATAGGTGGCCCAATATCTCTTCAGAATATACATATAGTTTCTCTCCTTTCAAAAAGACTCCAATTGTATATTATTTTCACAAGCAAATAATATTGGGCCCTCCTCTATTTGTTTAAGCATCATAGCCTTTTGAAAAAGCATGATTCCCCTTGGATGCATACAAGCAAAGGGCCCATACAAGAAGACTTGGAAGCAAAAGGTTCCCTAGCCTAGTGTGGACCTTCCAAACCGAATTCCTTGGTGCATGGGCGTGAAGAATAGTCCACATTCATATCAAACATGTTGAGAAGGTCAATTTTTCCTTTTGAAGCATGTCATTCCGAGCTACAGGTAAAAAGTTATGGTCAAAATAGTGTAAATCTGTCAGATTCGCAGCAAAAGGGAACTGTAAATCAAGTAAATCAAGAGGGTGAGATCTTATTTTTCCCCTACTCATCTTCTAGAAGAGCAATGAGTGTTCAAAGTCACTTGCATGTGATGGGACCAACCTAAAGATGCTTTCTAAATGCCAAGACAGACAAGTTGAGATACCCCGCAGGAGCCACCTGTAGGGCCTCATGGTGGGGCCCACATACATTATGCACCCCTATGGAGCCTTCACGGTCTAAAATGATATTTTTGGTGAATAAATAGTCCCTTTTATGTCCAATATTCAATGAGTGGTCAAAGGACATTTAATTAGGTCTAATCACTTACTCTAATTAAGTGTAGCATAATCCCACTCCTACACAACTATAAATAGCCCCCCTTGGAGAGACTCAAGTTCAAACACCTATATTTTCAACTTCATGTTGTTTCTTGATCAATAGTAGAGAAAACCCCAACTCTCCCTCTTTCACATCCTCCCTCCTAACCCTCCTCTTTGGAGGAAGTGCAACTCTATTCTCCACTCTTTCCATTCTACAATCTCTTACTCCATCAACCCAATAAATCATTTGTAGCACCTCAATAACTTGTAAATACATCATGATCGCTCTCATGGTTATGTTAATGATCATGAAATCATCTTCAAAACTTTCAAGTGTCGCAATTCGTGATGGTTAGCCAGCGTTTGTCCTCCCCTTAAAAGGTGTGCGAGAAATCAAGTAAGTGTTCTATTCTCAATTTACCATTGGTTTGTTTCTCCACACTTATTCAATTGGTCTAAAGAAATTTCTCACTCCAACTCTCTTTTGCTTCATTACATATGCATGTGGCTACCTCTCATGGTGATTTTATTTGTGTCACGGCATTGCATAGATGGAGATGAGCTCTCTATGCAAAGTGTGTTAGTTTGATGTAAGTGATTCTCTTGTGTGTTTGAGAGGCAAGTCTTGTGCGCATGATTTTTTTGATGAGTGCTTGAGAGAGGAAGAGTTTGGATGTATTATGGGTATTCTTATGGGGAGAAG
The DNA here is from genome assembly GCF_014529385.1 of Adiantum capillus-veneris. Taxonomy (NCBI): domain Eukaryota; kingdom Viridiplantae; phylum Streptophyta; class Polypodiopsida; order Polypodiales; family Pteridaceae; genus Adiantum; species Adiantum capillus-veneris. The sequence goes on from NC_140956.1 coordinate 137,330,021, forward strand.
GTGAATGCTATTCCACAAATTGCATATTTTATTTTGATGCACGGCATTGGGTTGCATAATCGTTGATGGTGTTCAAGTGTCCAAAGTGTATATAGAGTAAGGGGGTTTTCAAAGTGTGTTGCTTGAGTGGGTGAGTGCAAGTGTTATTTTGATTGGTTTCCTTCTCCACTCCCAAAAGGAGGTGGTGCCCCAAGTAGTGTGCGTACCTCTTTACGAACATTTTGTGAGGGTAGGCCCATTGGTTTGGGTTTAGAGGCCCCATTTGAAAAAGCTCGCCCTCACCGGCAAGGATGAGCTAACCACCTTGGCTTGTGAATGTTGGCTATCCTTCAACTTTGCTAGAGTTTGCAACGTAGGTGACTTTGCTTGAATGATAGGGGTAAGAGTCAGTGGTCGCGTCGTGACACTACCAGTATCCCAATCAATAGTGCATTTGGTTGCCAACATCCACGTGCTTCCCAGGTTTACGTTGCCTTCCATAGCTCCTGCGGGCATGACTAGAAACCTCTGCACTATGCTTCCATTGTCATAGACAACAGGGGTCTGAAGGACTCCAAGAATAGCAGTTTTCTTTTTATTAATGCCCTTGACTTGCATCGTGCTCGGGGATAGGGTCAGTTTCCCTAATTGACACCAAACTCCATAGGATAACAAATTGTGTTTAACTCCCGTATCTAATAAGGCATTGTATAGTACTTTCCCATAGGGGCTATTTAGCTCAATTGGGTATCGTAGGGGTGGCTCAGATTCTAATGAGTTGTCATCTGTGTCCTCGAAAAATGCTTGTGTGAATCCCAGATTAGCCTCTTGTTGGCGTTTACGACGTTGTTGTCGTTCTCGAGCCTCAACTCTTGCTTGGATTTTTTTTAGCTTTGCTTGTTCCTTGGCATCCTTCTTTTGATGGATGGCTTGCAACTCTTCCTGGCTTAGAGGATCATAATATCTTTTGAATTTACTCCCATCAAGGAATCCAATGGTTTCAACTCCATCTAGAGTCTCCACACGAATGGTACCTTGCGGGGTAATTTCACACACTCGATATGGTCCCTTACCAGCGTATTTCAATTTCTTCTTTTCATTACGTACCTTGAACATAAGAACTTTATCACCAACCTTGATGTCTTTATCCTTTAAATGGATATCAAACCACTTCTTTCTCCTATCCTTCTCCACTAGAGCATTTCGCACAGCTAATTGCCTCTCTTCGTCTAGCCTTTCCAGGATATATAATCGCTCAACTAAGGGGTTACCATCCCAACCTTCTTGAGAAGCTACTCGAAGACTAGGAATGACAAACTCCCATGGCATAACTGCTTCTTGGCCATACACCATCTTAAACGGTGTGCAATTAATAGCAACTTTGTACGCAGTACGATAAGCCCATAAAGATGATGTAAGCTTTAGGTCTCAATCAGTGCGATGAGCCTCAACTGTCTTTGTCAAAATGGAGATGAGAGTTTTGTTGGTACTCTCAGATTGGCCATTTGCTTGGGGATAATAGGGTGTAGACTTGTGGTGAGATATCATGAAGTTTGATGTGAGTTCTTTTATTACTTCATTTATAAAATGAGTTCCATTGTCACTCACAAGTTCAAAGGGGCATCCAAAACGTGTGATAATGTTCTCAAAGAGGAACTTAGCTGTTGTTTTTGCATCCGCCTTTCGTGTTGCTTTTGCTTCAGCCCATTTGGTTACATAGTCGGTAGCCACAATGATATATCGTGATTGCGTGTTACGTGCAGCCACACTAATCGGTCCTACAAAGTCTAAGCCCCACTTTTCAAATGGTTGGGTTACCTTGATGGGATGTAGAGGCATCCTATCCCTTCTTTGTGGCTTGTTGAAGCGTTGGCATTCATCACATCCCTTTGCAAAAAGTGATGCATCCTTAAACAGAGTGGGCCACCAATAGCCTGACTGTAAGATCTTTCGGGCAGTCAACTTTCCTGAAAAGTGACCACCAGCTACGCCCATGTGTGCCTCTTCTAGAATATATAAATACTCATCCTCGCGGGCACAACGTCTAAGAACATCATCTTTTCCTCTCTTATAGAGAGTTCCAGCCAGTAAGCAATAGTGTTCGCATTCCTTGATTAATTTTCGAGCTATATCTTTTCGCAGCTCTTTGGGTGGAAAACCATTAACTAAGAAGTTAACAATCTTTTCACTCCATTCAGGCATTGTCTCAACAATGAACAAAGGAGTATCAGGCAATTCATCATCAACCCCCGTAGGAGCTTCTCCATTAGGGATACAAGATAAATGATCCACCGTGACATGTTTCTCCCAAGCCTCACAACAACGGTGAAGTCAAACTCAAGAAGAATTAACAACCATCGTGTAATTCGACCTGTGGAACACGACTTGTTTACCAAATATAGCAATGCTTGATGATCAACATAAAACACAAACTTGGTAGCAAGAAGGTAATAGCGAAATTTCTTTACTGCGTAAATCATAGCTAGACCTTCGCGCTCTGTAGTAGTGTAGTTCATCTTGGTATCATTTAATTGGCGACTTGCAAAGCTAATAGGGTAGTCCAGTTTATGTTCTCCTGGTTGAGTTAGAACACACCCAATAGCAAAATTTGATGCATCAATATGCACATGAAAAGGTACATTCCAATCAAATGTTCGCAGGATTGAAGCACTTGTTAGGGCCTTCTTTAATAACTCATAAGATTGATGACATTCTTCTGTCCAGTGAAACTCGATAAGAAGCTTGTACAATGGACGCGCTATCTCGGCAAAGTTTAAAATAAACCTTCGATAATAGCCAACATGGCCCATAAATCTTTGAACTCCTTTATAGTTAGTAGGTGGTGGCAAATCGGCAATGGCTTTAATCTTATTCTCATCTGTGGATATCCCGTTATTGGACACTATATGCCCTAGAATGACTCCATGCTTAACCCAAAATTGGCATTTGAAAGGGTTCAATTAGATGCGATAAAATCTACACCTTTCAAATATTTTTCGTAGATATAACAAATGCTTCTCCCAAGAAGAATAAACACAAAGGTCATCTAGGAAAGCTTCACAAAACTCCCTTAGAAGTTCTTTAAACGCAGTGTTTATTAATCGTTGGAATGTAGCAGGGGCATTTGTTAAGCCAAAAGCCATAACACGAAATGCAAACACTCCAAACTCTGTGATAAAAGCAGTTTTAGCTTGGTCCTCTAATGAAATTGTGATTTGATTGTAACCAGAGTACCCATCTAAAAAGCTATAAGCTTCCTTGCCCTCAACTCTTTCAAGCACATGTTCTGAATATGGCAAGGGATAATGATCTCTCCTAGTAGCTGCATTAACTTTCTTGAGGTCCACGCACACTCTTAGTTTCCCATTCTTTTTTGGCACAATGACTATTGGAGAAACCCATTCTGAGTGCTCAATAGGGTATATGAATCCACATTGGATAAGTTTTTCAATCTCCTCTTGTACAATTTTGGCGTACTTAGGATTCATTGGATAGGGTCTTTGTGGACGGGTTTAGCAGTGTTGATCATGGGAATTGTATGTTGCACCACAGAAGGTGGAACGCCCTTCATGTCATGATATGTCCAAGCAAAGATATCCTTGTATTCCTTGAGGAGCTCCTTAAGTACAGCCTCTTCAGTTTCGGTAAGGTCTTGAGCAATAAAGACTGGTTTAGACTCCTCACCTGGTTCTGCCAATTCTTTCTCTTTAACTACCGCTGGACCATCATAGACTCCACTGCTTCCATTGGTAGGTATTCGTTGGGCTTTGGCATACACAACCTTTCGCTCCCCTGTGGTATAAGATTTAAAATGTTCAGGAGCCGTATATAAGTCAACAGGCTCTTGTCCTGACGGAGACCTTTCTTTTAGTTCTGCCTCCTTTTGTTGTTGTGCTAACTCTCGGTTTTGACGTCTTCTTATAGTTCGACTCAATTTCGGCTTTGTAACCTCCAATTGAGCGAGGTCAATGAGTCGCGGGCTACACCACATGACACTCTGGAGATGTTCACCCCAATTGTCTACTAGCTTTCCATGAGCATCACATGCCCCTAGATAGCTAAGCCATTCTGCAGTAGATCTTTCCTTGTTTATCCTAGCTCTCACATTTGCTCGATATCGTCGTCTCTTATATGACCTTTGTTTCTTGTTAAGGTTTTGATTTTGGTAAATGTTTGAACTCGACTCGCTTGATAGGTCTTCGCTTGTATCTTCTTCACTCTCATATAAATTACCATAGATGGTCGTACTAGGCCTTGAGTGTTCAGTTTCTATACTTGGCTCACTCGATGTTTCCTCAGGTTCTGAATCCATTTCTCCCTGAGATTCCGTTTCTGATGTGTATTGGCATGAAGCCTTTGAGGAATCATCGGTTTCACTCTCAGGTAGGTGTGCCTCTTTCTTATCATCGGATGTAACATGCGTTAAACCTAACATGTTTACTGGTACAATGTGTGGTATCTCTTCCCCATCTGGTGTTACCCAGGTTGTTTCTCTAGCTCCCCATGTATCTATAGTTGTTGCTAGGTGCACCCAATCGACATTGTCTGACTCAGCCATTCCGGGTAGGATATCCATATAAGGAGAGTTCTCCCCAATATCCGTGTCTTCGTTACACGTGTAACAATACTGTAATGGAGCTGAGTGAATTGTTGTGTCTGATCGATTATCAATGATGAATTTATTTCCTAGAGGATGCGTTCGACCACTTAAAATATCAACTCGAATGACAGAGTCTTGGAACTGTAAGTAGACGTGGTTTTTGGACCAATCATGCACCATTTTTGCTTCCCTCATGAATGGACGCCCTAAGATCATCTCAAATGACATAGGATGCTTGGAAAAATCCATAACAATGAAAGTCTACCTTACCTTGTGTCCCAAGACCTTGATTCTGAGATCCTTTAGCATTCCAATAGGCGTAACAATAGACCCATTAGCCATTTTTACCACTACGCTGGTGGCTTCAAGGTGAGGTCGCCCCATAGACTCCCAACAACTCTTTGTCACCATGCTGACTCCCGCACCATTGTCAAGGACCCCCTTTACAGTTAATCCTTTAGTAGTGATTGGTAGAGTAGCATTAGATTCATCACCTTCAAAGTATTTCCCCAACTTGTTAACGGGTACTTCAATTACAGATTCATGTCCCGCTAGGTCAGATGGTGGTGCTAAATGTTCCTCATCATTCATTACCGAGTAAGGTTTGTTCATATGTGCAAACTGTGGTAATCCAGCCTGTAACTCTCCATTGAGGAAGGCTCGAAGAGCTGAGACTAGCTCGGGGTCTTTATATAGTTTGGACATGATGGTGGTTCTAACTTCTGAAGACATGAAATCCATCAATTTGGCAACATTTAATGGCATCTTGTGGGACGTAGGACCGTGACAAGAGAATGGTGAAGATGGAATCTCCACTTTCTCAAGGGGGTCGGGCATTCCCTCACCAAACATTCTCTCTAGTAGGAAAGGTGTGTGTCCACTTTCAGATGTCCTACCCTCACTCTCTTCCCGAATGATACTGGGTATAGCTAACGGCCTGTAGTTCTTGTGAGGTTGAACTTGTGTGGGAAACACTGTGTCCGACATCTGGATATGTTTGGGTTCAGGTTCTAATATTCATTGAGTTTCTTCCACCAAACCCCTCAGTTGTTGGACTCGTTCAATTTCCACTGTTGGGTTTGGATAGGTTCCAATATTTCTCTTGCAATCCTCATTTTTTGTCTCTCGTGGCTTATCTTGGGGGTTCGAAAATGGGTGGTTTAACTTTGAATACTCTTTTGGTGTTCGTCGTAATTCCCTCTCGTGATCCTCCTCACTGGCTTTTTCCTTTGTAGTAATAGTTTTGGTCTCCGTGGTCTCTATCGAATCTGAGTCATCCTCAGGGTCATTCATATACATGGGATCCTCTCCTGTCTCTATGTTAGTCTTTGAACTAGGTTTTGAGCTAGAAGCATTAAGGGATTTCTTTCTTCGTGTTTTCTTCTTTCTTGCTCGGCCAATGGATGCAGCATCTCTCTCTTCGAGGATGTAATTTTGCTTTTGGAGCATCGACCGTGTGAGTGCATTCACTGGTGCTATGTTTATAGTTGGTGGTGTCCCATCAACAATCTCTATTATGTTCAATGGTGTGATTTTCGGTGCGTTTGGATTGTTAGGACACTGTGCGATCAAATGATCTATGCCACAACGATTACAAGTGAGTATTGGCATTGCCAATGCACTCCCTTGACTTGTTTGCATTAGTGCAGCATTATTTTGCATTCTAATGGGGCACTCAGCTACTCGATGTGGTCCACCACATTCGTAGCACTGAAGAGGTGGTCTCCTGGCAAAACTATTAATGTTTTGGCCTCTTGCTGCTAGCGCAGTAGCTTGATATACCGGTTTGATTTGTCCCCAATGGTCTTCCATATAGTACATGGGACACTCCTCAAGCATGTCGACTCCATAGGTGATTCTAGAGTCTATGTCCTCTTCGCAATCTACATAAGTACTAGATGACTCGCAACCTATTTGGTTCATAGGTGTAACTCTTGGATGAGGGGGTTGCGGTCCTAGAATTGGAGGTGGCAACGGTGTGGTTTGGACCACATTTTGGGTTCTAGGGACCATGTGCTATAATGGCAACTGTTGCTCCATGGGTGGGGTAGGCATCAATGCAGGAACTCGAGGTGAGTCTGCCCAAGCTATAGGCGGTCTATTTTCCATGATGCGTTTAAGCATTAGGCAATCCTTCGCTTGATGGCCATACCTACCACAAGCGTTACAAGTCCCGTTAAACTTTACTCTGAAAGTAGGGCATTCACTCGTAGTATGTGGGCCCAAGCAAATTGAGCACCATTGTTGCTCCCTTCTTGGATACATATGAGTGTTTTGTGGAGCACGATTACCCCTAAGGCTTTCTTGGATGGCCTTGGTGAGATCTGCCAAAGTCATCTCAGATATCGTTTGCTCTTTCATGATTGGCTTTATCTTCATTGGCTCATGCCCTGACGCTTGCGAGCTACTAGACTTCGGCTCGGCGGACACTCTTTCTCCTGCAATCATTAAATTATCCTCCAATTGGATTGCATTCATGGTGAATGCTTCCCAAGTAGTGATACCTCTAATGACTAGGCCATTATAGATACTTTCATGTCGTAGTCCCCTAATGAATCTATCGAGCAATTGGTTGTTGTTGAATCTCTCGTTTGGATTGCATCGAGAATTCAAATTCTTTAGGCGACTAATGAAGTCTCTCACGGATTCACCTTCTTCTCGTTGGGCTTTCTGGATCTGAGAGGCTACACCCCAAAGTACTCCCTCTCGTATGTATTCTTTTCAGAACAGTCTCCTAAGAGTAGAGTAGATCGTTTTCTCTTCTACTCTTAAGGTTCTATACCAATCTCCAGCCTTTCCGCTTAGGGTCAAACTCAAAGCCTTACACTTATGTAGCTCATTGTGCTCTTCCAAGGAATTGCACACATGTTCAAAGACTTCCATATGCTTTCTAGCATCTCCGTCTCCACTGAATTTCTGTGTGAGCTTAGCTACTTGAACTGCCTTGCTCCTAGGCTCTCTATCAGGTGCACTACACATGTTTTCTGCAATAGAGCAACTGATAGTTTGAGCAAATGCTGCCAAATCTCCTATTTGAGCAGGTATAATGGGTGTATGTGCTCGTGGAACCACATGTGAGATGGGAGTTGGCCTTGGCCTTGGCATACGCGCGGCTCTTGGGTCCCATATTTCGTATGGTGGTGTACCAGACGGTGGTCCAAAGTTTATAGGCATGGCCCTAGGCATAGGGGGTGCCTGATATGGCATGTTATTATTAAATGGCATGGCTCCACTTGTATAAGAGCTTGGATAATGCCATTGTGGATTGTAATCTCTTGGAATAATCAGAGGTGTAGGAGCTACATGAGGCTGAGGTACGACAGGTGCACATGATTGTTACATACATGTAGGTATAGTTGGGGGCACTGTGCTACTAGGCATTGGCGCAGTGTTAACAAATGAACTCCATGGTGTACTTCTTGTCATGCTCACCACTGGGATATGCATGGTAGCCGTAGTGTCATTAAGAGAAAGATGAGCTAGATCTGGGAAGGTAAAGCTGTCACTTGTGGGTTCAGATTGTACTGAGGCTCCTGGTGAAACAACATATGGAGGATCAAGGGGGCTCATTGAGGGAGTCTCCATTTGTGATAGGGTTGGTTGGTTGGCCTTTCCCGTATCCAAGAATCTCATTAGGCCTGTTGAAGGCATGTTGATCCCTGTGTTCTGTCTTTCTAACTCGACAATCCTATGGAGAACATCACAGACTTTCTGTTGTTACTCATCTATGCTAGTAGCACCCGATGTGGATTGTAGAACATCTAACGAACCCACATGATAGGTGTGTCCTGTGTACCTATCAGTTAAAGCTTCTGCTTGTAGGTCATACTCCCAATTTTCGTTTAGGAATATCCCATCTAGGCCTGGCGTGCTGGAGGTTTCCCTTGAAGTGGAAGCATTATTGCTCCCCATTGCTTGCCCCTCCGTGACTGCTACCTTGGGAGCACTCGGTTGCTCGGCTGGCATGATTGTTGTCATAGGAGCCTTTGCTTTCAGGGCTCGACTTGGTTCTAGCTTTCGTAGGTTCTCAATTTCCCTCTCCCTTGTTGCTTGCATATAGCATTCGATCTCTTGCACTTCGGCAAGACTCCTACCATCGGGGAGTAGAACCTCAAAGGGAGATAGTCCTAAAGGATCAGGAGGTGCAATGGATGGAACATTCACATGCACACTCTCAAGAAGCATAGGGTCTATTTTAGGCATGAATGACGAATTTACTTCCCCACTCCCTTCATTTATTTCATTAACCGCATGTTCGGAGCGAGTAGCTCTACTGAGGGTCTCTTTTAAGCGGCTAAACACGCTGGACCCGGGCCGTGGGCCCATGGCATGCATGTCTTGACTTGAACTATCAGGGTTTGGTGTAGGATACCCCTCCATGACTTCGTAGTCAGAGGAAGAATCACTAGACGCGATATGAGGATCTTGGGTGGCGCTACCTTGAGTCCCGGCCGAAGGTCCAGAACCTAGGGTGGAGGAATAATGGGTGCCCGCGTAAATGGAGGCACTACCAATATGCTCGTGCTCTAACACTCGTCTAGAGCGTAGGTTCATATGACTTCCACACTCTAGAAGTGTCAGTGAGTGCCCGTGAAGGCTGCTCACCTAGTATTTTTGGGTGTTTTGCAACCCAAGTCTTTTCTTAATTTTAAAAAAAAAAATTTGGTCCTTTTTTTCTGACCCAGCTATAGAATAGAATGTATAATAGCTCAAAACAAGCGTCTCTATCAAAGGGACGTGCCGTGCTTTACAGCCCTCCGTTTGGTCACTTTATGCCCTCGGAATCCCTAAAATCGTCAATTTCTAGTAGGGAACTAGGCCCAAATTAGAAAGTGTAAGGGTGCAAGTGGGAAGAGAAGGGAGGAGAGTGGAGGACTTGCCCCACATGCTCTCATTCCCTCTTGAGGAGGTAGGGTATATATATAAGAGTGAGTCTAGTATATATCATAAGATAGAGGACTGAGGCCTGGGCTTGGGCTTGGGAAAATGATCCCGATCCCGATCAGAATTTTAGTGTAGCCCCCTAGTCACTCACGCTTAAATATTTTTGGTTTTCTTTTTTTTATTTTTTAAAATAAATATAAATATAAATATAAATATATATATATTTTAGGCGACGACCGCGCGCGGTTTAGGTGACCCTTTCTTGGCCACACACACTGTCAACACCTACCTAACCTGTCTGTCAACAACTCACAGCTCACAGACAGCTCACTACCTTATCTACTTACTAACAGTGCTGCTAACCACTAACTAATCTACTAACTAATCTGTTAACTGCTTACTGACAGTGAGCTAACTGTCCACCTACTTCCTCTCTCACTACCTTACTGTGCAAAGACGGTGTGCAGGCAAACCTTGACAGGAAACTGTGTACAGACTGTGTGCAAACAGAAATTGCTAACTGCCTTCCTACTTATTCATTCACTGCAAACAAGCTAACGACTACTAATTGTGCAAAGACTGTGTGCAAATGGAAAACACAACATTATGCAGAAATCACAGAACTTGCAGACAATACAAAAATTAACAACTTGCAGAAAAACAACTCATTCCTCTTCCTCTTCCTCTTCTTTCCTACTACAAACAACTCATAGGAGAAGCACAAAGTGCCTCTTGGGCTTAGTGCATGGCGATTCCCCGGCAACGGCGCCAAAAATGTGCGCTCCTTGCCGCACTGTCGAAGCAAGGGCCTTGCCTAACACTGTGTGCGAGCCATAGACGGCTCCAAGAACACAACTAGCTTAACTAGTAAGCTCAAAAGAGGGCAATGGTGTGTCACTCACTGCTCTATGCTCCTGCCGTGGAGGATTCCTCGCCACGAAGAAGAAGAAGCTGCAGTTGTGCCACGCTCAACCGCTTCGCTGCCGTCGTGCCTTTGTAATGATCGATCGCGCACACAGTCTCCCTCTCTCTCTCTCTCTCACATACACACACACACACACAAGGAGGTGAAGAAGAAGAAGATGGAGATGCAGATGGAGCAAGAGCACTCTTCTATTGCACAAATGAGAGAATAAGTGAATTTTAGGTTTAGTTGGCTTTTATATGAGCTCACCCCATTCACACTTGGGCGCCCATGCTTAGCCAACTAATCCCTTGAATGTCCCAGTTAGAGTGCACCTCTCATCGGAGATCACTCTTACCCTTTTCCTATTGGTCCGACAAGCCCGGTACCTGACTCTACCAAATACATAATACACGTCCGTCGTAGGTGATGGGGTGTCCGTGAGCCGCGAGGCTTAACACCAGCCCAATCTGAGTCTGAAAAAGCATGTAAGTCTGGCCACAATGATCCCCCCTTGGGATAAAACAAGCCAAGATGTAAAGTGCCACTAAGGTAGTGGAAAATCCTCTTGAAATCTTGCCAATGCTTAGACCCTGGGCTATGCATAAATCTGCTGACCTATGAGACTGCAAACTGCTCGTGTTGCATACATAAATGAGGCAGCCAATAGCAGTTTGGTAAAGAGTGACATCAGCAGGATCACCAACATCATGTAGACTCAACTTCAAACCTGTTTCCATGGGAGTGGCAATAGGTTTGCAATCCTCAAGTCCAAACTTACATAGCAATGTCTCTATGTAACTTTTCTGACACAAGGCAATACCACCATCATACTGCTTAAACTGTATACCCAAGTAATGATGCAACAGCCCCAAATCTTTCATCTTGAAAGTAGCATTCAAATCAGCCTTAAATTCAGCAATATGTCTCTCATTTGGTCCAGTGATCAGCAAATCATCGACATAAAGAACCACAATGAGAAGTATATCACCCTCACGCTTTACATACAATGTGCTTTCTGTTGGACTGTTACGAAAGCCTCGTTTAACCAAATGAGTGTCAGCTTTCTCATACCAAGCACAAGGAGATTGCTTCAACCCATACAAAGCCTTCTTACATCTGCACACTTTGTCCTCTTGTTCTTTTATGACAAAACCGCAAGGCTGCGTTACATAAACTTCCTCAAATATGTCACCATTCAAGAAAGCAGTAACAATGTCTGATTGATGTACATCTCAACCAAAATGAGTTGCCAATGCACATAGAAAACGCACAGTAGTCATACGACAAGTGGGAGAAGAATTCTCTTCATAATCTATGCCTTTTTGCTGTGCATAACCCTTTGCAACAATTCGAGCCTTATGGCGATCGATCTCACCATCCGGCTTGCGTTTCAACTTGTAAACCCACTTTGTACCAATGGCCTTTTTTCCAGGAGGCAAATCACATAAAGTCCATGTGTCATTTTCTATAAGTGCATCATATTCTGATTGCATGGCAGCCATCCAATTTTCTGAATTCTATGCTTCATCAAAAGACAGAGGCTCCTCAACATCATGTAAGCTAGACACAGCCAAAGCATAACAATCTGATGCATAAGATGCATGGCGAAAGCGTGAACGAGTACAACTAGACAAAGGTGCATCGAATTTACTATGACGCAAAGTGTGTACCAGCCATTTTGGCATCCCTCTAGCCTGCTCATTTTCAGCCCTTTCCTCATCAAGTACATCATGTACATCTGCAACAGTTAATAGGCCGATTTGTAACATTTTCAGAAACCCATTAAGGCTGTACATTTACCTCATTGGAAGTTACATTCGTATTTCCACCAATGAAAAGAGGCAACAAAGTGTCATAAATGTCCTTTGAGCTTACATTAGTGTCTCTAGTACATGACAGCAAGGGCTGAACAGAATCTTCCACAAACACTACATCCCATGAAAGCAGAATATGCTTTGTTTGCGGATGATGTACCCTCCTGTAACCTTTGCTTTCAGCACTATAACCAACAAAAATACATTTGAGAGCCTTATCATCCAATTTTCTGCGCTGTGTTTGTGGCACCAAAGCATATGCCAAACAACCAAAAACACGCATGTGCTCAATAGAAGGCTTTCTATCATGCCATGTTTCATATGAAGTAATAGACTGCAAAGATTTCGTAGGACACCTGTTTAGTACATAAGTGGCACACATGATGGCCTCAAGCCAAAAAGAATGTGGCAAAGCTTGAATTTTGACCATACATCGTGCCATTTCCGTAAGTGACCTCTTTTTCCTCTCAGCAAAACCATTTTGCTAAGGTGTATAAGGCACTTTACATTGGTGTTTTATCCCACGACTAGCGAGAAATGCATTAAATTCATGAGACATATACTCCCCCCCTCGATCAGAGCGGAGGGTGCCCATAGTATATTTTAATACATTTTCAGCCATAGCCAGAAATTGTTTGAAGCACATAAAAACTTCGGACTTCGCTTTAAGCGGAAATACCCATGCATGCCTGGAGTAATCATCAATGAAAGTCACGAAGTAAAGGTAATTGCCCAAGGACGGAGTTTGCATGGGACAACAAACATCACTATGCACAAGCTGCAACCTGCATGTGGCCCGAACTAAACCATCCTTTGGAAACTTAGAACGCTGCATCTTACCCAAAATACAACCTTCACAAACATGTTTGACAGGTGCTTCAAGAGGCGGCAAAGAAGCAACCATATCAGATTTCTGCAAATGCAACAAACTGGCAAAATTCAGATGACCAAAATGTGCATGCCAAAGTTTTGTATCTGAAATAGCCTTGAATCTACAACAGCATTTGCAAAATTTTTCCCACACTTGTCATACAAAGTGAGCTTATATAGCCCACGACACAAAAGGCTAGATGCAACAATTTCATCACCAAAACTGAGATCATGAACTGTACATTTGTCATCACAAATTTGACTACAAGTCCAAGTCTAGCAAGTGTGGAATACAGACAAGAGATTCTTCTTGATCCCAGGTACATAAAGTGCATCAGCAAGTGTGAAGGAACTGCCATTTGCAGTAGTAAGCACAATCTTTCCAACTCCTTGAACCGGATAAGAGGCATTGTTGGCACAAGTGATAGAATTCCCATGTGGCACATACTCGAGAGAGGTGAACAATTCATGATGATGGGTAATGTGCTTTGTAGCACCACTGTCAAAATACCACACATGTGAATCTACAGCAACTGACAAGCATGCATAATGGACAACAGGATTGTAAGTGCACTCTGTGCTAAAAGCCCATTTTGCATCGACATCAGCATCATAGTCTCCTTTCACAGAAGACTCAACAATGGCTGCATTTGTAGTGGAACCAACATTTGCAGTGGAACCACCCTCTTTCTTCTTAGCCTCTTTGGCCTTCAAGTTAGGACACGACTTGATCAAGTGATCATTAGCCTTACAATAATGGCAACACATTTTCTTTTTTCCCTTATCACCAGAATTGCCAGACGAAGTGCTTCCAGCAGAAGCATTAGGAACAGAAGTTTTGCCACTTGCAGCAGAACCATAAGAAGTGGCTGCATTGCTGTTACCACCCTTTCTTTGAGAAGCAATAAAATCCTGTTCAACTGCACGTTGTCTAGTCCTGTTTTTTCTAGAAAGTGACTCTTGCAATAGCAATGTGCATAATGCATCAAACTTGACAACTCTAGGATTTCCTTGGGTCATAAGTCTCCAAGTACTAGCAAAAGTCTGGTAAGAACCTGGTAAGGCATCAAGAACAGTCTGCACAAGGGAACTATCTGAAATGACTTCACCTGCAGAAATAAGTTGCTCATTAATATCCTTGACACCATTAAGGAAAGTGTCCATATCATCTTCCTCATGCATAATCTTCGACTCCAGCTCTTTACGTAGCAAAGCAATTTTAGCCTCATTGCGACTTGCATAAAGACCATCCCAAATATCCCAAGTCTGTTTTGCAGATTTTGCTGAATGGATGTGAGGAACAATGGTGTGCTTCACAGATAATGCAATCAATGCATGAGCCTGCGCATCCTTTACATCCCAATGAGATTGTTCTGCCGTAGGCAAAAAAACTATAATAGCAGCAATCCTTGCAGCAAGACCTGTAACATCCTCAACATCGCCTACATCCTCAGAACCAGGACGTACATCAATGCCCTGCACAATGTTCCAGACGCCCTTTGACACAAGAACATGTTGCATCATATAAGCCCACATAGGGTAGTTGTCCCCATCCAACCTGTCCTCAACAACAAACATCTTGAACACATCTGTGTTGTTGTCAGCCATGGTAAATGCTGCACCTGATGTGAAAAATGCAAATAATAGGAGAAACGGAGCGGGAACAACACGTGCTATATAGCACAAACCGTAGAAGACTATAAGGCACCTGTTATGCAAAAAACAGCACTGACAAAAACTCTGCACAAAATGACAAAATAGCCTGTGCAGTATTGCTTGTAGTGGAAACGGAGGCTAAAATGAGCCCAAATCAGAAATCTGAGCAGACTCAGCTCTACGAGCTTGCTCGAAATATTTGTCGACCTACGAACGCTCGCCAAACCTCACTGAAATTGAAGAAAGTGAGCAGGCGTGTGCTGGAGCAATTGGCGACTAAGCCCGGGAGGACGCAACCTGCTCTGATACCAATTGTTGGAATTAGGGTTGCAGAGAAACACACATAGCTTGGAGAAGATGAAGGAAGCTCAAGGCACACAATGGAGAGTGTATTACTTAGTGTGCAATGGAAAGATAGATAGCCCTAGAGTGATGGGCATATATACAATGCTCGGGGGAAAAAACCTCCTAAA
This sequence comes from Adiantum capillus-veneris, assembly GCF_014529385.1. Lineage (NCBI taxonomy): Eukaryota > Viridiplantae > Streptophyta > Polypodiopsida > Polypodiales > Pteridaceae > Adiantum > Adiantum capillus-veneris. Next base: position 137,345,204 of record NC_140956.1, read on the forward strand.
GAGGGAAAAAATGCCCCAGTGGTCCTAGTGTGTTCACACACATCACTACCACATGTATATGATAACAATTGTGTTCTTCAAACTGTTCCTTTGATAGGTAGGTTACCTTTGTCATTCTCACTGAACTCAGCTCCAACTGATAGGGTGGAAATTCTTGCAGCTTTTCTTTCTATATCATCCTGTTTTTTGCTGTCTCAGCCGCTTGCACTACACCTAATAGGAGAATATAATATCAAAGTTAGAAAATTCCACAAATTTCCTCTCTGAATTGTTCTGTGTCTGAATTGCTGGCAAATGATGTCCATTTTGCTTCAAATCAATTTTGGAGCATGCATAGATGCATAAGGACGTGTAAGGGTCAAAACCATGCAATCCAAGCAAAATTTGCAACTAAAGTAAATAATCATGATTATTTATTGCTGCTCTTTGTTGCTTTGACCTTCTAGTGATGGATCGCTAGTTGTGCTTGCCCTTTGTAGATCCCTCATGATAATGCCCATCACATCAATGGAACTGTCACTCTCATCGATGGAAGTGGTCTCCTCCTGAGAAGCAGAAGACTCACTAGTGGTTTGATCTGCTGATGTCTCTTAGGTCCATCTGTCTCTGCTTGCTGGTCCTCATGTTGTAGTAGATTGTTTCTCCCTTGTTACCAGTCATGCATAGAAGACCAGTTCCCCAGTCCTCCTTTGCCTTCATGGCCATCAACCATGGCCTTCCCAAGATCAATGGATAGCCCTCCCCCTTACTTGGTGTCACAAAAATATATACTTCTACCTCAGTATTGAAGGCTTTTACCTTCACGGCACTTACTACACCCGCACATTTTACTTTTGCGTTGTTTTCCATCTTTGCCTTGCATGGAGAAGGCCCCTACCTCAAGCCCTAGCCAAAGCATCATAGCTTCACTCATCACATAGATTTGTGGGCCACCATCCATGTAGGTGTTTCCAACCCTCTTACCCTTTATGTTGACATCGACGACTGGAAGGATGTCAACCATGTTGCAGCCCGAAATTTCTCTGGCTACCTTTCCTTTGGAGCGCCTTGTACTTACCATTTTAGACCATTACTACCTTACCTTTGGTGCGAGATGTAGCAGCTATGGGCATGTAATGTTGGTCCTTGCTCTACCACATCCAATGTGAGATCATAGGGCCTAGAAATCTCTCCTAACTGGAAGTCGGTAATGCCTATTTTTTGTCATGGTTTTGATTGCCTTTTGCTAGTCTCTTCCTTCATGCTTCTCTCATCATCAACTTGTGCAGTTTTCTCCCTCCGAGCTCTCTTTATAGTCATGGTTTCAAATGGTTCTACAAAGGTTGCCTTCACCCTTACCCTTGTATTTCTCCTTCACTATGGGCGGATCCACTACTACAACCTTTCCTTTCTCCTCTAAGATTATGATGCTTACAATGCGATCAGGTGGTGGTGCCGGTGGAAGAGGTGGAATGGGTGCTTGTGGTGGTGCCTGGGGTGGACGTAGAATTTGTGTTGGTGGGACTGGTGCTCGAGGCGGAGGTGCTCTCTCTCTAGGGGGTGATAATTGGTTTCTCCTACCTCCTCTATTATAGGGTTGTCGCGGTTGGGGACAGTAATACATACCATGACCATCTTCTCTACAATTGTAGCAATGATACCTTATGTTTTGTCATCGTGCTCTTCTCGGTCTCGATCTCTCTCCTAATTCCTTCCTTGCTATATCAAGTGGACAAACAAATTCTGCAGATGATTAGTAATGTGGGCCAACATATCTTGTTGGTCATCTCTTACCCCAGGAGCCGGTGGTGGTGGAGGTGGAGTGGTGGTTGTTGTGGTTGGAGGTTGACACGATGTTCCAGCTTTTGTTGACTCGGTTTCTTTGGATTTCATCCGTAGCTTCTTGTCCTCAAGGCGAGAAATCTCCATGGCTAGCTCATACGTAGCCGGGAATCTACCCTTCACCTTCTCCTTGAGCGACGACCACAAGCCATGCGTGAACCAGTCCTTCTTGAGGAAATCGTGTGTAGCTTCTCCTCTTGCCAGTGATTCAACCCACCATCCCCACAAATCCATGAACTTGTACTCATAGATGGCATACTCTAAAAGACTATCCTGCTTCACGTCTCTCAACTTGTCCCACAGCTTCTCTGAAGTGGTACCTCCCCCAAAACGCCCCTTAAAAGATGTTTTTAGGAGCTCCTAGTTATCCTTGCTTGCTTGTGGGAGTGTGTTGTACCACGACCTAGCTTCTACCTTCATGATATGTTTAAAGATTCTAACCCGGGACTCATCTGTGTCTTTGTTGCTTACTACACATGCTACTTCATAGTCATCTAAGAAATCTCCTACCAAATCTTCCCCCTTCTTTCCTCTAAATGTTGAAAATGCTACACTTGCCATGATTATTGATTGAAGAGAGAGCTAGAAAGATACACTGCTTAACTTACAATCAAAAGATTTTTTTTCCCTTCTTACAAAAAGGTGTGTATACCCTTTCTATACTAGAACATAGATTAAAATCTCTAATGGTACATTGCCTTGTACCAACGGTAGGACAGATGGTTGATCCGATGTCAGAACCTCAAAGAATCACTCCTCTCCCAGCATGGTGTTGATGATGTGCTGGTAGTGAGCCTTCCAATCCAGTATTACCTTGAAAAAAGTACTAATATCGGAATGCGTGATCTGCCTTGAGGTAGGTTGTACTGACTCATGTGAAGCTTAGAGGCACTTAGTCGCTGTCATAGGTTGGTCATAGGTTGCAAATATGGTCTTGACCTCCTCCTTCTCCTCCTTGGTACATGGGCTATGTATATCCACTGAGTCTAACGTGCTGGTTGTCTTCCCACTGCAAATCTATCACCGTTACACCTGGTACTCGAGCCTCGATGGAGATGCGAAGTTCGTCCAGCTGTGCTTGGAGCTCTTCTTCTTCTGTTGTCCATTTAGCAAACCCTACTAGCCACTCATCCATCCACAAAAGGTTAGGGTTTTCAGTCTTGTGAACTGAAGGGTTTCATGAAAGGATCCTAAGTGGGGCCACCAAGAAAATGATTGTTGAAAATGACGTGCCAGGTGGGGTGGCCTCTACACCACACATAGCCTAAAATCGCCAAGCATCATCTCAGGGGGAGTAGCACCTAAGGTGTGCTATCCTATAACTCTAAGGGGCACCACCTAGAATAAGAACGGCTAGGACGCGTATCATAGGCTTGGACTTGTCACTCTAGCACAACACACCCAAACCACATTTTTTGGAATCTTGACTATGAGAGAGAGTGTGTATGGATGGATAGAGAGAGAGAGAGAGAGAGAGAGAGAGAGAGAGAGAGAGAGAGAGAGAGAGTACCCTTTTCTTATCATTCCCTATCATGAGAAGTTCCAAATGGATACACAACCGTACCACCCATACCTGGGAGTTGCCTTGAGTCGTGACCATTGGATTTTTGGACTGTCATCATGGAAGGTTAGACATGAAACCAGACCCAAGAGCTTCCATAGAGAAGAAGTTGTCACCCAGGGGGTGGATGCTTACACCTGACGTCTACCACACGATGCAACACAAATACACATGTCTTGATGGCAAAGAGGTCCTTTCTATTGATGTAGTTCCGCATCAAGATTACAAGCTACTTGAGATTCAAGATGTGGCTTGGATTAATCAAGAGATGTCTCATGAGCTATATGTGTGCCTAAACCCATATTTTATGGTGCTAGCATCAAGTGCTCCTATTTCCATAGCTTGTGTAGTGTGTGCATAATGTCATGGTGGCTATGGTGATGTTGTGTTTCTATGTATTGGTGTTCTCCCTAGTCGTTTGAGTGGAGAGCTCACCCTCCTTATGTAGGATTTGGGAGTGGTGACCTCTCTTACAAGTGGGGTGAGAGAGAGTGTGAGTGTACCATGTGATTGTGGGATGTGCTCCAGTGGAGCCTCTTCTTATTCTATTGAGTAGGAGAAAGAAGGTGAAGAGAGTAGAGAGAGGGAATGGCATAGGGAGTGGGGTAGGGAAACGTGAATCTACAAGTGCTAGCCATAGCTAAACTTAGGGTAACTTAGTTTAGGGCTTTTTTACAAGGGTGTTAATACATTTTTTTAAATGCTTTTTGCAATATATATAACATTTCATGCTTTTCGATGCTTTTTTGATGAAAAACGAGTTCGTTTTTATAGAAGAAGAAAAGTTGCGGTTCAATTTTAAGAAATTTCACTTTTTTTCTTACTTTTTATGTTTTTTTAAGCTTCTCATGCTTTTTGACATTTTAAAAAACAATTTTCTTTTTAAACTTATCTAGACCCAACAATAATATTTGTAGTCATCGTATGGGTGAAAAACAGACATATAGTGAAGAAACAAGATTAAAAAGAATTTTAATGAGAATTAGTTTTATAAATAGCGGCATTGTAAATACACTAGGACAATAGGATAAGTGTCATGACTACATCAAGGCACCACGGTGCAGACTAGTTTACTCACAATTTCATTAGTTGCTTAGATGTGATGGAGCTATATATGGCTCACTCTACTCAACTGGATCTCACCTATATATTTGTATATTGTCCTCAATATGAATCAATCTTTGGGATCTTACATGGTGTGTCTCTTGTCTCTCCTTTCTCTCTCTCTCTCTCTTTCTCTCTCTCTCTCTCTCTCTCTCATGTGACAATTGACTTCATGGTAACAAAACAAAGTATGTGTATGCTATTCGCATGTAAGATTCAGAATTGCTACAAATTTTATTTTTAAGGATTGATTCTTGTTGATTGTGGTTGTTTTGTATTAAGAAGAATATGATTAGTATTTTGTGTGGCGTTTATTACTAATCAATATGGTCAATCCTTGATTACCTTTTCTTGTTGATTTTTCTTTTGACACCCTCAACTTTGTCTCAATTTTTGGGGGTCTTCTGCTCAAAATTTGGAGGAATAGACTAGGACAATACGATAAGTGTCATGACTACATCAAGGCACCACAATACAGACTAGTTTACTCACAATCTCATTAGTTGCTTAGATATGATGGAGCTATATATGGCTCACTCTACTCAACTTGGTCTCACCTATATATTTGTATCTTGTCCTCAATATGAATCAGTCTTTGAGAGCTTACATGGTGTGTCTCTTGTTTCGTCTCTCTCTCTCTCTCTCTCTCTCTCTCTCTCTCTCTCTCTCTCTCTCTCTCTCTCTCTCTCTCCCTACATCTCAACATGGTATCAGAGCAATAATGATCACGCGACGATTGACTTCATGGTGACTAAACAAAGTATGTGTATGCGATTCGTATGTAAGATTCAAAATTGCTACAAATTTTATTTTTGAGGATTGATTCTTGTTAATTGTGGTTGTTTTGTCTTAAGAAGAATATGATTAGTATTTTGTGTGGTGTTTATGACTAATCAATATGGTCAATCCTTGATTACATTTTCTTGTTGATTTGTCTTTTAAAACCCTCAACTTCGTCTCAATTTTCGGGGGTCTTCTGCTCAAAATTTGGAGAAATGAAAAGAGCGCAATGGAGCATAGTGCAATGGTACTTTTCATCCAAAACTTGTTCGTCTCCTCTTCAATTTGACTTTGAGGTTTGCATCAATCGGAGTTCGCAGCAAAAAGTTATGCTATTTTAACTACAATTAAGCTTGACGCAGGTTTCGTCCTCGTGCATCTTTGTGAAGCGTCCGTGATCGTTTTTTAAATTTTGGCGTCAACTTTTTTGAGAAAATTTAGCGTTTTGCTATTCATATTGCGGCCGTCAATCTTGAGTCTCACGTCGCATCTCATGTCAATATATTTTGAGGACTCTTTTATTATTTACGTCTCCTTTTTCCTACTTTTTTGGGTGAAGTCCCTCACATCTTTGGACGTTTATTGAGCATTCTTCTTGCATTTATCATTGGCCGAACACAATCATCATATTTCTCTTATCCTTGACTACACCATATATGGTGTGCAGGTTCTGTGATATTATCTTATATGTCCTCTCACAACCAGATATGGCTATGACTATTCTTGTCAATGGTTTTTCTCTGCCCAGCGTTCTGTTCATTCTTTCCAAGTCCAAGGATTTCCTGGTTGGAAAGCAAAGATGTTGTTAATTCTTGAAGGCGATGAGCTCTCTGATATTGTCCTTGGAAATTGTGTATGTTCGTCTCAGTCTGTTGATACGAATCATGACAATGTTCTCATCATTGAAGGACCTGTATTTGAAGACTGACATGTCGCATAAACTGATTAGTGACAACGTGATAAAGTAGCTTGTCGATATATTCTTTCTTCTCTTACTGATTCTCTTTTGCTTGATGTGTATGAACTCCCTACTTCCCACGACGTATGGAAGTACCTTATTGCGAACTTTCAGAAGAAATCTATTACAAAAATACTTTATTTGAGAGGTTTGCTTAACAAGTTACAATATGAAGTTGGTACTGCTATGACAGGACATATTAAGTCTTTCAAATTCATTTTATTAATTAACTTTCTACTGTCGGTGATACTGTTCCACAAAAAAAACTGATTAACATCTCCTTGACACGGTGAAGAACTCTTCTTATGATAACATTGTTATCATTATTTCTAATAAAGATGGTCTCAATTTCGACCAAGCCTGCATGTCTTTAATTGAATACTCTCAACGCCAAGAAGAATGTAATGCTAGTCATGATACAACTATGATTTCACAAGAGGAGATTGAGTCACAACATATGGAACATGTTGTTTATGCTCAAAGGCGTCCATTTCAATGAGAAAACCGTAGAGGTGGCTGTCGCGGTAATATTTTCTCTTGTCGTAAATTTCCTAATAAGCAATGTTCTTATTGCAACAAAAAAGGCCATATTGAAGATGATTGTTGGGCACGTGAATATGATGAAGAACACAATATTACCACTAAACAACCACGTTTATCTAAATATTCTTCTTCTTCTTATGAATATTGTGGACGATCTAATCATCCCACTCATATGTGTTATAAGTGTCATTTTGACACAGATTCTAATAGAGCATATGCTACTGAACATTGAAATAATATTGTACTAGAAACAAGCTGCGTCCTATGTTCAGTTTCTCCAAACAGAATACTTCATATACGTGATGGATCACTTTTTATTATCGATTTTGGTGCTACAGAAAATATGACATATCAATCTAAGTGGCTCCATAACTATCATCCACTACTAGTTCAACGTGTTCTTTATCTGGCTGATGATGCAACTTGTCAAGTAAAGGATATTGGACATTTATATCTTAGTACCTTATCTTCTTCCACTGCAAGGAGTATTATATGTAACAGATCTTCAACGTAATCTTCTTTCAACTTGTTGATCTTTGCCTCTTTATTGGATTTGATCATGACAAATGTTGAATTGAGAAAGACGGACAAACTATAGCCACTTCTCCTCGAAACGTTAATTTGTTTGAACTCCCTCTCAATGATGCTGTAGCAAATGTTGTCACTGCTCCAGATGATCATGATTACAAAGTATGACATGACCGTTTTGTTCATGCTGATTTCTCAAAACTCCTTGATCGTCTCAACGTCGTGATCTTGTCAATGGTATGGATATTAAAGCTCATCCTTAGATGGGAATTTGTGAGCTTTGTGCTCTTAGGAAACATAATCGTAAACCCTTTCCTCTCTCAACTACAACACGTTCTCATGACATATTGGATCTTGTTCATACTGATATACATGGGCTTCTACCTTTTTGAGATCACAATATCGCTACTTCATTACGTTCATTTATGATTTCTCATGGTATACGATTGTATTTCTAAGACAAAAATTTGAGGCCTTATCTATTTTCAAACAATTCCACAAGGCTGTGAAACTTCAAACTGGTCGTCGCCTCAAGAAGCTTCATAGTGACAATGGAGGCAAATATGTTTCTCAAGAGTTTGTGAGTTACTGTACTAAAAGTGTAATTCACCATGAATACACTATTCCATATTCACCTCAACAGAACAACGTTGCTGAACAACTATTCTTAATGCTGTAATATATATATTGATTCATTCATGGTTATCTTGTGTTTTTGGGGTTGAAGCTACTTTGACAACAGTATTTATTCATAATTATCTTCCTACTACTGCACCCTCTGGTAAAGATACCCATCACAGCATGGACATGTGACATTCCTTCTGTATCTCATTTTCGAACCTTTGGATGTATTGTTTATATTCATGTTCCCAAAGAAATATGAACAAAGCTTGATGCTCCTGGTCTTAAAGTTATTTTTATTGGATATTTAGACACTTCCAAAAGCTACAAATTCTATGACCCTTCCTCCAAGAAAGTTATTGTGAATCGTGATGCCACTTTTAACGAACAGCTTATGGGAGGCTCATGGTCCATGGATGATTTTGATGATACTAAATCGTTACTTCAGGCTTTTCCATTTCTTTCAGATGATGAAAATCTTCTTATAAAGCAACTTTCCTCTTCACAACCATCCATTCCGAATGTTGCCAATGATGAGATTGATATTTTTGTTGATCTGCCCATTGATTTTGAACATGGTTCATGTCATGTTTATGATGACAATATTGTTGATAATGCTTTCTCTACTTCTGAAGATCTCGTTACTTATAATGAAGCTATCTCTTCACCACAAAAGGATCAATGGCAAGAGACTATGGAAGCAGAGTACGATTCTCTTATCTCTAAAGGTACATGGATACTAACCAAAATACCTCCTGGTCGTACATCTATTAAGTCTAAGTGGATGTATAAGACAAAGGTAAAAGCAGATGGATCTTTTGACAAGTTCAAGGCACGTTTAGTTGCGAAAATTTACTCCTAAGTTGCTGGTGCTGATTATCAAGAGAGACCTTTTCACGAGTTGTTTGCATTACAAGTGTTTGAGTTTTATTGGCATTTGCTGTTCAATTTGATTTAGAAGGTCATTAAATGATGTGATAACTGCTTTTTTGAATGGTGATTTGGAAGAGAAAATTTATATGTAACAGGCAGAAGGGTTTGTTTTTTCAAGTAAAGAAGGCCTTGTTGCTCAGCTCCATAAGGCACTATATCGTCTCAAACAAACTTCACGAGCCTGGTATACAAAAATTGATCTTTTTCTCACCTCCAAAGGATTCATCTCTTGCTCTTCAAACCCCAAATTATATATAAAGCGCCAAGGTATCAGTTTTGTGATTCTTGCTCTTTATGTGGATGATACCATCCTTATTTTCAATGATTTGGGATTTCTTTAGCAAGTGAAAAAGCTATTGTCTTCTGCATTTGATATGGTGGATCTTGGAGAGATTCACTCATGTCTTGGTATTAGATTCAAAGGAACCATACAAAAGGTATTTTATTCCTTTGACAATTAAAGTTTATCTTAGATACTATTCAAAAATTTGATTTGGAATCTGCAAATTCGGCCAACACACCTTGTCTTGCAAGTTATATGAAGATCACTTTTGACATTGACGATCAACTTGTCACAAATCAACTTTATGCTAGCTTGATTGGATGTCTTCAGCTTGTTGGCATAAACACTCATCCTCATATTTTGTTTGTTGCTTATTATCTTGGATAACATCTTGCACGTCCTTCTCTTAAGCATTGGTCTACTGCAAAGCTTGTATTGAAATACTTAGAAGGCACTACAAATTTTGGTTTGATCTATTGATGACAAGTGACATTGGATTCTATGCAATCTCTTTCTCATTTGGGTTACACAAATGCAGACTGGGAAAGCTCACATTTATCTATGTGATCTACTAGTGGAAATTGCTTCTTTATAAATGGTTTTCTTGTTTCTGGACGAACAAGAAACAACATTGTGTTGCAGTTTCTACGACTGAGTATGAATATGTTGCGGCATCACTTGCAGCTCGTGAGCTAATCTGGATTTGAAAAATGCTAGTTTATATTGTCCATTCTCCTCTTTTTAGAACACCCTTGTGATGTGACAACCAGAGTGCTACTAGTCTTGCAAAAGACTATGTTCAACATAATAAGTCAAAGCACATTGTTGTGCATTATCATTATGTCTGGTATGAAGTACACAAAGGCACCATGATGGTTCAACACTGTCCAAGTGACCGGATGATTGCAGACATTCTTACCAAAGGCCTCAATGAGTCACACTTCATCCTCTTGCGCTCGGAGCTCGAAGTTGCTTCGGCCTCACTTTTTCTAGATTAGCTTCTCTGCTATTATGATAGCTTTGTATATATGAAATTATAATCATATAGGTACCATGCACTATGCACACTCAAAACTTGCACACTGTGATCTTTGAGTCATCTCTATATTTGTGCATAGATACACAATTCACTTTCACATCATTATCGGTGGTTCATATTTCACATTTGCATAGGGGCTTGGGTTTTTCCCTTGAACTCCCCTAGGGTTTTTTCATCCAAAGCTATAGACCTTTGTTTGAGTGGGGGTGTTGGAGCTATATATGGATCACTCTACTCAACTTGGTCTCACCTGTATATTTGTATCTTGTCCTCAATATGATCAGTCTTTGGGAGTGTACATGGTGTGTCTCTTGTCTCGTCTCTCTCTCTTTCTCCCTACATCTCAACAAGATGTTGCTTACAAAGTTAATTGCTGCCGGTAAAATTAGATGGTTTTGGCCAGAGCTGTCTTCTAAAAGTAAAATTCTTGTTTCTAACATAGTCTAGGACTTTATCTTGTCTTTAGCAAAGAAGGGGCTATCATCTCTTGGCTTGGGATACACTTCAGACTTGCAAAATTGCATATAAGTGCTTAGTCTTGGGGATCCACAGTTCCATAAAATACCACAAAACTCTACGTACATATTATATGGATTTTTGCAAGCTCTTCATCACCATCTTCATAAGAACTCTTCTTTCATTTGTCGTAGGAAGGAGAACAAGAATAACTTTCTCTCTCTACTTGCTTACTATACTCTCTTCTTTTCACGGTGTACACCCTCTCTATAAACTTCATGGAAAATCCTCTACGTGACTCTTATCACCGCTCTCTTCTAGAAAATCAAGAAGCTTTTCAACCATCGGAAACCACTTCTTGGTGACAGTAAGAAGCTTTGAACTCCATACCCATCATCTCTTTCTCTCTCTAACTTTGTTTCTAAGGAACTACTCTCTCAATGGTTATTTTTTCGTATATATAGGCATGTATGGGCTTGCCAAATGTGTATGAGGATTATCCATGATTATTTCATCACGTTCAGCATGCTAATATAGCATCGATGTGTTTATGATTACATAGATGCATAAAAAGCGCCTTTTGCTTCACGTCACGTAAACGATAGAGACATTGTTTTAGTCATATCTCCTAAACCACTATGAATCAATTCAAACTCTTTGGAGTAGAGATTAAACACATCATTTAAGCAATTTTATATTTTGTGTGTCACGTGAAAACTTTGCACGAGTAAAGAGTTATGGTCTAAATAGAGCTTGCTACCCACTACACAGTCAATACTTTGGACCCTAGGCTCCTTGGAGAACCACCAATGAGGAAACCCACTTAGATAAATCAAAAAATTGATTAGACATGTTGATAGGTATATTTAGATAACCAATATCATTTCAAGAGGATGATTTAGTAACCTTTCTTTGTATAGGATTGCCTATACCTATAAAAAACCTACCGAGGGGAGTATCATATGGAATCGTGAGTTTGATGAGTGGTTCACATATGTTTTATGGTTCTTTTGGTGAGTTGATTTCAAGTGTTTATTTTTCATAAACTTGTGTGGATATATGTTTATTCAAAATGAACCGTATAGGCAATTATATATAAAATAACTTTCTTTCTGTGTGATGATTGTTAGTATGCGTCTCATATGGGTGAAGTGATGTGATAAGGTGTTAGCCTATGATACAGGACTGAGATTAATGCATTGGTATGAGGCCAAACACTTTCTTTTTCATGTTGTGCACGTACCCACAAAGAGGAAAAAAATTTCTTTTTACCTACATATGAAACTATGGCATATGCTTGATCAAAGTGGTGGAGCTATTTTGAGTCATGATTGGATCGATGCGGTGATGTCATACAATATACGAAACCTCATGTATGGATGCAAATATCTCATATGCATGCATGTAATGGTTTCATCCTTCTAGGTCAAAACTGGCTCTATGTGCAAGGAGGGTGAGGTGCGATCATAGTACATCAGTATTGATGGTTAAACATTATCAAAATGGGATTTTGAGGTTATGTTTGGTCACTAGTTGGACTTCTTAGTTCATTCCTTAAGGGTCGTGTGTATTGGCAAAGTTTGACTACAGAGGGTATTGTCAAGACTCCAAGTGTGGGAGTTTGTTCAGTGAGGAATATGGTTTATGAGCAAGGGATGAGGTCCCTCATGGATTATGGTTATACTTTCCAATTGTGGAAGCCATTGTGACTCTCCGATACATTTTTTTTGTTATGATTGTGATGTCCATATTTTTACAGCTAGGCTGGATGTGCATCACCCAAAATATGATGTGATTAGATTATGGTTTATTGCCTTTGGATTGGATTATGAAGTGACTTTGATGGACTATGATAGACGTGTAAGGGTAGAGACCCTGTATAGTCTGACTGCATGAAAAAGTTTTGTTTGTGTATATATGGAAGATGTTAATTTGATTGGACTCATGTGTTATGTTTATCATGAAAACATCGATACAAGATTAAGATCAGCTACATTGATTAGCCTTCGATGAAAGGGTTGATGATTTGGGGCTTCTTTGATCGGTGTGTTGCCTAGATCTTTTTTTTGTTAGGCTCATCTACACGATTAGTACATTGAGGATTGGATGACCTACATGGTTAACATGTTGAAAATATTGCCTTGTCTTTGCCTAAACACCCGATGTGGCATTGAAGAGGTGTGGTCCCAAATCTGGTACAGGTGGTATTGATTTTTTACCACCCGTGCTGGTATTTGGAATTCTTTTAAAGCTTGAGTTCATGGAGAGAGGTGAAGCGGCCTTGGATTATGTTTGGCTCACATAAGTTGGAGGTGTTCTAGCTCATTCTCCGCGAAGTGAAATCCTCTCTATCCATACTAGGAGTGAAAGTGGATGGGTGGACCAATTGATCCCAAACAAGGTTTGATGCTTCTACAGTTTGGTCATTTTTATTTTGAAGTTATAGTATACCCATTTTTTTTAATGGCATTAATTCATGGTTTGCATGTTTCATTTAGAGAATCTATTTAAAGATTATCTTTTGTCATTCTCCTATGTCTCTATAAATTCTAATCTATTCTCTCTCTCTCTCTCTCTAATATGATGTACATAAATATTCAACCCCACTTGGTCATCTTCTTGAATATGCTTTCCTTCATACACATTTAGGTGTAGCACTAGTTGCTAGGTACCTTTGGATGCAATCTGGCTCATGGATTCAACACCATATTAGGTTGGGTCTTGAGAACTTCTCCCCTATACAAGCACTTCCACAACTCCGATGTATATTGAAATTGTATTAAGATATAAATTGTATAATTATTGCACACCCTTTGGGGAGGGGTATCTCTCACTATGAAAACGAGATGTGTCACATATCTAGAGGCGCTTGCTAGGAAATGTTTAGCGGATTTCTCAAAGACTAGGATTAAGAATATTACAATAGGATAATCTATATTTTTAAACAAAATCAAGCTGAGACAATATGAGACTATGCCAAGCTTCATGAGATTGCTCAAAAAATAAGCTCTAAATGACATTGAATTGATTAAGGTGATGGTTGAAAAATATCTTAGAATGCATAGATGTCCAAATCATAAATCTTGGCCTTCAAGTACTCAAAATGATAACCTAAATATACTAAAAGCAAGAGTTTGATGAAGCATTCCTACACTTCTACTCTCACATGAAAACTCACAAGACTAACCACTCAAAACATCACCCATAGACTTCTCAATCAACTTTCCTTGTCAATAAAAGTTCAATAACACATGCTAGCATCAATGAGTAGCTGAAGACATGAACACCATGTACCATAATCAAAACTTAAAGATGAAAGCTATAAGTAAGAAAAGCAACATCAAGAAATTGTAGAGAGCTCCCAAATGGTGTCACATATTCTTCTCTTGAAAAGTTGAATAACAGAAAAAGTCTTAACAAAATAACAAAATTTTACCTTTATATGTAGCTCATCATGTACACACGTAGTTTTAGATAAAATAGAGTACAACTTTGGAAGTTCATGCCTCTAATAATCAATATGAATCAATGTCTTTCATACTAAATCTCAAGGTAGCTAGCAAAAGAATCCAAAGTGATGAAGGTTTACTACATAAATCTAATTTTTTAGTGCAAAATATTGTGAGCCTAGGAGCTTGCTTACACTAGTATGTCACATGGATTTAACAATGTAAGATTCATGTAAAATAATAATTTGAAATTAGTTTTTTAAAATCTTGCATATGATGAACTGACATCTTTTTGAATAGAAATCTTTACAAAGAACTATGATCATGTATCTTCTAAGGCCAAGTGCATGCTTTAAAAAATACAATGCACAATAGTACAAAAGGAGCATGACAATGACAAATCATGTCTTGCATATGCAGGTGTATTATCAGTAAACATGGTGCACAATAATTAGAAAAATGTGTATCGTGGAGTTTTTTTTTAGTGAATTTTTATCGACAAGTGTGGTGCATGATGATAGAAAAATCCACATTGCATCTTTTCTTCATAAAAAATCCTAATAGAATATAATTACTATACTTTATACAATGGACTCCAACTTTGTGCCTCAAGTAATTGTGAGTGTATAATTTTAGAAAATGGTATTTTTGTTGTACAAAGAATAGCAAAAAAACTTCTATAACTAAAAAAAAATAAAAATAATGTGAAGTCTTAAGAAAGGAGAGCCTATAACTAAAGGGATAAAATAATTATTATACAAAAAAAGAGTATTGTAAAACAAACAAAATTGATTTAAACTAATATTTCAAGAAAGGGAGATTTTTCAAAAGAGAATGGGACTTAGATATGCCTCATGGTTTGGCAATTTAAGGGAATCAAACCTTTAGTATCAAGAAAGCAAAAGGATAACTTTTAAACTCAAACAAGCAAAATGGCTAGTTTATTTGAATTCAAGTTTCCTTCCTAAAAGAACGCATATCATGTAGCATATCTATAGAAAGAGGTTAACATGTAGATCACAAATGCAAGACTTTCACTCAAATCAAAGATTGTATTTAGAAGTCATGTAAAACCAAAAATCATAAATTATACATCTCCTTTTTTGAAAAAAATGGTGCATTCTTTGACCACCCTTACACCTCTCTTTTACACCCATCATTCTTTCACCAACGGTGATAGATCGCTTTTGGCGTGTACAAAGTAGCGTTTATATGCATGGTCATATGTACAAAAAGATGTAAATACATGCATTTGGGAGCTTTGCAAAGTGGTTTCAAGTTTGGAAAAAGGTGCAACGTGTGCACATTGTAAATATGCGTGCTTGCGTGTCGGCAGTCGAGCATACGTACTTGCCTGGATAGGGTATCAGGGCTTTGGATATGGTTCTAGGTGGATTATTTTGGCTCTATATAATGTGTTTGAGATTTATAGAATGTAAATAATGCAAGTGATAAGTGTGGGTACTCTCATCTTGCTCGAGAAGTTTGACACATGCAGTAACTGTCTATTTGCGGCGCCTCATCTGCGGTGATACGTGCATCGCCCTAGAAGTGGTCAAAAATGGAATGTGGGGATGTGGAAATGTGCTTTGGGTATGAAGGATCAAGCGTGAAAAATTTGGTGAATTTTGGAGTCCGTTTGGGGTTTTTCCTACGAAAAATGCCCGCCAAGGGCCAAAACTGGGCCAAAAAAGGTCCAAAAATGGTCAAAAAAGGTGTGAAATGGCTTGAAATTGCCACATCAGTGACGATGCCATGAGTGCTTGGGCGGAAGGAGCATTTTGAAATCCAAGTTTTGGCACTTTCACCTCTCTCTGTGGGGAAGGAAGCAGGGTTCCTACAAGTGGTGTAGTGCAGTCCCGTTGCGTTCTCGTCCTGTTTTCGAGTGTATGGAGGAGTGAATGAGAGCTTTCTCTCTTCAATTTTGCACTTGGGAGTTTCTATGGAAGTTCGGAGGTTTCCATGGATGTGTGTGTGCAAGGAATTGAGGGAAGAAGGTGCGGCTTTCTGCAAGACTATGTGACCCTGTATCGGTGCCATTAGGGTTGGCGCTACTCCAAAGAGTCCAACAGAGTGGAGTTTGGTAAAGGCTTTGCAATGGTTTGAGAGTGGACTTTTGTGGCTGGAGTTTTTGGGTTTTTGATGGTTTTTCTTGTATATTTTGGTCACCATCAAGCGTGATTTCCAATGTTGATCACCTCGACTCACCTTGTAGTGTCTGCGGGCAGGCAAGGGCTTGTGGGTTGAGGCGTTTGGAGTTTGAATTGAGCTTGTGGGTAGAATTTTTAGGGACCTTTTGAGTGGTGGTAAGTGAGGTGAGGAATTTAAGTAAATTCCTTGTATTGTGTTGAGTTTTCTGGGTGTGTGAGTGTGCGCACGACATCTTTTGCTCCATCATCCTTTGGCGATCCCGCTGGGGAGCGGAAATTTGCCGGTTGTGCACCCAATTGAAGTGGTTTTGCTGTGAAATTCGAGCTTCATTGAAGAAAAGTGGTGGTTTGGTTGAGGTGCAAGACTTCTACTTTTGTGGAGTTACTCACGCAAGGGAGAAGAGACTCCGAAGAGATGGCTTATAGTCGGCCAGTGTTCACAGGGAAGGAGGATGTGAAGGACTGGATTGCGGATTTCGAGTGGCATACGCTTGGTATGCACATTGTGAATGACGAATGCAAGCTTTATGTATTTCCTCTTGTGCTCAAAGGAGAAGCTCGGGAGTGGTTTGAAGGTTTAGAGGAAGAAAAAAAGCAAACATGGGAGCACGTGAAGCTGGTAATTTTTGACAGGTTTGGAAAGAAACTAACCGCAACAGAAGCGACAACAAAATTGAGAGGTTTGCAGCAAGATGTTCATGCTAACTTTAAAGAGTTTTTGCAACACTTCAAAGGGCTTTGGGTTCAATTAGAGGCGGCATCCCAAGTACCTCCAGGGGATTTCTTTAAAGTACGTCAGTTTATGGATTGTCTCCATCCAAGTGTAAGGGAGAAGGTTGATCAAGGTGAGCCTGCTACATTTGAAAGAGCTATGGAAATTGTTGAGGCCAAGAGCAAGAAGATCAAGAGAAGGTGGGAGCAAGGCCTGACACATACTGAGCCAGTTGTGGTGCAACCAATGGTCCCTGTGACAACGGATGATAGAGTGGAGCGAGTGGTTCAAGGTCCAGATCCTGTTACGGCCCGGGTTCTACATGATCTTGCTGGTCAGTTGCAAGAATTAAGAATTAACATAATGAATAGAAACCAAAGAGAAGAGCGGCCAACTGGGAGAGGTAGTGGACGAAGGCTACAAGGAAGATGCTACGATTGTGATGAAGAGGGTCACTACGCCCCTGATTGTCCTAAACCACCAAGAGAGAGAGGAGGGATATACCCCTTATATGGACGTGGTCGAAGAAGAATAGAAGAAAATCATCAAGAGCGGGCACTAGAAGCACCGCCGCCACAACAACCACCACAACTGTTGCCTGGAAATGGAGAAGGTAGGGCTATCAACATCATTACCCTTGAGCATCAAGATGTGGATGTTTTGGCCAATAAGAGAGCTAGGCATGATAGGGAGAAAGAGAGAGAAGAATAGAGGGAAACAAGAGCAAGAAAAGGAAAGGCTAAGGTAGAAAACCAGAAAGTAGCAAGAGGCGGCGAAGAAGGAAAATTGGTCCAAAGGACTACCTCCTTGGCCAAGGTGTTGAAGACTATGATATTGTCGACGACACACGAAATCAAAAGGCAAATATATCTTTTGGTCACTTGGTGGCTTTGAATGCTAAATTGAGAAGGCAGTGGACCAAGTGTGTGAGTACGCGGTTTCCTTTCAAGAAGGAAAAACGTCAAAGCATGGTGTCATCTTTGAGGGTTGGTCACCCGATGGATATGGTGCCAGTAGTTGAAGCTATGCTGGAAAAGAAGATGAAAGTACAAGCATATGTGGATGGTGGTGCCCAGGTGTGTGTCATGACCGAGGCTATCATGAAGGAAGCAGCGGTTAAGATGTCAGTGAATGCTTCGATCCGTATGAGGATGGCCAACCACAAAAAGGCAAGGTGTCTTGGAATAGCTGAAGATGTGAAGATAAAAGTCTTGGGGATTGAGTGCTTGGTTGATTGCTACGTGATGCAAGCGGGTGAGAATGTTTATCCGATCATTTTAGGGAGGCCATGGCTTATAACTCTTGGCGCTAAGCAGGATTGGGGCATGGGCTTGATCACCATCCCCGACAAAGAGAAAGGAAGGACCATTGTCTACAACATGAAGACACATGAGAGCCATACACAGCCCCTATTGGAGATGCAAGATACAAATTCGACGGAAACTGCGTCATACTATAGTGATGCGTCGTCTACGACATCAGAAGAAAGTGTAGAGGAAGGATTGATGCAATTATGTCCTGATATTTTTGGGATAAGTGTTGAAAAGGAAGCATCGATGCATGATGTGAATGTCAAGGAGAAGAAGGATAGTCCAAAAGCAATTATAGAGCCTGCCAAAGTGAATGTAAGGAGCATGCTAGGAGAGGACTTGACAAAAAAAGAAAAAAAGGACTATGAAGACATGTTCAAGGAATTTCCAAAGCTATTCGCCATTGAATATACAGCGTTGCAAGGAGCTAAAGGAGTCGAGCATAGAATCAATCTAAAAGAAGGTGCCAAGCCAAAGGTTCAAAAGCTTAGGAGGTTGGAGGTCATTCATGAGAAGGCACTTCATGAAGAGGTGACGAAGCTTTTGGAAGCAGATTTCATCTTTCGAGTGGAGGAGTCTGAATGGGTCTCTCCAGTTGTTATTGTGCCCAAGAAGAACGGAAGATTTAGGATATGTGTTGATTTCAAACCTTTGAATGCTGCCACAAAAAGAAATCATTATCCACTACCCTTTCTAGATGAAATCCTCAATCAGGTTGCAGGTCATGAACGTTACTCAATCATGGATGGATTTTTTGGCTACTTTCAGATCTTGATAGCGATCGAAGATCGATTGAAAACGACCTTCATTACTCCTTGGGATTGTTTTTCCTACAAAAGAATGCCTTTTGGGCTGGTTAATGCATATGCTCCCTTCCAAGGATAAATGAATAGAGTGTTTGGTCCCTACTTGGGTAAATTCATTCGTGTTTTCATGGATGACATTGGGTGTTATAGCTCAAGGGTCACACATTTGGAGAAGCTGAGGTTGAGTTTTGAAAGGCTTCAACAAGAGGGTGGGCAACTCAACCCAAAGAAGTGTAAATTTGCTCATGCTCGAGTCCATTTGCTAGGACATGTGGTTTCCCAAAATGGAATAGAAGCCGAACCAGAGAAAGTTAAGGCTTTGTTGCTTATGGATCCGCCCAACAACACAAAGGATTTAGCATCATTTGTGCATAAGCTCAGGTACTTGTCACGTTTTTTCTGGATGCTATGTCAGTATGTGTATCCTCTCCAGAAATTGAGTCAAAGAGTTCAAGGGTTTGAATGGAATGAAGACATGCAACAGGCTTTTGATGGCATCAAGGAGGTATTGTGTGCTTTACCAACAGTGAGTCCTCCTGACTTGCAGTCGATTTTCTATGTATCTATTAGTGTGGGGTCAGTAGCTTTTGGGTCGGTTCTCTTACAAAAGAAAGGAAGGAACTTCAAGCCAATTTATTTTGAGAGCAAGATGAAGAATGTAAGCGAGTTCTCCTACAAAGAAATGTAACAGTGGGTATTTTCCTTGGTTCTTGGTTGTCGAAGGTTCAAAACCTATTTGTTGCCCCAAAAGTTCTATGTGCTCACCACATCGAATCTTTTGCCTGATGTAGTACAACATTTGAAGCCTAGCAAGCGCATCTTAAAGTGGACTTTGGAGCTTCAAGAGTATGAGTTTGAGTTTAAAGTGGATCATTCTGTTAAAGCTCACTTGGCAGACATAGTGGTACATAAGGGGGGGGGGGGGGGGGGAGCTTCCATCTTACCCAAGGGTTGACAAGGATGATCATGAAGAGAAAGTAGATATTACAGATGCGTATACAATGATGTTTGATGGTGCATATAGGAAAGTTCTTCAAAAGGCAAGTGGTGGGGTAGTCATTAAGAACCCAAAAGGCGATGTAATCTTTTCTAGAGCTTACGATCTTGATGAAGCTGAAAGTAACAACAATGAGGCCGAGTACCTCACGCTTTTCCTTGGGTTGAAGCAGTGTGTTGAGTTTGGACTAAAGAGGGTCATTGCAAAAGGGGATGCATTGCTAGTCATGAATCGGTTGCTTGGTTTGTAGAATGTTAAGAAAGACAATTTGAAGAAGTGGTTCTATGGCATCAAGAAGCTTTTGCATGAGTTTGAGAAGATACAGTTTAAGCATGTTCCCTCGTGAGCAGAATAAAGAAGCTGATGAGTTGGCTAGGGACAAGTTGGATGCCTTGGTAGCTCCTTTAAAGGTCAAGGAACCCTTGTATGCAGGAAGGGAATCATTGCAAGATGTAGAAGTATTTCTTGGTAAAGGGCAATGTCCAGAGGGCATGTCAAAAGTTCGGCGTCAGAGAATAGTTGCAAAAGCAAGAAACTACATATTGGTAGGTGAGGATCTCATGCTTTATGGCAAGGATAGCATTTTGAGAAAAGTGCCGTACAAAGAAGAGATAGGCTTGATTTTGGAGCACTGCCATGAAGAAATAGGCCATCAAGGCAAGGATCAGGTTGTCTTTCGTTTTTTAAGAGCAGGTTACTGTTGGCCCTCTATGATGAGAGATGCTTATTTTTGGTGCAAGTCATGCCATGAATGCCAAGTGTTTGCAAATCGGAAGCTTTTGGCTGAGCCTCAGAAAGCTATAATGTCTTTTGATGCATTTGCAAAATGGGGAGTAGATGCAGTAGGTCCAATGCCGAGGACCAACAATGGCAAAAGGTATATCCTTGTGGCTGTGGACTATTTGACAAAATGGGTTGAGGCAAGAGCAGTAAAAGATGTAACAGCAGGAAGAGTGGCCTCTTTTTTATATGAACAGGTGTGTTGCAGGTTTGGAGCTCCTATGGTTATCATTTCTGATCGTGGACCAGGGTTTAGGGGAAAACTTGTTGCTACTCTCATGAAGAAATTGAAAATTCAGCATAGGCATTCTTCTCCTTACTACCCACAATGCAATGGGTTGGTTGAGAACTGCAATGGTCAAATTGTGAAGATGCTATCAAAGTATGCTAGAGAGCATCCTAAAGAGTGGGACTTGGACTTGGAAAAGTGTTTGTGGGCTTATAGAACTACCTATAGAGTGTCAACACAGTTTACACCATATGAACTTGTTTATGGAAAGGAATCTCTTATGCCCATACAAGTGCAGTTGGATGCCTTGAAGTTGCTGTGCAGAATGCAAGGTGAGCATAGTGACAAGCTGCAAGAAAGAATTCTTTCTCTAGAGTTGTTGCGAATGAATAGAGAGAAAGCCAGTGATTATTATCTTCAACAAGCAGAAACAAGGATGGAGAAAATGAATAAGAGGCTGCTAGAGAAAGAGATCAAAGAAGGAGATTTGGTGATGAAGTATGATTCTCGCTTGGATTTTACTTTTCAGAAGAAATTGAGGGACAAATGGTTGGGTCCATACAGAGTGAAGCATGTATTTTCTAATGGCACCTATGAGTTGGAAAAGTTATCTGGTGAACGTTTGCGCTATGGAATAAATGGTTATAGACTGAAGAAATATTTTGCAAGGGATGTGGTTCCAGATGCAAATAGTCTCTTGGTTGAGCATAAATGCTCTACCTAGAGGGTGGGCAATGATGATAGACTGCTTTTGGCGTGTACAAAGTAGCGTTTATATGCATGGTCATATGTACAAAAAGATGTAAATACATGCATTTGGGAGCTTTGCAAAGTGGTTTCAAGTTCGGAAAAAGGTGCAACGTGTGCACATTGTAAATATGCGTGCTTGCGTGTCGGCAGTCGAGCATACGTACATGCCTGGATAGGGTATCGGGGCCTTGGATATGGTTCTAGGTGGCTTATTTTGTCTCTATATAATGTGTTTGATATTTCTAGAATGTAAATAATGCAAGTGACAAGTGTGGGTACTCTCATCCCGCTCGAGAAGTTTGACACATGCGTTAACTGTCTATTTGCGGCGCCTGATCTGCGGTGATACGTGCATCGCCCTAGAAGTGGTAAAAAATAGAATGTGGAGATGTGGAAATGTGCTTTGGGTATCGAGGATCAAGCGTGCGAAATTGGTGAATTTTGGAGTCCGTTTGGGGTTTTTCCTGCGAAAAATGCTCGCTAGGGGCCAAAACTGGGTCAAAAAAGGTGTGAAATGGCTTCAAATTGCCACATTAGTGACACTTCCGTGAGTACTTGGGCGGAAGGAGCATTTTGGAAGCCAAGTTTTGGCACTTTCACCTCTCTGTGTGGGGAAGGAAGTAGGGTTCCTACAGGTGGTCTAGTGCAGTCCCGTTGCGTTCCCGTCCTGTTTTCGAGTGTATGGAGGAGTGAATGATAGCTTTCTCTCTTCAATTTTGCACTTGGGAGAGTCTATGGAAGTTTGTGTGCAAGGAATTGAGGGAAGAAGGTACGGCTTTCTGCAAGACTATGTGACCCTGTATCGGTGCCATTAGGGTTGGCGCTACTCCAAAGAGTCGAACAGAGTGGAGTTTGGCAAAGGCTTTGCAATGGTTTGAGAGTGGCATTTTGTGGCTGGAGTTTTTGGGTTTTTTATGGTTTTTCTTGTATATTTTGGTCACCATCAAGCGTGATTTCCAATGTTGATCACCTCGACTCACCTTGTAGTGTCTGCGGGCAGGCAAGGGCTTGTAGGTCGAGGCGTTTGGAGTTTGAATTGAGCTTGTGGGTAGAATTTTTAGGGACCTTTTGAGTGGTGGTGAGTGAGGTGAGGAATTTAAGTAAATTCCTTGTATTGTGTTGAGTTTTCTGGGTGTGTGAGTGTGCGCACGACATCTTTTGCTCCATCAACGGCATGCACCTATTTGTCAAAATGTTAATCACCTCCATAATCTCATGGAAAATAAAGAGGCCCCTCTAAAACCCATGCTCTTCCTAATCATTTAAAAAATGAAAAGTATGTTGTTTACTACCAAAAAAAAAAACAAAAAGAAAACGTTTTTTTTGTGTGCAAAATTTCAATGCAAGAAAATCAATAATGGTATGAAGCTTCTAGTCTAGTGATTAGTTGTCGTGCCCACTATTTATGATGTAGCTAGATAAGCAAGTAAAAACATGGATTAATAGTCACGGAAGTAAGAAGTTGGAAAAAATAGAGCAACATGTGAAGAAGGCAGTAATTTGACACTAGAAGTTTGGAAAAGAGTTTTTGGTGGAACACTAACAAAGAGAGTAATGGTAGATGATAAACTTTATGTTGTCAACTATACTCTTTGTACTAATTGGTATATTTTGTCTCCTCCATAGCTAGCCTACTTAGAATATAAGGTAAGTTTCCTTGTGTTTAGAGAGACCCATCTCAAAATATAGGAAGATAAACTCAATCAATCATGGATAATTATGGCCACATTAATTGAGAAAGAAATTGGTAAATTTTTTTAGATCTAGAAAAGAGAGATATAGTTAGCTAGTCTTGCTTATAAATATTTAATCAAGAAAGGAGAAAATTCTATTGATATTTAATATGCGTTTGTTTCTAGAATGTATGGTTCTCAAAAGTGAAGAAGCTTTTGGTGCAAAAAATTTGGCCCATTTTCATAGACACCTTTTGCACACATTTTCATAGATACCATGGTTCCATGACACTAGCAAATGCATTCTAATTACATGCAACATGCATTGATTTACAACATATGTCCTACAATACTATTGTGTGGATGCTAGCAATACTTCTATCTCATCATTTGATTGTACTTGGAAAAAACACCTAGACTTGTCTCAACACAAATTTGTGTCGTTTATTCATACAACCTTGAAATATTCAGAAACATTCAGTTTCTTTGGCCCACCAAAGTAATCAATCAGAAAAATGTCCTCGATATTAAGCCTATACACGTTGAATTTGTGTTGTGAAGGCCAATCTGAAAATTAATTGAAAGTATGAGTCAATGAAATATTTTCATAAAAACTTTGAGTCATAACACCCTTTCTTTGTCTCCCTAACTTTATGATGCCAATAAATGAAACATAGTCCATTTTTATATGTTTTCAATAGAAAACCTTGCAATTTTGCAATGTTTACATGCATGTTTTTGCTTTTAATATTGATTAAGCATCTGCAGTTCAAAAAGATAAACTTATGTTTATGTTTATTTAGTTCAACATTTAGTTTACCTTCACAAGAAAATAAAAGTTAACATCATTTTATGAAGTTGGCATACTCAATGAAAAATGAGAAGCTTTCATCTTCTAATAATTGTGAAGTTCATGGGATGTGCATAAATGGAGAAAGGACGTACCTTTCATTTGAGGATGCTTAGAGAATAATGATTGCTTTCCAAATACAAAATCCGAAGAGTTTTCTTGAAGCAGATTCATCTACCCATTCCAACATAAGAGTAAGAAGAGAATATTGTCTGTGCTTTTCTTTCCAAATCCAAAATCTGAGGAGCTTTCTTGAAGCATCTAGTCTTTTTTTCTTTCACCAAATACTTTGAATATTCAAACTCTCTTCAACCATATATATATATATATATATATATACACACATTAGTTGAACCTTACTAGCTTCTCAAATAGATCCCTAATGACATCATGAAATATGTAAATGTGAGTGTACACAAACACAAACATGTGCATAGAGAGAGAGAGAGAGAGAGAGAGAGAGAGAGAGAGTTGTATACATGTATGCAATAACATAGCAAGTGAAGATAACCTAAACATGTTAAAAGATGTAATCCTTCCAAAAAAAGTTTCTTGCCTTTAAATTTGAACACTCTATACCTAAGAAAAGGGAGAATAAATAAAAGACTCTATGTGAATCTTATCTAAAAAGTAGAAAATTACAAAGAGGTACTTTAATTTTTCAATTTCTTATTTAAAAAAGTTGTAAAGGAAACTATGTTTATTTGTATGTATTTCTTTTGAATTTTGAAAAAGTATAAGGTTATAAAGACTTGCTTAAAATTTTTCACTTCCTATTTGGAACTGTGTTTTTATACTCCTATCTTTTACCAAAGCAAAATTGGAGAAAGCTCAAAAAAGTGAAAGAGCCTTGGGAGATAGCTCTTAAAGTCAAGACCCCACCCTTCCAAAAATGAAATAATTCAAGCCTCACTTGCGGGGCACCAAGTCATGTGATTCTTCATGTGTTTAATATAAAATTGTCTTTTCCATTTTACACATAATCATAAATGCATTATATGCTATAAAAGGCCCCACTTAAAGAAAAAATAAAAAGGGTCACATTGGCAATTTAAAACAAAATAACATAAAAAGAATGTAAAATAAAAACAATAAAATAAAGAGACCCATTGGCAAACTAAAACTTTAATGCTTTTGTAAGAAAAACAATCTATGTCCAATCAAGTGGTACTCATAGATTTTGTCCAATTAATTGTAACTAACCAATACTTGTGATACATTTTCAAGTGAAATTGTTACAAAGATGTTGCAATACTTCATTTGTATAATTATCAAGGAAACAATAGAGAGATAGAGAACATAAACTACAATCTTGAGGGACATTCAATGTTGATCTTACCTAAACGTTTTTTCCCTTTTTTTTTTTCAAACATGTTTAACTATTACACTAATGCATGATAATGGCAAAGAGTATAAGAAAACAAAGATCTCAAATACACCATCTCTATTATTCATGAAAAAGATTCCAAAGAGTATTAGACTCTTGGCTCTCAAAGGAACCAGAGAGTGAACCAGAGGATCAAGAGTAATGCTAGGCATGTAAATAGTACCTAACTCTCTTTGATAAAATAGTTAGAGAGGATTTGATCCCTTTTGGTAAACATACCATATGATTTCAATAGGAGGGGTTGTTCATCCCTATTTGCCAAGAATCTTCAACACTAGATTGTTCATACCATATGATTTCAATAGGAGGGGTTGTTCATCCCTATTTGCCAAGCATCTCTAACCCTAGATTGGTAAGAGGTTACTCTTATGTCTTTGGAAAATTTTTATTAAAAAATTACAAAACTCACAATCTGTGAGTGAATCGTACTAAGCACATCATAAATTTACAAAACAACCCCAAGCTTAGACCGAGTCTTGAGGTGCTGAGGATTACAAACTGGATGTCTACCACCTCTCACTGAGGCCTATCATCATTGGCTAAATAAAGTAGGTGGTGCACTATAGTCTTAGGATTTACTTGTCGTAGGTTGCCAACATGGCAGGGGTAGCCCAAGACCAGCCATCCGAATCTTGCTTGCATCTAAGCGAACAAATCATCACTCTGCTTTCTTGTGTAATCTCAGAGAAGCTTGCTACGTCTAGATCTCCTCAAACATACGACGGTTCTTGGCTTGCCATATATGGTGAAAGAAGAAGTATCTAGCAGTTTGAGTGCAGATGAGAAGGGCATGACTTCCCAACTTCTTGTCACCAAGGAAGAGATCAGTCTTTAAGAATCTAACTTGCCATGTCCTTTGGACCCGCTTGCCAATTTTCCCTGCCAGGCCTCTGACCGACTAGCATTCCATGAATAGGTGGGCTAGATCCTCACTAGCTATTCTACACCCCAAGCAACGATCTGACCCGGTTTCTCTCTCCTTGATCTTGATGCCCGCCGATAGAGCACCCCACATTACCTTCCATAGAAATATTTTCATAAATTGTGGTCACTTTGGCTTCCAGATGTTCTCCATGACTTGATCCCATCGTTATTCTGGTATTTGTCTCTTCCATATTTTGTTAAGGGGGCTAGACCAATTATTCTTGTGTATACTTGCATGATATATGCCTTTGGAATGGGGTTTCCATAAAAGATTACTTACGGGCCATCTCGAGTCATTCCATTCAAACCCGGTTTCACAGATTGGCATCACAACATTGTCAAGCTCTTTTATCACTTCGTTGACTACCAAGATCTCATAGCCATTTACTTGATACTGAGTTTCTAGAAGGTCAATTGTTTTCCAACTCTTACTGTTACTGTCCCAGAAGTGAGCTAGCTGATTCAAACCCTTATTATTCACTTTCTTGGCATTTTCTATCCAATAAGGGCTTTCTAGTGGTCCTACAACTTTTGAGATCCAGGGGGACTAATGCAAGATGGAGTTCTTGAGATACCTGGTTTCTTACCCCCATTCTAAGACCCCAGCTACTCTTTTGCACTTCCTTACCAGTTTCCCCAGGATGCCCCCCAGACTTAGGATAGACCATGTCGAGGCTAAGAGTTTGTCATGAAACTCTACTCCTTTCCACTTACCACCTTTCGAATTAAGTTTAGCTGCATCTAACAAATCTTTTGTCATGATAGCCCAAGCTCACTCCCCACCGTCCTCCACCAGCTTCCTGTGTACCCTATCCTTGGTGCAATTAATAGCTTGAGCTATTAATCGTTTTTCTTTGCCTCATAGCTATTAAGCAATTTTCTTTACCTTTGGATTTTGACCTCTACTTTTTCCTCGTAAGCTATGGCTCCAACAACGATTAATAGAGTCACTAAAATCACTCCTTGTTGCAAGCCGGTTCACTCATAGCCCATAGACCGGATCTCCCCGCTCCGCCCTTTTTCCACCACCCCCCTGTTTCATAATCGTTGTAGCAGTAGCTATGGATATTGACCTACAACCCACGAAGGAGAATATATACCGTCAATCATTTTTATTTTCTTATTGTACAGCTTCTTAGAATGATTGTAATAGATACAAGCTAGGTTTTGTAGTATTCTAAAACCTCAAAATTAGCTCATTAGATTAAAAAACTTGGCTTTTTATATAAATTCCACTTTTAAGTTTTGTCTGCAAATCATTTTTCAACCTAAATTGTGTAAAAATATTTGTGCTGTTTTTTGTCAGTTTTCATAGAATTGGCACTAGAATACCTTAAATCTAATCTTATTGTGGTCTAGAGTGCTACATAATTAGACTATGAAGAGGAACAATAATGGGTGTATTTGACGTTATGGCTACGGTTTTAATGACATAATTTACACTTTTATGAATTTTATGGCAATGTTTATGCAATCCAAAGACACATTGGAGTGTGTGCATGAATTCCATAGAGTATATATCTTCTTCTGTGAGTTTTGGGACACATAATATACCATTTAGCTAACAACACACTATTGGGAGGATTTTCCATTTAATCAAAATCGAACTTATTTTAAGCTAGACGTATTAATATTTTCAATTTTTAGATTTTAACTTAACAAGAATAGTATGCTTGTATCTTAGGTCCAAATACCATTATCAACTCTCAATCTGGCTCGTGTTAATAATTTTAAAGGTATTTTAAAAGCCACATTTTAGAAGCCACGTTTTTCATTTGTGTAGTTTTGGTACTCCATAATTGTGTCTAAAATTGCCCTAGGAAGGCATTTTTTGATGGTTTTCATGGGCTTTGTGTGTTTACATGAATGCAAAGGAATATATTGTATCGAGATGAAGTGTAAGAAATTCCCAAGATAACAATGGTCAAAGAAACATCATGATAGCCCACGGGATTCACTAGTAATACAATAGACAGATGTCACATGCGTGGACCAAAATTTCCTTATTTATCCCTATATACGGGTTCCTCCTTTGTAAAATCTATCCTTTTTTCCTAACAAAACTCCCCTATTGTACACTCATGTGCCACCATATGGTGACTTTTAGTGAATACATCGGGAATGACAGGTCAACAAAATAAGAAAAATGTAGCTTTTTTGTAGTTAATTCTCTGTGTATTAAAATATGGTGGAGCGAGAACAACCATAGGTTTTGATCAACAACCCATTGAAGTATAAGACAAAGGTATATTGATATTCTAATAAATTCCATATGCTCTACACAATGGAACCAAAGTAGAAAATTTTCTATTTTATCAAATGCAACAGTAAATTGACTTTAAAGCCTTATCATGGCCAAACAGTCGAGAATTATAGATATTACTTATTTTTAGCATACAAGATGATGTTTTAGCTTCAAGGTCAAGTAAGGAGTCTCAGAAAATGAAAAGTATAGTAAGAGTATTGGTTTTTTTCCATAAAAATTGAAAGGACAATTTTATGCCTTATTAAGTTACCAGTTTAGTGTTAACAAATGGAACGGTACAATCAACGGGGACATATATAGATTGAACCAGATACGGTCTGTTGTAATTATGAAAAATGTAGCGACATGGGGTTTTTACATTAGGCTTTAAGTCCATGATAGTTAGAGGAGTAGCCCATACCTACCCTTATAAATTTCTAATTTTCAGCCTTGTTCCATAATTCTTTGGATACTATTTGGGAGAAAAATGATCCTGCTCTGGTCATTTATCAAGACAATCATTTTTGTATCAAACAAAAAGAGCCCAAACCTCTAGAAAATTTGAATCCCAAAAGCTTTTAGACATGCATTGCTACTGATGTCTACTTCCACGTAGAGTTACAAAGAGAAGCTTCATGTCCCAATGTTGTTTCTAGGAAATTGTTGGACTCTATTTTCCCCACTTTTGAGTGTTGTGAAAGTCTAATCTTGCCACTCTTACTACTTTCATAGCTAAGTAATAAGTGTTTACTATAGTTTCCTATGTAGCCTAGAAGGAAAAAATTAAATTTTTTGATCGAAAACCATATAAGCACGTGATCAAAACAATACTCAAGAGATCTTGAAACGTTTACGAGCGTTTGAAATTTATTTTTGATGTCATTAGAGGATGAATTTATCTCAATCTGATGGGTGCTCACTAAAGCTTGGAGCACACCATGGCAAGTCAATCTACACACTATGGAGAGATAGCCAAGGTTAGAAGGTTACACTTTCTCAATCACTACAAGAGTAGACCATAGTTACAATGGAGGAATCCATACGAGATTTTCCATGCCTCCATGGCCCAATAGAGCTACCATGGTTATCTCTAGAGCTCGTTGACAAAGCCAATCAGATTCCTCACCCTTGTATAGGCACCTACACATGACATTCCTAGTTACACTACTATATGCTTCATCCATGACTATGATAGTAACTCTTAGGAATCTTAGTAAGAGAGGAGTTTTTGTTGAACCGGTGCTTTTAGGTCTCCCCAATGTTGGAAAAATGAAAAAGCTTTCAAAATATCTTAAGTGTATAAGTGAAGGGTGACTTTAGCAAATGAAAAGGCCCATGAAAATGAAAGTCAAAAGATCTTTTGTGTCCATATAAAGAGATTGTGGAGTACACATTGATAGATACATATGTGTTTTTCTTCTCTTTAGGGTTTTGTTCGCTTGAGGTAGTGAATACATCTGTTTTGAAGCCATGAGAAGTCCTTTTACTTGCAAGAATTCGGTTCAACAAAAACTCTCTTCGAGGATTGACTTAAAGTGACGTTTAAAATTCTTGGGAACAAGAAAGATGCTAAATGAGAGCTACCACAAGAAGTTTTGAACAAATTCTCACAATAATTCCCACATTGTGACTTACCTCAACATCATGAGCTTTTGTGAGGGAGGCACTGCATACCTAGCTAGCTACGATTGGGGGTAGGGGACCGTCGGCCCGGTGGGGGCCATCGGGCCAATGGTCCCCTGCCCCCAATTGTACCTAGCTAGGTATGTGGTGCCTCTCGAACAGAAGCTCACGATGTTATGG
Source organism: Adiantum capillus-veneris (assembly GCF_014529385.1). NCBI lineage: Eukaryota > Viridiplantae > Streptophyta > Polypodiopsida > Polypodiales > Pteridaceae > Adiantum > Adiantum capillus-veneris. The sequence goes on from NC_140956.1 coordinate 137,375,896, forward strand.
ATTGTATGAAAAACGCTGAAAAGAAAATTTCTAAATCCCTTGTGTACTAATGCAAGAACAAAAGCGAAGTGAAGAAGGACCGACCTCTCCATACAAGGAAAGCTTGGCACATCTGGGGTCCTCCGCATCCAAATTGCCACAAGTTCCGAATGGATGCTCACTGAACGTGACGGAGCACTTGGGATTGGCCTGCAGGTCTTGAGGGGTGGGATCCAGCATGGTCAGATAAAAGTAGGGCACGCCACTCGAGTTTGTGGGTGCCCCGTCGCTCACATCTGCCACATTCCTGCTACGCAATCAACGACGCGCTCTGTGTTAGAAGATCAACGCAGCCATGATTCTGCTTACATCATTAATTACAAGATGCCTTTATTATACCCCCATGCAGCTCCTTTGAGATGAAGGGAGGTTGTGCTGAAAGCAAACACCACAACGAAATAATGAGGTAATTCTCGACTCACGCCTCTCTCTCTCTCTCTCTCTCTCTCTCTACCTGATGACTGCCCAGGAGCTGGAGGCCACCAGCCAGCGGGCCATGAGATGCGCGTCGTTGGGATCAGGCCGAGTAGCAGTGGAGGAGGCTGCGTACGCCACCATCAAGCTGCTCATCATCATCATCACCAACACTCTGCGACTCCAAGCCATTTGCTAATAACTCGGTGGTGTCTCCACTCAATAGAATGTTGACGGCGTCACAATCTAAAGTAAGAAACATAGTCCTAATCTTTTCAGAACGAGTAAGAAACTCGCGAGTGTGTGTGTGTGTGTGTGTGTGTGTGTGTGTGTGAGAGAGAGAGAGAGAGAGAGAGAGAGAGAGAGAGCGCGAGAGCGAAACACGCCCACTAAAAGACGTTAAAAAATAAAAATAAAAATGTAAAAGGGACGAGGGGATGGAATTGAATCCCCTAGGGATTGTGTTGAAAGATTTGACGATTTAAAGGCACTATGGATTTTTTGTGTGAACCCTAGCCCCATCATAACTCATTTATAATTTTCAATACATAAGAGGACCAATGCAGTGACATCATGTATCAAATATGCATGAAATGTCCCCACCATAAGGTACATCTTAAACCTAAAAGTCATCGGGCACCTGATAGATTTTCCTTGTAATCTCAAGTGGACAAAGCTCGCTAGAATGACAACAAGGTGAAACAAGCATCATGGTAGAGAGGTGTTCACTATATAGACAATGGATGTGCTCTCACAAGTTAATGCAACGAAAAGGGAGAAGAGTGGTTCTAGACTTCATTTGCTTCATGTTTTTATGTGATTGATATACATAGAACATGCATCATGGTACAGAGAAGCTCGCTAGAGAAGATGGATGTGCACTCACAAACGTAGCAGAAAGAGAGAAGCATGGTGCTAGGGGGATTTGCCTCATGTTTTTATATGATTGATAGTTGGTGATTGATAGATATGGTCCCGAGGAATACCATACTCATGACCCTTCCATGACGTCCTACCTTCGCTTACAAGACCTTACATCAACCAACCATACAATCCAAAATCAAAGCATGCATGTGTGCATGTACATATGAAACACTCTAGATCCATCACATCTTGGCTTTGCTTCATCCTTACTTGCATACATCTCTCTCTCTCTCTCTCTCTCTCTCTCTCTCTCTCTCTCTCTCTCTCTCTCTCTCTCTCTCTCGAGTCGGGATCTCTTCCAATTGAGGTTTTGGGCATGGAAAGGGTTGTGAAGTATATGATAAAGATGCGTCAAAACCCCTCACAACGACTTCCTACAATTGCATGGGAAGCAAGCAAAAAGTTCAAAAGACGCATAAAAGCAAGATCTTGAGCACGGGATGGATGCAAGACATAAAGAAGTGGTTTGGGAGATAAGATGCATTACACTTGCTACATGATGCTTCAATTGAATCCCAAGTGAATGAAGATTTTCTACAACGTCAATGTATTACAGCTTGGGAGAAATCTGGTGGGTCACGCTTCATACATTACACCATCCATATTGCCCCCAACTACAAAACCATGTTCTTCGCTGAAAAAGGAAACCATACTCACACTTAATGCTTGAGCCTATCCCCTTGTCGACGATATGCACTATCTCAGCCATTTGGCTTAGCTCCCATTTCCTTCGATGCAAAATAGGGCGTTGGGGCAATGGAGAAGAGTCAAATTGACTGTGCACATTATGCTCACTGCAAGTTTGAGAGTCTGAGTACCACACACTATTAGAGTGCTCAGCTTTTGGTCATCCGAACTTGCTTCTGATCTCACATTTTCATCCATGACTTAGACCTACACACTTTCCTCTCCCAGCCACAGTGTGGGCTCTCCATTGCGACTCTCATCACCACAATTTTGGAGCATCGAGAGTCACTCATCAGCCATACACGTACTACATCACATGTAACTTTGATCCCATAGGTCATATTTGACCTCCGAGGACGATAATAAAATCTATCTAATCTATCTATCTCTCTCTCTCTCTCTCTCTCTCTCTCTCTCTCTCTCTCTCTCTCTCTCTCTTAGAAGGAGCCAGATCACTATGGAAAGTTACTTTTATACATGTGTAATAGCACGTGTATACTCATTGTCAATGGTGTATATTCGTGGAGTGAAATCGATGAACTTTCCCTATGGAAAGTTACTTTTATACATGTGCAATAGCACGTGTATTCTCATTGTCAATAGTGTATATTGGTGGAGTGAAATCGATGGATTTACATGTAGCAAATACAATGGGGATAGTGTGATTGACTATATTCTACTCTCTAAAGCCATCATGTATCACATAAAGAGGTTTATGCTTGGAAAATGGAATCCCAGAATTCGACCATTGGATCTTATGTTCTGACCTTACATGTCGAGAAACAATGGAGCATGATAATCTCAGGCAAAGGGAAGAGAAGTTATCTCCATGGGGAGCCCACTATGTAAAAATTGCATATAGCACGTGCAAACAACATGTATTTAAATAATCCCTTACCTGTATATTTTTAAATATTATATGTACCTCTTATGTATGCATTTTATTTTAAAAACTAACCCTTATGTATGAAAGTTTTCACTTTCTCAATTAAAAAACCCTTTATGTAAGTATATTTTTCTTTAAATGGATCTAATTATAAATCCCTTATTTTGTTCGTACGTGTTATCTTACATATTTCCTATCGGACACTCCACGGTTATCTCTTTTGTATGGATTTCAAATGAGCACCAATGTATATTGAAATGATTGAGCAAAAGTTATTGATGATTGAAAACTAAATGAGAAGATTTCAAAAAAGTTATTTGTTCTTGTGCCTAAGAATGCTTTGCCATAAAGCATGTCCATGGTATCAACAAAGATAGATCACGAAATTTATGTTGGTATGATAAACAATGTCAAGATGCTAAAAAGTCCTTGATAAAGCTAGATTCAACTATGGACAAAGAAAACTATCAAAGTCATTTGTATACATACAAGGTGTTAATTCAAAATAAGAGAAGAACATAGGAAGTTAAGCACCAATGTTTTCAAATCCAAGAAAACTCACGCTCATGTGGATGATTTTTGAGAAACTTTAAGGGCAAGTGAGTTGAATTTTTTTGTAACTTGAGTCTTATTGATATGTGTACACATTGTAGGTAGCTATATGAGCAACCAAATGCTTGAAAGATGCCATTTTATGGTTCACTCCCATGTATTTCCTCTTTTTTTACTATTGAGGATGTGTGCAGCGGGCTTGAAAAGTTGGCCATTGGCAAAGTGAGAGATCTTCAAGGTGTTAAACTTGAAATGATTAAATGAACGGGAGATTTTACACATGAGTGGATGTGTGATATATGCAACCTTCCACTTCAGCATAGTATGCCTTGTGGTTGGAGCACCGAATGGTCAAACCTTTGCATAAAGGAGGGGATGTAAAGAATGGAAAGTCAGACATCAATTTTTTCAAGTCCAAGAAAAGACACGTGCATGTGGAAGAATTTGGAGAAACTTGAAGGGAAAGCCGGTTGAGGGTTTTGGTAATTTGAGTCTTATGGATATGTATACATTGTAGGTAACTATATGAGCAACCAAATGCTTGAAAGATACCATTTTATGGTCCACTTCTATATATGTCCTCTTGTTTTACTATTGAGGATAAGTGCGACGGGCTTGAAAAGAGTGGCCACTCACAAAGAGAGAGATCTTCAAGGTATTAAGCCTGAAATGATTAAATGAATAGAAGATTTTACACATGAGTGGATGTGCGATATATTCAACCTTGAACTTCAACATAGTATGCCTTGTGATTTGAGCACTAATTGGGTCAAGCCTTTGCATAAAGGAGGGGATGTATAAAATGTAAATAAAAAATGAACTATAATGATTGGGTCTCTTATGGAAAAGTTACTTGAATGCGTAATGGAGATAAAATTGAGTGATTGGACTGAGAAGAGAATGGCAAGCATGCAAAAGGACAAGCAAATTTCCATCCATGCCAAAGCATAAAGGAGGGGGTGTAAAGAGCGTAAATAACCAATCAAAATTTGAAAATGTTTATCATGACCTTTTACCGCGGTTTGTAGAGAGAGAGAGAGAGTCCAAAATGGGCTGGCCAAAGAAGAGAGAGGAGAGTGGGAGGGCATTTTTTGCATTTTAAATATTATCATGTATATTACCGTGTTTGTTATCACATAAATTACCTCAATAATTACCACATCTATTGACGCTGCTATTACTGACCCCAACTTTGATGCTGAAACATTTAAAGTTGAGTATTTTCCTTTGTTTTTAATGTGAAAAAAATTAAAGAGATTTATTAATATTTCAAAAAAGATAGAGAGGCAGTTGCTTCATCCTATTATAGAAAAACTTGTTTCAAGATGTTGTGACATGTTATACACAAACAAAGAAGACATGATATGTGAGGGAGCCTCGATCTTAGTAGGCATAGCTCCACCATGTGTATCAACTCCAACAATGTGCACGTGGCTCCCTCTTTTGTAAGAACCCTTCTCATTCTCTTGCAAATGTGGGGAGGCAAGGAAACCAACATTTCTCAGGTTAGTAGGTGCAAGGAGCCCTCTGCCTCCATTGTTATAGCCCTCATGACTTGGTGTCTGACGATTGACTAGGTAGAGCTTACCATGGGCAGTTTTGAAATGTACTTGCAACTTATCATGCTTGACAAAATGAGAGAGAGAGAGAGAGAGAGAGAGAGAGAGAGAGAGAGAGAGAGAGAGAGAGAGAGAGAGAGAACTATGAATGAGCAACACGACAAAAAAATTTCATAGAATAAAATATACAAAATGTTTACAAATCATCTTCCAAAATATCTCTACAAGTAGCTTGATCTAAATCTAAACCCATGGCTCCTAATTCAATAAAGAGAGAAATTGAATTTTTGTTTGTGAATGTGTTGGCTTCATGTTCTTCCAACTCGTCATCTTCCATATCATCATCATCATTGAAATCATCCTCGTTGAGATTGGAAATGCTAGGACTTAAATCATCGATGTGTCTCTCCCCTGACCCCTCCTGATCCAATGTAAGATGTGGGAGAGGGATGAAGACGGTCTTCACTTCACTAGTGGAAAAACTGATTCCTCCCCAAGGTGTTGGAATAACTACAAACAAAAGTTTTTGTCAATGGATTGATGGTATGTAGATGAACTAGAGAAGATAAGTTTAAAGTGAGTGACATTGATATCATTTTACAAGTAAATAAGGTTAAAGAAGGTTTACACTCACCTGCTCACAACTGCATGGCAAAACTAAGTTGTCGCCCGTGTGATACAGACTAGAGTCCACCATGTAGAGCCCATTCTCATGTCGTCTAGACACATTTGAAAACCATTTGCATTCGCAGATGAAATTATAAAAGGTTCTAAAATTGAACTTTACTATCCTTTCAATAGTTCTACAGTACCTGGATTCATCACCATTTGTGTCAAATTTTCCCATGACTCCACAATACATGGAGGTTTGATGCTCATCAATGTGGCATGTACGAAAGTGTCGACCCTTTGACCACATAGAGTTAAAGGAAAGGCACTATAAAATACAAAAAAGATTATACAATCAATTACAAAGATAAAATCAAGAAATAACTATGCAATGTGCAATAGTTTAAGCATATGAGTACTATACCTTTGAAACGCAACCTTGCACATACTCCCATTCTTTGTCGGTGACGTTCTCTCCTTGTGCCTTTGCGTCGTTCATTCTCTCCTGAATCCACTTGACACTAATGAGATCTGGGAAAGATGCAAGGTGTTGAGGTACTAGGGGTGCCCTCCTTCCTCCATGAGCATGCTTCCATGCTTTCCTCTCTTGCAAACGCCTAGATTTTTCCATTGTCCACAAGTCCACCCACTTGGTCATAACCTTTGCATTGAGGATGAGAAGGTTGCTAAAAACTCGGTGTAGATCCATATCCATGTTAAATAATTTTCCCTATCCACTTGGTAAGGTGAAACCATTCTTGCATCCTCCTCATCTGACCACATGCGAGAAATTGAGGGATCCACTTGTGCCAAATACTCTGAAAATATAAACAAATGCCTCTTGCACGATCCATTCTTCAACCATGCATGCCTCTGGCTGGGCCTGCAGTCGCACAAAATATTTGAGTCTTTAAAACCCTCTCTAGAAAAAAAAATACACCGTGCATGCACTACTCCACACATAATGATCTCCTCACCCACATGAACCAAAAGGTAGACTTGACTAAGAATAATGGAAGAAGGAACCGCATCCTCAATGGCACAAACAACTTCCACGGCAAGCAACTGAGCAGTAGGGATGGAATCTATTTTCAATTTATTTGGAGCTCACAAACCTACAAGATAACACACAAAAGTACAATAAGATAACACACTAGAAGATATAGTGTATATAGAGAATGGATTGGTCGAATAGAGATATGATGTACCTTAATAACTCCCCAAGTTTGAAAATAGATCCCCTCATTTTCTTGCCCCGGCACACACACAATCTCACTGGCAAAATGAACTATAATCTCAAAAGATTAAAATAGAAAATGATTTTAGTCTTGCACAAAATTCAATATTTTAATGAAACAAGGGAGAGGATAGAGAGGATAAAAAGAATTACTTGTAACTTCTTGTGCCAATCATGTGTCTTCAACCGATGCAATTGAATGCTTTCACATTTTTTTGCCTTTGTGAAAGCTCCCTTTAGTGACCTTCATGTACCCTGTGGATGTGCAAATAGATGTAATGGAACCCTTCACTCGATCTAGCTCATCTTAGGTTAGATTCCATGGGGCTTTATGAAGCACAATCTTCCCATTTAGGGCTTAACATTGAGTGGTGGAGGCGGCCCGAAGAAATTTCAAGGCCATCAAATCCTCCCTAACCCCCAAAGAGTCCTTTTTTCCCGTGATGTGAACCCATAGGGTGCGAGAAAAATTCTTGAATATGTGCATGTGATCCATAAATATGTTGGGTTTTTAAGTCCTTCCAATATGGAAACCTTAAAAATATGGAGTACCTTGACATACCTTTTGGTGGAGTAGACGGGGGTGGATCACTATTGTAGTGCTTTTCCCAAATGGTTGCCCAATCTACCATTGTAATCTTTAGAGTTGTCTTCCATTTGTTGGAGCCTTGTATTTGATGTGACTTGGGTCAAGAAATGATGGATGTTTGGATAGATTACTTTGTGTAAAGAATCTACCCGCTCCTTCACCAATGATGGCACACATGTAGGACAAGAATTTTGACCCAATGAGGACAACCCTGCACTCTATTTAAAAGCGGGTCTACAGTGGAGATTCTCACATGGCATGCCAACCACCCCTCAAATGATGGGATAATGCGTGTGCATGCCAATTCACCTACACATTGAGACTCATTGGCCTGAGTTTGGGCTAGATCCTCGACACTTGAGGCTTGGGTTGGCAAGTGATGGTGGAAATTCATTTGGCACCAAGTCTACATCATGGAGCACTTGGCCCGTGGTGATCATCAACTACAATATTCCACCATGGGAAACTAGAAAAAGAAGCAAAATATACTTCTCTCTTTGTTTGTGCCAGGAAAGTACAAAGTGGAAAATAACAATGTCTACCTTGAGCCCCTCATCAAGGAGTTGGAGGAGTTATGGAAGGGCATCCCCATTGTCAATGTTTCACTTCAAAAGGAGAGAAGACAAGCCATTTTGAGGGGTATCCTTATGTAGACCATCCATGACTATCCTAGCCTGGGAGAGATTGTTGATATATTATGTTCATTATTCTCTCTCTCTTTACCATTTGAAGTTTGAAGCGTTTCTCTAACAATACGATATGATGTGCCGAATCCAAGGGATAAATGGAAAATGCCTCAATACCTTGCGAGGTAGGTGGGTCCCATTCACACTAGTCTTGTAGTGTACTTCTCTACACACGGGACATGAGGTAGCATATGCATGTTCATTGCGGTATAGTATGCAATCGTTCACGCATGCATGTATACACTCATACTCCATGCCAAGTGCGATAACATGCGACCTCGCTCATAGACGATCCAAAGGCATGTGTTGATCCTTAGGAAGCATTTTTCCCATCAAACTACAACAAAACAAAAAAATTGTACAAATACAAGGAGGGGAAAACAAGAGAGTGCAATTTTCAAAAAATCATCAACAGAACTTACCCAAGAAGAGAATTTACACTTGCATTGCTCCAACCATTTTGCCTACAAGTTGATGACCTCCAATGACTCTTGGAGCACCAAGTATTGGGCACCATTGTAAAGAGGTGTTTGGGCACTCAATAGCAACATGTCCTCCATTGCTTGTGCCCGTTTAGTGCAACGTCTACAATCCTCCTCACACATGTTGGCTTCATGTGCCAACAACTCATCTACCATGGAAAACATGTACTCGTTCTCAACCTTGAGGTGTCCTTGGGACGCATGTCGAGGAGCCATCGAAGTAGAGCTAGTTTCACAATGACCACATGCCATGACTTCAATCAACTAGCTCTTCTCATTGTCCTTCATCTTTCTGTACCAGAGAATCACCACCAAAGACAGACCAATGGAAAGCATCCTCAAACGAGGAGGGGGTGGTTCTCCTATCTACTCGGACGTTTTTTTGAGGAATCCAAAGCTCCTCGTTCTCCACATGATCCAAGGCAATACACCTCAAGCGAGGGATTGCCCCTTTTCACTTGTTGATGCAAGGGCAAGAGAGCTTTTCCTTCAGCCACCATCGCTCACATTCCGGGCTGCTAAAAGGGCCTTGATCATCCCAATTTTCCTACACATGCTTGAATTACAATTAGTTAAATTCAAGAAAATATGTGCTCTGAAAAAATAAAGGGAGTAAGGAGGGGAGGGGGCTAATATTTCAATAGTGCAAAGAGGAGAAACGTGTAAAGAAATAATTTTAAAAAAATCTAATAAGTAGGAAAAGATAGAGAGGGAGAAAAAAATTGCACAAAAAGGACTATTGGGGGTTAAAAATCAGCTCCACTGCAACATAAAATTCTTTCCCAATGTTTTAAAATAAAAAATGGATAATCCACAGTAACACACGGTAATAATTGACGGTTAAAAAAAAGAAACAAAGCAAGGTATCCCACATTTTTGGGCATACCTTGCTCAAAATTTCACTCGCCATTGCACCTACAACATCGTCATCTGCTTCTCCCTTTCCCCTTCCCCCCTTCTCTCTCTCTCTCTCTCTCTCTCTCTCTCTCTCACACACACACACACACACACACACACACACACACACACACACACACACACACACACACACACAGACACACAAACCCTATTTTGAAGAGGGATCAACCGTTTGTTGGATCCGGGGCACAACACGGGGAACATGAGGTAGCACGCTTGAAAACTCGACTACAAGGAGTGGATCAAGGTTGGTTTTTTTCAACCCCCCCCCCCCCCCCCCCCCCCCCCCCCCCCATGTTTGAAATGGGTGCACACATACACACACATTGTTTGGCATGCGCACACGCACACACACACACACACACACACACACACACACACACACACACACACACACACACACACACACACACACACACACACACAACATGCAGATAGTTAGAAATACTCACCGTTTGCATTATTTGTTCATTTTTTTGTTCCTTGATCGATTAGTTTGCACTGATTTACTTGTATAATGCGTTCTTTTGTTGCCCCACTTGATTTGTGTGTGTGTGTGTGTGTGTGAGAGAGAGAGAGAGAGAGAGAGAGAGAGAGAGAGAGAGGGAGGGAGGTGTGTGTGAGTAAATAGAGTGTGATTAGACTGAGGAAAGAATGTTCATATAATTAACGTATGAGAGAGGGAGATGGAGAGAGAGAGAGAGGGAGAGGGAGGAAATTTATCTAAGTGAACTTGAGTTTTGTTTAACTAAGTTATTGAAAAAAAAGTAGGTTTCGTTTAAAAAAACTTTTAAAAACTAAGTAGGTTTAGTTTTAAAAAAAACTTTAATTCAATGTTTGAAAAAAGAATTGAGAGACAGAGATGCAAAACAGATCCGATGGCCTCTACACCAAGACTATGCATGATGGCCTCGTCATGGTGGGTGGTACACAATAGGGGCACCACCTAGTGAGGCTGTCTGGGGCGGGCAAGAAGAGAGGCGACCTCTAAACACCCCTCAAGGCTCCCGTGCTACTCAATTGGGGCTAGGGCAACTACAATCAAGAAACAACAACAACAAACCCACAACCAAACGCGTGAAGGGGCACCACCTAGTTATGGTATGCGAACTAGGACGCAAGAGAGATTTTGTCACAACAAAGAAGTTGCACCACAAAACACACACACAAGCAATCTCACACCAAGACACACACCAAATGGAGCAAAGGGAGCTAGAGCAAAGGAAAGAGAGAGAGAAGGAATGGAACTTGCGTAATACCTTGTTTGTGACTTGCAAATGGAGATGGTTCGTTATGATGCTATCATAGAGCTTGTACAAAACTAACTCGTGCTTAGTAAATGCTAGACATTGCCAACACACACACACACACACATGTGCGCGCTGTCTTAGGATGTGGGATACCTCTCACCACAATAACCTCTTACAATGGACACAAAATCGGCAATGAAAACACACTAAAACACTTTCTCAAACAAGATCAATTGTTGATAGAAACTTAGAATACACAAGCCACCTTGGATTCACCAAACCGTATTGCACAAGTAGAAGGAAAAAGACTTGAACATCGATGCACCAAACCTCAATTTATTGATGATGGAGGAACATATACAATAGTAGTTTTGAGATTCTTTAACTCGCACTCTCTCACTTGCAATGTGTAGCTTGAAAGCTTCTCTCACACCAAAAGCGAAGCTCACAAAGTGGTTGCTATGCGTAAGTCTCTCATCATGCATCAGTTGGGGTGCTATGTGAGATATTGCAGGTTGTTTTGCAAGAAGGAGAGGGACATATTTATAGGTTGGAGACCTCTCATTAAGATTATTGTAAATCTTAATTTACAAACTAACAAATCAGGGTTATGATTTTGAATATCAAAACATTGCGGGCCTTCTTTGTCAGCTTGAGTCATGGATGTGGGCTCGAAGGAGAGCATTATTGATGGTAGATAAGATAAAAGTAGAGTTTTAAGTAGAGAGAGAGAGAGAGAGAGAGAGAGAGAGAGAGAGAGAGAGAGAGAGAGAGAGAGTTACTATGCACATGTCTTGAGGTGAGGTATCTTTTATGGTTAGATCAATGGCTTTTTTGTGTTAATATGTTAGTTGTTAGTGTTAGTAATCACTAGAAAGTTAATGATATATTTACAATGGGTAGAATGAGGTGGATGGTTGAAGTAAGATGGTTGAATGAAGTGAGGAAATCCTTGTGATGGTGAAGCTTGAAGAAGTTTTGGACTTACTTGTGTAGGTTCTCAAAATGACTATTGATCCTCTTCTTCTTCTTCTCTTTTTTATGCCACCGCCATCAAGGTTGATTATCGCAATGAAAATGGAAATTTTGTTGATGAGATCTCTCAATTTGCAGAGGATAAGCATGGTTTACATGCTGAATTTTTTGTATACAGAGAAGGGGTAAGGTGAAATTGTACTTTGGAGGTAATAGAGAGAGGCATAGAGATGGTGTATGTACATGTAGAGCTTATATGAGAGCTATGGAAGTAAGAGGGGAGGTTAATGGTGAAGAAGGTGAGAGAAACCATGGAAGGTGCAGGTTTGAGTAAGGGATTGAGAGGAATGAGTGTGTGTGTGTGTGTGTGTGTAGAAGTGTGGAAAGAGGTGAGGGAAGACTATAGGCTACTTGTGAGAAAAGTGGGCAGAATGGGGTCCAATAAAAAAATCATACCTCATCGATGGTAGCTCCAAAAATTATGCAAATGTTTGAGGTGATTATTCAGGTCTTGGTCCACATTTTGTCTTCTAGCCACTGCTTCAAATTGTGAGTGCCACTGAGTGGAGATGGATATAGAAAATCCCACCAAAATATCTATTTTTCTTCACAGAATAGTCTTCAGTGGCCCCCCTTTGTTGAATTTGCGTATGGCTCCAAAGGTGAGCCCCTCCTTGCATTAGAGCATGACCTAATTGATTCTTAGGGGTTTGAAAATATGCATGGTTGTGGATTATGCAGATATAATATATGGATATGATGGAAAAAAAACAGGGTAGTATATATAAACAATTAATGGAATCTAGAATAATGTGGGCTATATATAAAATAAATAAATATATGAAAATATAGGGAATCAAATGAGGAGGGTCCTCATTTGTTTTTATTGATGTATATTTATTTATAAGAGGTAAGAAGAAATACCTATAGAAAATAGAAATTTAGTGAAAGAAAATGATTGATGGTGGAATGTATGTTTTGAGGTTTTTCCTTGGAGTGGGTTCACAAGAAAAATAAGAGAAGCTTGCATGAAATGATTTTTTATAGAATACATAGGTAAGAAAGATTATGGTAATGGTGAGTAAATGTACATAGCATACTTAGGAAAATAACGCACACCTAGGTAGAAATATTTAAATAAATAACAAAATAATTATGAAAATTTTCTATTTTTAGGCCCTATATACAATGAAATATTTACCCACCAATGGATTTTGTTTTTATTTATTTATTTAGCTCAACTAGCCCAATGACTAGTTAGCTGAGGGTTTTAAGAAGATATGGGGAAAGTCCCCTGACTTACACACGCCTATGTACAATGAAAAGGTAAGAATAACCACATTGTTTAGGTGATTTTGATAGCCTTGAGGTAGCTCACTATGGAAATTACAGAGAGCCAAAAAACGGTTATCATTAGCCCTCCTCCAAGATGATGGTATATTCATCTACCATCATAAAGCATCTTTTCCAAAGAGAGTGCTTCTGAGTCCTTGTGAAGATTTTCATTGTCCGGTCCCTTGGCATTTTGGCTCGAGTTACACTCATGCTTCATGCAACAAAACTCACATGAGAAAGCTGCCTTTTGAAATATCTTTGATAGATCCTTTGGTAGAAGGCGACTCAAATAGGGCTTCAGGCGATAACCTGTTTACCTTCCTGGAGTGCTCTTTACCATTCAAGTCCATACGCTGATAGTAACTTGAATTGAAAGCCTTCTTGACTATGTATGGCCCTTGCCATCTAGTTTCAAACTCGGCATCAAAACGATTATCAAGTCGATTGTCATACCTTAGCACAAGATCTCCTTCCTTGATGCCTTTGTCCTTGAGTTTCTTGTCAAGCTTCTCCTTTGCTTGTGTAGCTTTTCTTTTGTAACACTTGTAAGATGCTTCTCTTTTCCACTCAAGCTCAGCTAAGGTAATAAGTCGATCCATCCATGCTTCTTGGTTATCTTGTGCAGCTCTGCTATGAAGCCTCGTTGTGGGAATGTTGAGCTCGATAGGCTGCAAAGCTTCTTGACCATAGACCAAGTAAAAATGGTGTGAACTCTGTTGCCTCCCTATATGTGGTTCAATATGCCCACAAGGCACCATCCAAGAAGTCATCCCACAGCTTTGTCTTGTCTTTCACCATTATCCTTCTCCACCAAACCATTTGACTGTGGGTAGTAGGGTGTACTATGATGATGTAGAATGTGAAGCTCTTCACAAAATTCTGTGAGTAAACCCTTCTTGAACCGTGGACCATTATCCAAAACAATCTCCAGAGCTGTGCCAAATTACAACAAATATTAGTGTAGACAAACCTACTCACTATTTTCCCATTTACCCTTGCACACTTTGAGCCTCTACCCACCTAGTCATGTAATCTACAACCACTAGAATGTAGAGTTTACCATTTTTTGTTCTAGGAAGAGGACCCATAGCATCAATGCCCCATTTATCAAAGGGTCCATTTGCAAGAACTATTTACCTCGGGCCATGCACAAACCTTCTATTTTCGTTTACCTGACATTTGTGATAGCTTTTACAACAATGTTGGACATCTACATGCAAGCTTGGGCAAACATACCCCGCAAGCAAAATCTTCTTCACGACGGTTAATTCTTGGGCAAAATGACCACCACATGCCTCTTCATGCAAACCTTTTAGAATGGTTGGAATTTCCTCGATAGTTGGTACTCTTCTGCACACTTGATCCTTCCCTCTTTGATAGAGGGAACCTTCCAGGAAGAGAAAGAAGCTTGTCTTATTCATGAGTCTCCTCTTTTGAGCTTTTGTGAAGTCTTGTGGAAACTCGCCTTCCAAATATAGCCAATAATGGGAGCCAATGACTTCAATCCCTGGTATCTTGGTTGCTTTTAACAACTGTTGCCACCATGATGACCTGCACTTCTTTCTCCAACAAATGTAACTGCTTGTTGTGCAAGTAAATCGACATCTCCATTTTGTTTCTTAGGAATATGATATAGTTGCACTTCTTCAAACTAATTAAACAATCTATGAATGACATGAACTTTGGTCCTTAAGCTTTCATTCTTGCATGCCCAAATGCCTAAAATCTGCTTCACAATAAGAAGTGTATCCCCCTTTACCATGAGACGTTGTATACCTTGGCAAATGCACATCTTTAAACCATGAAGTAGTGTGTCATATTCTGCTTCATTGTTGCTAGTTGAACATGGTAGATTGACCTTGTCTTTCATGACCACCTCTCCACTTGGATTGAGCAACACTAGCCCTCCTCCTGCTTTTCCTGTGGCTCGTCGAAAAGCTCCGTCAAAGAACAAGGTAAAAGCATTAGGAATACTTTTAGGTGGTGGCAATGGTAGGGTTTTTACTTCAGGAACCTTAATCTCCTTCTCATGTACCCTATAAGTGAGAATCCCTACCAATTGTGCACGCACACTATCTTCTACCTTGAAACAGTATTGGAACTCTTGTAACTCCATAATCCACTTTGACATCCTAGTACTAAGATTCATTTGAGATGACACCCCAGGGAACAAATTTTTGCAGTGAGAATTACAAAATGTTTTGGTAGCAAGTAGGATCTAAACTTTCTCACCGCAAACATGAGAGAAAGCATCATGAGTTCTACCTTCGTGTAGCCTCTCTCCAAAGCATTCATGACCCTACTAGCAAAGTAGATGGGTCTCATCCTGGTACTGTGGGGATCTTGTTGTAGCAAAATAGCACCAATTGTTTCTTTCCCAACACTAGAGCTAACAAAGAATGTGAACTCCCAACAAGGAGGCATAAGTGTTGGTAAATCTGACATAATGACCTTGATGCTACAAAAATATTCTTCAAGCTCATCAAACCAAACAAAATCGACTTGTTGTGTCAATTTTTGCAAGGTTTGAAGTAACTCCGAGGCTAAGTGAATGAAGCGTGACATATACTTCACCTTTTGAATGAATGAGATGAGTTCCTTAAGACTCTTGGGTGATGGTAACTCAATAAGAGCCTTTGCCTTTGAAGGATCCACCTCAATACCTTTATAGGAAACCTTGTGACCAAGCAAGATCACTTCATCCTCACCTATGTGGCATTTGTCAGGGTTGAGTTGAACTCCCATGTCATAGAGCTTCTTCAATCCTTCTTCTACCCTCTATAGATGCAACGATTTGAGCTATAAATGCAAAAATCATTAATGAACACCCTAATTGACTTTCCAAAGAATGCTTGAAACACCATGTTCATGAAGCGTTAGAAGGTTGCAGGAGCATTTGTCAGGCCAAATGACATGACTCTGAAAGCATAACAACCCCAAGGAGTGATGAAGGTTGTTTTCAACCGATCCTCTAACGCAATACCTATTTGAAAGTAACCTAAATAGCCATCACACACGTATAATTCTCATGACTGACTACCTCATTTAGTATCTCATCCTGAAATGGGAGGGGAAAGTGATCTCTTTTTGTTGCCTCATTGAGTGGACGATAATCCACACACATACTCCACTTTCCATTCTTTTTGGGAGTGACAACAACAGGAGAGACCCACTCTGAATTTTCCAATGGCTAAATGAAACCTGTTGCTAGAAGCTTTCTTACCTCCTTGAGTAAAGCTTGCTCCTTGATGACTCCTAGTCTTTGTAGCTTTTGAGCCTTAGGTGTGGCCTCTGGCTTTAGCTCGATCTTGTGTTGAACATCATCTACTCCATGCACGTCGGTGTAGTCTTTAGCAAAAATCTTAGGAAACTTTCATAGCACACATTTGAGCTCCTCTCTTTTGTCCTTTGTAAGTGTGGTAGACAACATAGCTTCTAACATTCCTTCATCTTCCACATTTTGGTTCTCTTGAGGACCTACCTCCTCCAAGACTGGGCAAGAGGTTTCTTGGTTGCTTGGTTTAAACCTTACCCCCATGAATTCAATGGAAGACTCCTCTTCCGTAGTGCTACCGCTACCTTCTTCTTCTGAAGTGCTATCATTCCAATCTTCCTCCATCTCACTTTGTGATGATTCTTCATGGATCTCCTCTTGGCCTTGCTCCTTCATGTCAAAGACAACCTTCTTATGATTCTCATTCCTACATATCAACTTTCCACTTTCCCAATCTTGCAAAGCTCGCATTTTCATTAGCCATGGTCTTCCTAGGATAAATGGATAGCCACTTCCCTTGGTTGACATAACATAAAAATCCACTACCTTATGAATGCCAAAGTCCTCCACAAAAACATTTTACAAATGCCTACACACCTAGCCTTGCTATTGTTTGCCATCTTGACTTTGATTCAGGTGTCTCATGGATGTGAATGCCTAGTCTTTGCATGAGTCCCTCTGTCATGATGCAAATTTATGCACCCCCATCCACTAGACCTTTCCTAACCAATCTTCATTTGATGTAACAATCTAGAACATGTATAATATCCTCATTCATTTCAGCTTGTACAATTTTTGCAACAGGCACACTTTTTTTATCTTTCTCCTAGTGCTAACTACCGTTGTTAAATCCCTTCTAAATTGTGGACATAATGCAAGAAATTGAGGCCATGAGATATCAGGACCCTTACCTCTCATGTCTTCCAACAAGTTGTATGGAGCATACCATGTCCAAGAGGGAAGTCTTGGAGGTTGATACAACGTAGAGTCCTCTTGTTTTCCTAGGTCTTGTTTGCCTTCTTTTCTTGTCCATGATCACTTTGTGACGTGACTCCTTCTTTCTCTTTATCCTTTCCACGTCCACGCTTAATGCCATTTCCTTCCATGTCCACCTCATTGTCACCTCTACCACATGCACATTTGGATATCACAAAGGTGGAACTCCTTCCACTCCTTGTGGAGGTGGTCTTGCCCCATTTGGTCTTTGCAGAAGCCGTGGTTGTTGACTAGTTCCTTCACCTGCATTCATCATTGGGTAATTCAAATTTGGTCTCCCTGGCTCCCCACTGGGCCAAGGACAATTATACATCCCATTTCTAGACTCTCCACAATTCCAACATTGCAAAAGTCACCTAGGTTGTGGCTCTCTCTCTTCTGCTTTCTTTGTTTGTCCCTTGGGACCTACAACTTGTGCAAGGTAAATTGACAAGTTACTTAAGGATTCATTTAGCTTTTCAATTACCTCTACTGTTACCTCACAAATCTCCCTAGATGTCGATGCTTGTGACTTACCTTTGGGCTAAGACCTTCTATTGGAACCTGTTACCTTAGGCACTTGAGTTTCCTATACTTCTCAATAGCCCTAGTTTCAGTTGCATCAAAGGTAGCAGGTGCAACCGCCTCAACTTTTATTTTGAGTGTGGGAAAAAGACCGTCTATCAACCTTTCCTTCTTTAGGAACTTTGCACCATCACCAAGGTTAGCAACACTTCTCACCCATACAGCCCAAACCGTATATAGAAACTCTTGTTTATACATGTAGTAGCTATTTAAGTCTTTTTGTTTGTGAGAAACGATGTCTTGCCATATATTTTGAGTGTTTTGGGGGTCAAAGAAGTATCGCTTGAAATGATCAATGACTTCGTTATAGTTTCCGTTAACCTCTTGAGATAGAGAGTCAAACCAAGTGCTAGCATCCTTCCTCAAAACTACCTCAAACATTTCTAAGCCTTCTTCATCTCCTATCACTCTTTTTATGCAAGCCATTTTAAAATTTGCTAGAAATAGCTCGGCATCCTCGCCAGGCTCTCCAAAAAAGAGAGGATATCCTGACATCTTGCGTTGGGCCTCCATGGAATCAATTTCAAAGTGATAACACGTTTTTGTTTTTCTTTCTTAAAAAGATTTACACAATAATGTTTTCTAAATTGCAACCTATTCTACAACAAAATTAAAATATGCACATCAAATGACCTATGATAGTCAACAGGAGGTAGGATGACAGGGTTTGGTGAAGCAAGAATTTCTCGTACTCTTTGGCACCAAACATGAACACCATACGTTGTTGAAAATGGATCTTTCTATTAATTGCAACATTTATTGTAATGTGTGGAGTGAAATGGAAGGGGATAACCTCTATTCTTGGGCCATTATCCATGGTCTATGCATGACCTAATGCTTAAAACAAAACAAAAATATAGATGTCCAAACTAAGGTTGTACCTAATGAGAGGCAAAATAAAAGGATTTACCTAAGAGGCCTCAGAATTCTACGAATTACTCGTTGAAATTGTAATTTTGTGCTTACCATGATATGCACCTTTTGCCTTGCAATAGGAACAAACAGATCATACCAATCTTCGTGATTCATGCAAGCTACTTGATTACTCTAAAGGCTGAGTATTCACAACAACATACACAAGCCTTCCTCAGTGGGGGCACCAAAATTGAGGCCGTCCGAAGCGGACAACAAGAGAGGCGATCTCTAAACACCCCTCAAGGTTCCCGTGCTACTCAATTGGGGCTGGGGCAACTCCAAGCAAGAAACAACAACAACAAACCCACAGCCAAGTGAGTGAAGGGGCACCACCTAGTTATGGTATGCAAACTAGGATGCAAGAGAGCTTTTGTCACAACCAAGAAGATGCACCACAAAACACACACAAGAAATCTCACACCAACACACACCAAATGGAGCAAAGGGAGCTAAAGTAAAGGAAAGAGAGAGAGAAGGAATGCAACTTGCGTAATACCTTGTTTGTGACTTGCAAATGGAGATGGTTCGTTATAATGCTATCATAGCTCTTGTACAAAACTAACTCATGCTTAGTAAATGCTAAACATTGCCAACACACACACACACACACACACACACACACTGTCTTAGGATATGGGAGACCTCTCACCACAATAACCTCTTACAATGGACACAAAATTGGCAATGAAAACACACTAAAACACTTTCTCAAACAAGATCAATTGATAGAAACTTAAAATACACAAGTCACATTGGATTCACCAAACTACATTGCACAAGTGGATTGACAAAGATTTGAATGTCGAGTCATGCCTTTGATGCACCAAACCTCAATTTACTGATGATGGAGGAACATATACAATAGTAGTTTTGAAAATTTTTAACTCGCACTCTCTCAGTTGCAATGTGTAGCTTGAAAGCTTCTCTCACACAAAAAGTGAAGCTCACAAAGTGGTTGCTATGCCTAAGTCTCTCCTCACGCATAGAGTGTTGGGGTGCTATGTGAGATATTGCAGTTTGTTTTACAAGGAGAGGAACCTATTTATAGGTTGGAGACCTCTCCTTAAGATTATTGGAAATCCTAATTTACAAGCTAACAAATCAGGGTTATGTTTTTTCTAAATATCAAAACATTACGGGCCTTCTTTGTCTGCTTGAGACATGGATGTGGGCTCAAAGGAGAGCATTATTGATGGTAGATAAGGTGAAAATAGAGTTTTAAATAAGGGGAGAGAGAGAGAGAGAGAGAGAGAGAGAGAGAGAGAGAGAGAGAGAGAGAGCTACTATGCACATGTCTTGAGGTCAGGTGCCTTTTATGGTTAGGTCAATGGCTATTTTGTGTTAGTATGTTAGTGGTTAGTGTTAGTAATCACTAGAAAGTTAATGATATATTTACAATGGGTAGAATGAGGTGGATGGTTGAATGAAGTGAGGAAATCCTTGTGATGGTTAAGCTTTAAGAAGTTTTGGACTTACTTTTGTAGGTTGTCAAAATCACTATCGATCCTCTTCTTCTTCTTCTCTTCTTTATGCCACCGCCGTCAAGGTTGTTTATCGCGATGAAAATGGCAATTTGGTTGGATAATGAGATCTCTTAATTTGCAGAGATTAAGCATGGTTTACATTGTGAATTTTATGTATATAGAGAAGGGGTAAGATGAAATTGTACTTTGGAAGTAATAGAGAGAGGCATAGAGATGGTGTATGTACATGTAGAGCTTATATAAGAGCTATGGAAGTAAGAGGAGAGGTTAATGGTAAAGAAGATGAGAGAAACCATGAAAGGTTCAGGTTTGAGTGAGGGATTGACAGGAATGTGTGTGTGTGTATGCACGTAGAAGTGTGGAAAGAGGTGAGAGAAGACTATGGGCTACTTGTGAGAAAAGTGGGTAGACTGGGGTCCAATAAAAAACTCATACCTCACCGGTGGCAGGTCTAAAAATTATGAAAAGTTTTGAGGTGATTGTTCAGCTCTTGGTCCACATTTTGTTTTGTAACCACTACTTCAAATTTGGAGTGGAGATGGATATAAAAAATCCCACCAACATATGTATTTTTCTTCACAAAAAAGCCTTCAGTGGCCCCCCTTTTGTTGAATTTGCGTATGGCTCCAAAGGTGAGCCCCTCCTTGCATTAGAGCATGACCTAATTGATTCTTAGGGGTTTGAAAATATGCATGGTTGTGGATTATGCATAAATATAATATGTGGACATGATGAAAAAAAAATAGGCTAGTATATATAAACAATTCATGGAATTTAGAATAGTGTGGGCTATATATATAAAAAATAAATATATGAAAATATAGGGAATCAAATGAGGGGGGCGCTCATTTTTTTTTATTGATGTATATTTATTTACAAAAAATACCTATAGAAAATAGAAATTTAGTGAAAGGCAATGACTGATGGTGGAAGGTATTTTTTGAGGTTTTTCCTTGGAGTGGATTCGCACCAAAAATAAGAGAAGCTTGCATGAAATGATTTTTTATAGAATACATAGGTAAGAAAAATTATGGTAATGGTGAGTAAATGTACATAGCATACTTAGGAAAATAACGCACACCTAGGTAGAAATATGTGAATAAATAGCAAAATAATTATGAAAATTCTCTATTTTTAGGCCCTATATACAATGAAATATTTACATACCAATGGACCATAATATACTTTGAATTTTATTTTTATTTATGTTTTTGGCTCAACTAGCCCAGTGACTAGTTAGCTGAGGGTTTTAAGAAGATATGGAGAAAGTCCCCTGACTCACACATGCCTATGTACAATGAAAAGGTAAGAATAGCCACAGTGTTTAAGTGATTTTGGTAGGGTGAGGTAGCTCACGATGGTAATTTGGAGAGCCAAAAAATGGCTATCACTAGCTTGAAATGCGGCTAGGACTCTTACGGTAAGGGGTTGATACATAACACGAAGAATTTGAGAAAGGAGAGAGAGGGAGAGGAACGATCATTAGAGCTTCATTAACATGGGCTTCATAAACACCATACAAATGTTCACAAATCAGCAACTCACAAACTCATGTGTGCATGGTAACTCAAACCTCTTGGCCATTAAGAAACATATACACATACACACACCAAAACAAACTACCATAGCCAATACTATGTCGTAGTAGAATTATTCATGCATAGAGGTGCATACACAAGGATGTACATGTGAGAGAGTGAGTGCTAGAACTTGATTGTGTGTGTCTATTTACAAAAGAGAAGGCCTTCTTTTATAGGCCAACAGAGTGATTAGGGAAGATATTATGAGCAAGAGGGGAATTACAAAGTAACCTCAATTAGGGACATTCCCTCAATGAGAGAGCACCACAAGCCTTGTCTATTGAATCATTTTCTCCTAATCGCCTTCATCATGGCGATCTTTTTCTCCATGCCACCTTCCATAGCTTGACTCTAAGAGCTTCCTTATAATATTTGAGAGAATTTTGATAAAATAAGAGAAATATAGCAATAATGGAGAGAAACCTATAAGAAATTATGTGTATGGAGTTGGATAACCATGACTTCTTCCCGTGTGGATAGATAGGCTCCACCATTTGGCCATATCTCCCAAAAGGTAGCTTCAAAAATTATCAGCAAAATAGGGACAGAAAGATCAACTCAACATCTACAACTTTATTGTTGAAAATATTTTCAAATTCAGAATCCAAAAAATAGAGAAAAGTCCCATAAAATATATGTGTCTATCTTTTCCTTCCCAAAAGTCTTCTAGGCGGTTGTGAATTATGATTGAATTTGATGATTTTGTTGAATCTAACTCCATAATGCATAAGATTCTCCTCCCTTTCATTATTGACTCTTATTCTTCACTTGTAATGACCGTAAGGTAGAATCAACATCTAATGAAATTTTTTCATTTTCATAGGGTTTGTTCCTACCTCTCTTTATTTTTGAGACCCAAATGTGTCAAAACCATAGCTAGTTACAACATAAATACACATATTTTTTGTGCTTTTCATGCATCAGGTCCCTCCTCCTCTGCGAAGCCTTGAAACCTTGCCATCAATTGCATACCAAGAGAGAGGTGGTCCAAAATTTGAAAAGCAACCCTCACAACCATTTAAAGAAACTAAGAAAAATAGAGAGAGAAAATGTAGAAAGATATATAGAGAGATAGAAAGAGAAAATGTAGAGAGAGAGAGAGAGAAGAGAAGAGAAAGAAGAATAGGGATAGAGAGAGAACAGAGTTAGATAAGAGAGAAGAATAAGGAAAGAGAGGGATAGAGGAGAGAAGACTGGGAGAGAATGAGAGATAGAGAGAAAGAGGGAGAGGGAAAGAGGGATAGAGATAGAGAGGGAGAGAAAGAGATAGAGATAAAGAGAGCAAGAGAGAAAGCAATAGAGAGAGGGAAAGATATAGAGAGAAAGAGGAAAAGACATAGAAAGCATTTAAAAAGAGATAGAGAGGGACAAAGAGAGATATAGGGAGAGGGAGAATAGAGAGAAAGAGATAGAGGGAGATAGACATAGATAGAGAGAGAGGACGAGAGAAAGATGGAGAGATAAAGAGAGGGAGAGGGAGAGATAGAAAGAGGGGGAGAGGGAAAGAGGGAGAGAAAGACAGGGATAGAAAGAGTGAGAGTGAGAGATAGAGAGTTTGAAAGAGGGATACACATAGAGAATTTGAAAGAGGGAGAGATAAAGAGAAAGAGGGAGAGGGAGAGAGATAGAGAGTTTGAAAGAGAGAGAGAGAGAGAGAGAGAGAGAGAGAAGAGGGAGAGGAAGAGATAGAGGGAGAAAATTCTCCAATATTATTGGATATTTATTCTCAAACCTTGACACCCTTTTGGCTAATAGGCTCTACCTTCAGGCCATAGCTTCCTCAACCATTGAGATGGCATGGCTAGTAGCTATGTCCCCAACTAGCTTCTTCATTCCACGTATTGATAGTTGTTTTTTGGTCCAACTATCATGGAAGAAGGAATGAAAAAAAAATCATGAGAATAGTCCTAGATAAATCGAGTGACTATATGTAAATAGCATTAATAACCACAGGTGATCAAAATACACATTCAAGGTTTTGCATGGGAAACCCTACCTTTTGTTCTATATTTACCATTAGGTGTGTGTTTAATATTAAGAGGTGAGGTTTCTATATGTAAATTATGGTTTTGGGGTATCTTCATTAATAAATAAGTGTTTCACCTATGTTTAGGTATTTTAGTCTATATATTTTCTCTTTTACTATCACTTGTGAAGATCCATATAGAATAACAAATAAAATTTGGTGATTTATTTTACATGGGAAACAACTTGAGATGGTGATTCAAAGTAGATGTCCGTTTTCTACAAATTTCAAGGGGTCTTCAATGCAAAGGAGAAGAAGAGTTCTACTTGTATCTTGGTGGGGCAGGGAAAAGGGAGGTTGTAGATGGCGGAGATAGTCAGTAATTACCACGACAATACCACAGTAACTCCCAAGGCATATAAATAGGACCCATTACATTGTAACCGGGTTGGCATTTGTCGGCTGTACTTCTGCTTAGCTTTTGATTCATAATCCTTAGTTCCCGAGCTGTTCTTGAGCTACATCATCTTTATCTGTAATCTTTCATCTGTAATCCTAAATACAGCTGTCCAGTGTACTTCAGCCATACATACTTTGTACTCATTCTCTCTAAATTTGAATCTGAATCTAAATCTGAAAATCATTCTCAGTACTTCAGTCTGGTTCACATTTTAGTAGATGTATTTCAGTTCAGTTTCTATCTCCTTTTCCAGTTCTACTGCTTGAACTAACACATCACCAGTAGCTGTAAACTTCTAACACTGAAATCAGCTATCTAAAGAGATCAACCCCAATTCCATTTTGGCAATCACGGTGGCTAGAGCTGTTGCTCGACTAGAAAAATCATCTCCCAGTTTGAAGTTTTTCAGCTGCAATAATGGCACCAAAACCCAGACGTGGCCGAAAACCATCCTACCATGTTGACCTTGGCCCTGAGGAGTCAGAAAGAGACTCTGGCCCCAAGCATGAGCTGGTGATTGACATTGAGGCTCAAGAGGAGCACAGTCATGCTGATGAGATGCAGGACTCACAACATTCTAGTCAGTCCAGACGCAAAAGGGCAGAAAGGGAAGCATGCAAGGCTAAAAGTTCTCGATCCAGGTAGGGGGATGAGGGCGCCAAAGGCAGTAAAGGAAGTCGCCATACTTCCAGTAGACAAGCCAGGGAGGACACAGAAACTGAGATGGAGGCAGATATTAATTGGGATGCAGATACAGACAATTGTAAGAAAGCTCCAAAGAGGCGTCCAGACTCCAAGATGAGAAGAGGACGGACCAACGGTGATTGGCATGATTACACATCCTCGTTGAAAATCTCTTTTCCCGTGTTTAAAGCGGGCAAGAACGATGATCCAGATGTTCACATCCAAGCCTTTGAGCACTATGCCGAGCTGAAAAATATTGATGACGATGATTGGGGTGAATACTTTCCGCAAACGCTGAAGGAGGCAGCGAGAAAGTGGTACTACTATTACCTAGCTTTCCAGCTTAGATCCTATAATAAACTACTTAAAGCCTTTAGGCTGGAATATTCTGCCAACAAAGGTGATGAGGATATTCTCTATGAACTGGATAAGATTAAGCAGAGGAAATTGTCAGTCCGAAGCTATGTGGAGAAAATCAAGGAGTTGACACTGCAGGAACCACCATCGAAAAAGCGATTGCGAGCATGGTTCTTGAATGGCTTTTGCAGCAAGAAGCTTAGGGAGCAAGAGGTGTTAGCACTGACAAAGAAATTCAATGGTTTGGTGCAGCGAGCCCTGAAACTGGAACAACAAGCTAAGAAGGAAAAGGGTCATAAGAAGAGGAGGTCCAGTAGTAGCAGTCCTTCTACTGATGACTTTGATTCAAGCGGAGCTTTAGTAGTTCCGAGAGTAGCTCCGATGAGAAGACCAAGGATAAGCCTAAAAAGGGGTCTTGGGCTAGGAAGATTGAAGAGATGGCTCGGCAAATTGCTGAGATTAGCCAGACCAGACAACCGGTGAGAAGAATGGAGACTTGGTGTTCAAAATGTAAATCTAAGGACCATGTTTCTAATGAGTGCCCACAGTGTACTTATTGTAAAGCCTATGGCCATCTATGGAATAACTGTGGCATTAGGATTCATCATTTCAAAAAGGGCAAAGACTTGTCAGTGGTGGAATTTACCAATGCCGAACCAGTAAGAGTGGAAACTGCCAATGCTTCTCAGAAGGAGAAATCAGGTACCAGTGGTACTGGTACAGGGCATGGCAGATACCAAGAAGGTACTGGCCAGGGCCGGGGGTGTGGTAATTTCCAGAGCCAAAGTCTAAATTGCTATACTTGTGGAAAGTATGGGCATTTCGCGGCTCAATGTCCAAAAACACCTGTGACTGCGGCTACTGAGGCGAAGGTTCCAGAACCAGTTCCAGTACAAGCAATTACACGAAGCAAAGGGGTAGTGATTGAGGAAATCCTAGAGATTCCAAAAAAACCAGTCACTACTGAAAGCACCAAATGGGCTCAACAAAGAGAGGTATGGAAGGCCAAGGGTAAAGAAAAGGTGGTTGATGAATGACAGGAGCAGAGAGAACTAGTGGCGAAAATCACAGAGGATTTAGCCAAGAAGTTGCCAGAGAAGCCAGAGAGTTCTGAAGCACGGGTCATTCAAAAGATACTAGCCCAATCTACTGAGACAAATCAGTCAAAGCCCAGCATGACTGAGACCATGTTGGCTGCAATACAAGGGTTGATTAAAGAGTTGGGAGCTGATAGAGGAGGTGAAAGCACTAAAATGAAGGAATGGAATTGTGAAGATATTACCAGTTCTTCAAGCTCTGACAACAACTCTAGTCATGAGAAAGAGGAAATTCATGTCAAATTCTATGACAGAATCCAGAAACTCACTATGGAGTTGGAAGACATTAGAAGAACTTTGCCTGAAGCAGCGAAATTCATCAGACAACGAAGGAAGGCTGAGATGGAGGCCATGACAGTTGACTTGATGGCTGTTAGAGATGATGAAGTGCCGCTAATTCAAGTAGATTACAAAGTTTGGAAACAATGGGAACCACTTTCGAGTGTCATTCTGGATGGAGGAGCAGGAGTAAACATCATGGGAGTACATCTTCAGCAGAGGATGGGCATCACAAACCTGAAGCCAATAGCTTTCAAAGTGCGGATTGCAGATCATTGAGTAGTGCAAGCTACTGGTATGATCGAGAATATGCAGATACAAGTGGGCAAGGAGAAGTTCAAGGCCAATTTTCTAGTTCTTGATGTGCAAGGAGCATATGGAATGCTACTAGTAGGGTGCCCATGGTTGCGAATGGCACAGGCTGTTCACGACTATGCTAATCAAACTCTGACTATACAAGGGGCGAGTGGCAGGATCCAGATTTAGACAAAGAACACTAGAAGCTGGAGAAAGCAGCTGAGACCTAAAGAACTATGATAGAAGTATAAGGTCAAGAAGATTGAAAGGATGTTAGAAGCTCTAAATATTTTTCCCTTAGCAGAAATTGATCTCAATGCAGTTCTACTGAACAAGGAGTAGGCTGACAAACAGAAGAAGCAGTTTCCAGACCAATTTATGGAACTCAATTCAGGAGAACGTTCAGTTCAGTTAATTGGAAGGCTGGAAGAATCAATTGAATCCAGCATACCAGATGAGCGAGCACATTCTGGGGAGGACATGGTAAATCAGAATAGTAAATCGGAATTCAAAGGGTCGTCTTGGGATTATGCCAAAGAGTCAACCAAGAGAAAAGGCGGTGGGCCTAACTGGTTACTCCCAGATGACCAAGAGATCGAGGAATGGAATCTAAGCTCTGAAGACAACTCTAGAATGATCAAAGTTAACAAACATCTCAACCCTACAATGAAGGAGAAAGCACACAGAATGTTCCAACATTACAAAGAGGTCTTTGCCTGGGAACACACTAATTTGAAAGGGGTGGATCCAGAGGTCTGCCAACACAGGACGCCACTGAAGCCAGGTGCCAGGCCAGTGAGACTGCAGCGGTACCGAATGAATCCCAATTATGCTAAGAAGGTCAAGGAAGAGATTGACAACCTTCTCAAAGCTGGGTTCATCACTGAAGTAGCCAGTAGCGATCTGGCCTATTGTAGTTATTCCCAAGAAAAATGGGAAGTTGAGAGTATGTGTAGATTATAGGAAACTCAACGCTCAAGCCATCAAGGATCCATTCCCATTGCCCTTCACAGATATGTTTCTTGATGAGATTGCACGGTATGAGATGTACAGTTTTATGGATGGCTATAGTGGCTACAACCAGTTACAAATTGCTCCTGAGGATCGGGGGAAGACTACTTTCATTACAGAGTGGGGAGCATTTATGTATCTGCTGGTAATGCCATTTGGCCTATGCAATGCACCAGCCACTTTCCAGTGGTGCATGATGGAGATATTCAACGAGTTTCTTCATCGGTTACTTGCCATATTCATGGATGATTTCACTGTATATTCAGCTGAGGAACAACATTTACTATTCCTGGAAATGGTTTTTAAGCGCTGTCAGGAGAAGCGGATTTGTCTGAATCCATTCAAATCTGTTTTCCTAGTCTAGTAAGGATAGATACTGGGACATGTGGTATCCCACAATGGAATAGAAATGGACAATGACAAAATCTAGTGCGTTCAGCAGGCCAAGGCGCCCAGGAATGCATCTGAGTTAAGTTCTTTCTTGGGATATATTAACTTTTACAAAAGATTTGTGCATAAATTTGCCTCCCAAGCTTTACCACTGTATGAGCTCACAAAGAAAACCAACAAGTTCAATTGGACTGCTGAGTGTGAGGAAAGCTTCCAAAACTTAGAAAGTGCCATTATCAGTAAACTAGTCCTTCGGTAACCAAATTGGGATGTTATCTTCCATGTACATGTGGATGCTTCGAGGCTGGCGATGGGGGAGATACTAGCCTGGCTAGATGGAAGAAATGACTATCCTGTCTACTTTGCCAGTCGAAATTCAGCTAGGCTGAACAAGGTTATACAACCACTGAACGAGAAGCTCTAGGTATGGTTTTCAGTGCTACGAAATTAAGGCATTATTTTCTAGACAAATTGTTTCATTTCTATGTGGATCATCAGGCCCTATTATTCTTGATTAATAAAGTCATTATTCAAGGTAGGCTAATACGGTGGATGATGTTCCTTATGGGATTTGAATTCCAAATTTTCCATAAACCTGGCAAGAACCATTGTGGTGCTGATTTCTTCTCTAGGAGTACGGAGGGTTGTTCTGAAGCATCTTTAAGAGACGAACCAGTGGATGCTGAATTATTTCAGCTGGAAGCGGCAGAATCAGTCGATCTTGAATTATATGAAGTATATCAGTTTTTTTCTTAGGGTGGTTTCCCAGATGACTGAAGCAAAACTAGAAGAAGGCTCTGGTTATCAAAAGCTTAAAGTTTACCATCATTGGGGGCTCACTCTACAGATTAGGTGTTGATGGGATTCTTCGCCGATGTGTGCCTATGGAGGGGAGAATACAAGTTATCTCAGAGGTGCATAATGGAGAATCTGGTGGTGGACACTTTTCTACTGATGTTACTTACAAGAAGATTTTGCAAGCTGGTTTATGGTGGCAAACCTTGATATCCGATGTCATAAGTTTTTGCAAAACCTGTGACATATGTCAAAGAATGGGTAGACCCACAACTGCAGACATGACTCCCTTAACACCAATTCAGCCCCACTGGGTGTTTTTATGAAATGGGGTCTAGATTTCATGGGACCATTCACGAAGGTTACCCCTAGGAAGAATAGGTGTATAATGATGGCTATCTGCTATGTAACCAAGTGGGTAGAATCTAAGGCTCTTCCTGACAACACAGCCAGATCCATTGCAAGATTTGTATTTGAGAATATTGTCTGCTACTATGGCTGTCCTGTGGAGATTGTGTCGGACCAAGGGACACACTTCATCAATGACACTATGGAGATCCTTATAGATACGCTTTTAGTCAAGCATCAGATATCCACACCTTATTATCCTAGATGCAATAGACATGCCTTATTATCCTAGATGCAATAGACATGCCGAAAGCAGTAACAAGACCATTAAGACTATTCTCACTAAGATTGTGCAGAAAAAGCCAAACCAGTGGGACTTGAAGCTTCAGACTGCTTTATGGGCATACAGGACATCTTATAAGGTCACTATAAGATTAACACCATTCAGAATGGTGTATGGCACTAAAGATGTTGTCCCTATGGAGTTTGTTATTCCAAGTCTCAGAATGGCTGTAGAATATGGGTTAGATTTTAATCACAATCTTAAGAAGTGACTGGAGGAGCTTACCCAGTTAGATGAACTGAGACAATGGGCTATGCTGGAATAGGAGATTGTTCAGCAAAGAAAGAAACACTGGCATGACCAAAGGATTAAGGTCCAGAAGTTTCAGAAAGGGGATCTAGTACTCCTACAACAGTCCAAATTGGGTCCTAAGAAGCGAAATCTAAAGATAGCCTGGGCAGGACCATTCGAAGTGGGCAGAGTTTTCTCCAACGACACAGTAAGATTGAAAGACCTATCTAAATTACTGCTGCTAGGGGTGTATAATGGAGTGAAAACTCCAACGGCACAGTAAGATTGAAAGACCTATCTGGATTACTGCTGCAAGGGGTGTATAATGGAGCTAAAATCAAGATCTACTATTCAGGGCTGAGACAATGGGCTATGCCAGGAATAGGGTACTGAGGATCTGGGCACTGAAGACCAAGAAATTCCAGAATCAGCTATCTTTTGACTTTTTCATGTGTAACCAGTTCCAAAGCCAGTTTCAGACCAATACCAGCACAACCAAGCCAGGATTATACCAGGAAGAAAAGTGGGGATAAAGTTATCCGTTTTTAGGGGACCAACGGTCAGATGGAATATCAGTGGTAATCATTTCAAAGACGGGTGAAATTCTTGTCCAATGCATGTCTGCCACGTCATTTGCGGTGCACAAAAGTCTAGGAACTGTAAGTGGTGGAGCTTTTATGGCGCGAACGCGTATAACAGTAAGGCGAGTAGGCATTTTTCCTCGCAAATCTCCTGCGCGACTCTTACCTTCTGTTGTCCACTCACCATCACCGAGCTCTGAAGTTTCTTCACTGCTGCAGCCGCAAACCTCGTCCACTGAGGAGACCAGGGATTGTCGTTTGTCTTTGCCAGCCACACCTGGATACGGTTTCGAAGAATCAAGTAAGTCATCTTCTTCTTCTCCTGCTTCATCATCTTCACGATGCATCGGTAGGAAGAAACTGTCAGAAAAGATGCAGGAGACTATCGACAAAATCCAAGTCCTTATTACTCCTACAAAGGCAACTCTTCCACTCATCCCGCATAGCAAAATGCAGTGCTATGTGTTTACTGAGCAAGCTAAGGCTCTACTCCAACTGTGGGATTTGCATGTGGTTTTGCAAGCCACGAGGATTGAGTTTGACACAGCCACCATAAGGCAAGTCCTAGACTCTTTCAATGCTGAAGATGGCAGTGCTGTGGTTTATGGCAAGAAGGTGTCTGTCACACCAGAAAGTATTGCTTTTTCATTCCACATGCCAAATGGACCCAAGCCATCTGTGGAAACTGCAAAGCAGATCAATGCAACTTTGAAGGAAGATGATGCTGCTAAGAGGAAAAGGAAAGCCAGTGTGCAAGGAATTCCAGTAGAGCAGAACTGGAAGCCCCCGCTGCCTACCGATTTGTGGCTGAAGCTGTTGAAGCGGTCTGGGGCGGGCAACAAGAAGAGTGGCCTCCAAGCACTCTTCTAGGCTCCCATGCTGCTCAATTGGGTTGGGGTTGGAAAAAACAACAAACACACACACAAACCCGCAACCTAACCCTACACAAATTTGGGGCACCACCTAGTTTTGGATGCGAACTAGGACGCGTAGAGAGAGAGAGAGAGAGAGAGAGAGAGAGAGAGAGAGAGAGAGAGAGAGAGAGAGAGAGAGAGAGAGAGAGAGAGAGAGAGAGAGAGAGAGAGAGAGAGTGCTCGGGCTGCTTTGAAACGTATCGGCAATGATCAAGCAAACGCAACTGTATATTTAAGAAAGAGAGAGAAAGGGGAGGGGGTGCTTGTTGCATTAATACCTTCTTACAAATCTGTCATGACAAATCAAAGTGAGATTAGTATTTGTTCAAACATAGCTTGCGTAAATTTCACCACAACACATCATAAGAAAAGCCACCCCAATCACTGTCTTAAGGCCAGGGGAGTCCTCTCCACCCTGTTGCCCTCTTACAGTATGTGGGATTTATGGCTAGATTGATGACAACACCAGAGACAAGCTATCAAGAACTTAACAAAAAACACCAAGACACTTACGCATCATTGTTGTCCATTACTTCACGTTGGAAGGGAGACAAAGTATCCAAGCTTAGTCCAAATCCACCCTCCTTGATTCAGCAAATGTTGGGCTTACACTAGTAGGAGAAATGATAGATTTCCTACTGTCAATTGAATGATCACTCTCTCTCTTACAATGGCATAGAGTTCCCTTGCTAATCCCCTATTACAACACATGCACATGCATAAGACAATGAGCTTCCACTCAAGAGCTCCTTCTAGAGAGGTTGAGCTTGGCTTCTCAAGCTATAGCATAGTGCTCTTGCTTATGGCTCCTCTTTTTGTGCTAGCTACACCCTCCTTTTATAGCAATTTTGAAGGCTAGGGTTACTCCTCTAACCATGGTTGGGTTAGATTTTCAGCAATTTATCTAATTTCTTTGCTTGGAATTATCAAGAAGTTGGTGGGGAAAGAGAGAGGAGAGAAATGGAGGTGATAGGACTTTTCATAGTGGGTTAGTGTTAGTAGAGTTAGTATTAATTTACAAATGGAATTGGATATTTACAATGGGAGTATCCATGTAGGATACAAATAAGGAAGAAAAACTCTTAAGAGGTAAGAAAAGGTGGGTTTCTTACAAGGTTGATGCTCCAAGTGTCTTGAGTAGGGCCAATTTTGACGCTTGTTGACGGTCCACTAGCTTTGACGGTACATTTTTTCTCCACTCTTGACCTTCCTTGAGAGACAAGTAATTGAAGCTGAGTAATCAACCACCATGATGCTGTCTTTTAAGAGAAGAGGCTGAATTTTGTGGTTTTTTTGATAGATATGGGTAATTTGGAGGAGGAAAAATGAAACTAGGTGGTCAATTTTGGAATGGAATTGTGTGTGGGAGGTATGAGTTCACCATGGTTTCTCTTATTCTTCAAGGTTGAGGAGAAGGTGAGTAGGGTGCAGAGAGGAGTGGTGAGAGAGGTGGGGATGATGAGTGGAGAAGTGTGTGTGAAAGAGGAAAATGATAAAGTGGAAGAGAGAGTGTGGCTGCATAGCATGGGAAAACTGGGGTCCACTAATAAAATCATAGCTCACAGCTCGTAGCTCAAAAAAATATGAAAAAATTTGAGGCAAAAGTTCAGCCCACGAGCTACAACTTTTGTTTGTATCACCTTTTCAAATTCGGAGAGCAAGTGAACTTTAAAAATTTAGCAAAACCGACCGTTTTTTTCCACTGCACAAGGTCCTTGTGGGGTCCTTCTTTGGATGATTCTTTTGAATACCTCCAAGAGTGAGCCCTCCATAGTGCATGTATGCATGCCACCTACCCTTGACCTTATTTGGTAGGTCTATAATTGAAGATATTGTTGAGATTAGGATATAAGTGAATAGTACAACTAAGAAAATCAAATATTGAGGGGTCTAAAAAATATGTGCATGTCAAATATAAATAATATAAGTGGAAAAAATATAAAGGGGTCAAAAGAAATCTCTCTCATTATGAGGCTACCATAAAAAGATAAATATTTTTGGTGTTCTAATTTTTTAGAAAAAAAAAACAAAATAGATGTAGGAAGGGAAAAATCACAATAGTGAAAAAATATACACATAAATAAAACTAGTTTTTTTGGATTTTTGTTGGGGTGGAGTTACACCAAATATAAGAGAAGCTTACATGAAAATATTTCTATATGGAATAAAGAGTATGAAAAATGGTAAGAAAAATTGTGGTAATGGTGAGGCAATGTACAGAGCATAAATAACACACACCTAGGTAGAAATATTTAAATAAATACCAAAATAATTATGAAAAAATCTTTTATTTAGGCCCTATATACAAAGAAATATTTACATACGCATGGGCCATAATATACTTATATTTTTTATTTTATTTTATTTTTTTGGCTCAACTAGCCCAATGACTAGCTAATTGAGGGTTTTTTAAGAAGATATGGGAAAAGTCCCGTGACTCACGCACGCCTATGTACAGTGAAATGGTAGGGATAGCCACAGTGTTTGGGTGATTTTGGTAGGGTGAGGTAACTCACTGTGGCAATTACAAAGAGCCGAAAAACGGCTATCACTGTGAGCCTGAAGAATAATCGACATATGTGTCAGAGAAACTTTTTGCTATGATTTTAGCAAAAAGATTGGATTCCAAAGTCTCTATCAACCTATGCCAGATATTGTCGCATAATGTGCTTCAGCAATCTGCCAAGCGGAAATCTCAAAGTGTATTCAAGGCTTGGTATATTTGGCAGTTTCTATATTGGGCAACTGCTCCAAGCACCCATGATTAGGTGAGAATGTCTTGGATCTAGAAGCCGTTCCCACTATCCAGTCAACCCCCATTCGACAGAAAAGGAAGGCTATACAAGATGAAGCTGGCAGTTCAAAGAAGCCAAGGACGACACTGACTAAAAGCACTACTCTCTTGAAGCGGTTCGAAAGTAAAATCAGAATAGTGTCTACTGAAAGGATTCCAGTTAGATAGACTGAACAACATCCTGACCAGAACACTGGTGGAATCAACTAGTCTGCAGGCCAGATTCAATAACCACCAGTACTGGAAAAGACCAATCAGACAGGGCAAGTCCTGATCAACCAGTAGACCAGACTGATAAGGGCAAAGGACCAGCATCTCCAAGTCCACTTGGCAGAGTTTCCATCCCATACAGTGAAGAAGCCGTGCACTTGACAAAGAAATACATGTTACAACAGCTGCAGACTCATCCGCTCAAGGGATGGCTCCTATTGAAAAAATCTAATTATGCTGCATTACCTTATTTGGCTCCTGTGATCCAACTGACTTTGACCCAGCAACAGTTAATGATGGTTGTTCAGTACTCATTCAGTCATCATGGAATACTATTGTCAATTGCATGGGACAAATGCTGGATGCTACAGGGTCAGGAGATGAGTTGAATAAAGTAAAAACTGAACTAAAGGAAGTTGAGGAGCAGATTGAAAAGCTAGAGCAAGGGAGAGTAGCCCATAATCTGCGCCACAGTATCCTTGAGACTCAGTCAGATAGGACTATTTAGCAGTTACAAAGTAAGTTAGCCAAGCTAGAGTCTGAGATGCAGACCATGCGGGAAGAAAAGACAGAAGCTGAACGAGGTGCTGATCGATTCAAAACCATGCTGAGAATGAAGCGAGTTGAGTTCAATTCTTTACTGATCCACCACAATTCTCTAAAGACCACATTAACAAAAAGATATATCTATAATAATCTGGCTGAGATCTTGAATCTAGTAGGCAATGCTGTTTTCAACATAGATAACTTGAAGTCTCTTATGGAGACGATGCATAGTGATTTGCAGGATAAGATTTCTGAATATAATAGTGCTCTGACAAATCAAGCTATCCTTGATTACATTGAACAACAAAACACGATTGAATAAGACGAGGATAAGGAGGAAGAAGAAGTAGAGAAGAAGGATGAACTAGACAAAGGGCGTAATGATGATGATGATGATGCCTCTCCTCCATCTCCACCTTCAGAACCTGGTACTGGTGGTACAGGGCCAACTGGAGGAAATCAGTCCTCTCACAGACCAGCCAGACCAGCATGAAGGGCAACGGTCGAGTAATCAACAGTTAGGAGAGCAACAACCCAACAACACTGGGAATCCACCGGCACAGCAATCACAACACAGTCGGGATGGTGAAGGGAAAGGCAAAGCAGTGACTGAGGGACCAGTAGGTGATGAGCAACATTCCTTATAGCTCATCACGCTGAACAAGAGATTGAGACATCAGCAGGCTCCTGTAACCAGACGGTATTTGGAGGATGATGATCTTATCTCTGATCTAGAGAACTTTCAGCAACTATATGTCGGCGCCAGGGAAATGGTTGAGCATTGGAAATTAGCTGCTTTCCATGATCAAGAGGCCTGCCAATTGCCTGCGCATCCCAGTACAATACAACTGTTAGAAAGGGTGTCTGAATGGATACTAACTGTTGAAGAGAGAATAACCAATCCACATTGGCAACGACAGTCTACTGCAGATTGTCTCTCTCTGGCCATGGAATTAGAGCTTTTGCTGGGGAACAAGCCAACATATAAATGCATGAAGGATGTTGGATCAATTGAAAGAGGTCTTAGTGCAAATGCAGATTGCTAGGGGAGTTCTGGATCAAAGGGTGCGAACTATTCTTGAAGACTAGACTACCACCAGCAAGGGACCTCAAACTCGAATATCAGTGGGAGAATAGGCAACTGCTCTTCGGTGACTGTTTCAGCTGGTTAAAATAACTATAAAGATGATGCAGCAAGAGAACCATGCTGTCCTTAAATTCTTGGAATTTGTGCCTGATTCCCCAGTTCTCTTGTATGCTTTACCATCAAGAGATGCAGAGTTGCCAATATTTTTTCCAACACTGTACCCTCAACATCTAGAACCAATCGATTGGCTCACATATTTCAAGATTACTGATGATCTTCAGGATTGGTATGAGCGATCGACTGTGGAATGAAAAACCTGGAAAACACTATTCAATGATGCTCTCCAACTGAATGATCTACAGGAGCTAAGAGATGAGGTGTAGAGGATAAAACTGTGTATGGGCCAGTGGAAAATTCAGCTCAGAGGCCTCACTAAAATCACCAACCAACTGCTGTAACTCACTATTGAGTCCTCTAAAGTGCCTGAAAAGGAAATTACGGCTAGACCAAGCCTAGGACCACAGTACAGAGAGATAGATGAGATTCTTTTTGAAGCTCGGATCAAAGCCAATCAGCCTCTCCCAGAAGGATGGATCCATATAGCCTCACATTGTCACAAACTGGCTAGAACTCGGCTCACCAAAGGCAGACGCATGCTCTATGATCCCGACACCAAAACTTATCATCCTCTCATGCCTTATGAAATCGAGATGTCCACAGAAAGTCGAGATCAGCTTGAGCAAGAGGCCATTTACAGGCTCATTCAGAAGGAGAATACTGGCACTGGGACTTCTCAGGCGCCATCCAGGCCAAAGCGTAAACGAAAGCGGGTTCAATGGAAGGATACTAGGTAGTTCCATCTCAGAATTCGGTCAAGGATTTTTCCGTCGGTCTTCGAATCAGGTGGTGGATTTTTCCAACAGTTTTTACAGCAGACGCTGGATTTTTCCACTCAGGGGTTGGTGTCACTTGGCTAGATGACCCTTGGAATTACAATTACAAGGGTGTCAAGCACTCAACAACCCAGAACTAGAAGAATCAGACGCTGGATTTTTTCAGTCCGACTTGGTGTCTCTTGGCTGGATGCCCCTGGAACTATAACTATAGGGGTGTCAAGCACTCAACGAGCAAAATTCCAGAAGAATCAGACGATGGATTTTTTTTCTTAGAAATTTTGGAATCTTGCCAAAATTCAAGAAAGGACGGAAGGATGTAGATGGCGGAGACAGTTAGTAATTACCACGACAGTACCACAGTAACTCCGAAGGCATATAAATAGGACCCATTACATTGTAATCAGGTTGGCATTTGTCGACTGTACTTCTGCTTAGCTTTTGATTCATAATCCTTAGTTCCCGAGCTGTTCTTGAGCTACATCATCTTTATTTGTAATCTTTCATCTGCAATCCTAAATACAGCAATCCAGTGTACTTCAGCCATACATACTTTGTACTCATTCTCTCTGAATCTGAATCTAAATCTGAACATCATTCTCAGTACTTCAGTCTGGTTCACATTTTAGTAGATGTATTTCAGTTCAGTTTCTATCTCCTTTTCCAGTTCTACTGCTTGAACTAACACATCACCAGTAGCTGTAAACTTCTAACACTGGAATCAGCTATCTAAAGAAATCAGCTCCAATTCTAGAGGTCAATTGCTGGGCAATCCAAGAGAATCACCTTGATGCCTTCAACAAAATAAAGCAAGATCTGGGAAAGAAGTTGTCTTCTATGGAGAAGGGGCTGATGGGTATAGTGGCATCCTCTTTATTGTCGACATGGACCTAGAGCCAAAGGTGGTGCTAAATCATCCGTCTTGGAGAGCCTTAGGAGTAAGAATCAAATGGACAGATCAACATATTACCATCATTAACATCTACGGTCCATGCTTGGTGGAGGAAAGATCAAAGCTATAGAAGTAGTTGGAAGAGGTACAGATTGATGGGGAATGGCTTCTTGTGGGAGACTTCAATATGGTGGAGAATAGAAATGATAGAACGGGATCATCAAACATGCTAGCTAGATCTGAAAGGTCCAAATGGATTAGCCTGTGTGAGAAGTGGGCTCTAAGGGATATGTGGGAGGTGGGACCTTGGAATAACACACCTGGGTTCACATATACGAGTCTGCAATATGTTGGTACATCATCTCGTTTGAATCACTGCTATTGCTTGCACCAGGCTAATTAGTTGTCCTCATTGCTTGAGATGAAGGTGATTCCCTTGCTATGCTTGTTGGATCACTTGTCTTTAAGCATTAAATTGAAAAAATACAAAGGAAAATATCATTGTCCTCAAGGGCCTAAGAAAATGCTCACGACAGGGGCTCATCTATTCAAAGATCCTCTTTTCAAAAGCTTGGCCTTCAAAGATATGAGCAAGCTCCAAAAAGATGTAATTGCGGAAAGCCCTAGGGAGTGGGATATCTTCACCAAGAATATTCAAAAAGCAATCAAGACAGCAGGTCCTCAAAGGAAGAACCACCAGGAGGGGCACTAGAGGTTGCTTGCCGACGAGTTTGAGGAAGGATCTACATCAAAACTGGAACATAGAAGATGGAATGAAGTCAAGGGGGACTTGACTGACTACAAAATGGAGGAGGTGAAGAAGTCGAGAATACTATTTGGAGAAACCTTTCTTCAACGAGAGGAGGCTAATCTAACCCAATTTTATAGAGCCGTCCAAGTCAAGAGGAACCGGGGCACTGTCCATTTGCTTACGGACAGGGAAGGTAAGGAGGTGAAGGACCCAGATGAAATGGCCCATCTAATGCTTGATCACCTTCAACAAATTATAGGAAAACCTAAGGCTTGGTCCTCTGAAGTGATTGAATCCACAGATACTCTTTTTGGGAAGCATAAAAAAAAACGGTCTCCGTCTTAGACGCCAATCTCCTTGAGAGGGAGATCACCAAAGAGGAGTTCTCTCTCGTGCTTTACAAATTAGGTAAATAAAGGTCCCCAAGATGGGACATATAACTAATGAGTTTTCTAAAGAATTATGGAGCGATATGAAGTCTCCTATCATGATTATGTCCAACCAAGCCTCTCTTGATGGGGTCTTAGATCCAAGCATTAAAAGAGGCCTCCGGTCCCGAAGCAGGTGTGTTGCACCCAACTAAAACACTGGAGGCCCATAACCATGATGTCAATAGCCTACAAAATTATTTCCAAAACGATATCCATTAGGATCTCTCCCCTCATGGACAAAGTTATCACTCCCCACCAGCATGGATTTATCAAAGGAAGGTCAATCTATGATAATATTCTGGCAGCAATGGTCAGCATTGAGTATGCTGCCTTTACTAAGCAAGAGTGTATCTTAATCAAGCTAGATTTTGATAAGCCTATGACAGGATCACAAGGTCATTTATAGAAGAGGTTATGAAAGCACTAGAATTTGGGCCTCGGATGTGTCAACTAGTGAGCACACTCTGTGTAGGTAGCCAATCAAAGCTCTTTCAATGACAAAATTGTGGGAGCAATTGAGGTCAAGATATCCATCAAATAGTGGTGCCCACTTTCCCCTCTGATGTTTGCCATTGGATTCCATCCTTTGGTAGCATTGCTTGAAAATTATACTATAAGAGGAGAGATTCAAGGTCTGTCTCGACCTAACAACAACGAATTGCCTGCTAAGCTATTTGCAGATGACTCGCTACTCTTTCTCAAAGCTTGCCCCCAGCTTCTTAGAAAGGGTCTAGAGATTGTGAAAACTTTTGCCATTGCTTTAGGGTCCAAGTGTAGTATTGAAAAATCAAGGCTAATCTCCCTTATAGAGAGAAACTCGTTTGATCCCTCAATGTGGTTCAGGGAAGTTGTGCCAAAAGGGAAAATTTTTGGCACCTTGGCCCTGTTGGGTATTGAAGTAACCCATCAACAAAAATTCACTTGGGTCATGGAAAAGATTATATGCAAGATGCACAGATGGGAGTATGTGCTTATTCCCTTCTCGAGGACAGTGAAAGTGGTTTGCTCATTCATGCTCCCCTACATAACTTTTAACGGTCTATTGTTTAAACTTGCCAAATGCAATTTGAAAGATTTTCTCAAACCGATAAAAATATTCCTATGGAAGAACAACACCAAATACTCAACACCATGGCAGCGGGCTAGCTGGGAAACAGTGGCAAGACTTATTGAGCATGCCGGTCTCGGGATTCTTAACCCCAGTGCCCATACAGAGGCCCAGTGTGCTACGTTCCTAGTGCACTCGCTAAGAAAATCCAGTCTTGGACAATAATGGACAAGGCCAGCTAAGCTCTCCTCGCAAGGTAGTCAGTGGAAAGGGCTAGAGATGCATGACAACCTGCTTGCCCCTCACTGGGCTAGCTTAAAGCTTGGGGTTCGACAGGAGAGCTTGCTCGTAAATGCAAAAGAGCAGGAGAGACTTTGGAGTGGGGTGAGCTTGCAAGGTACTACCACAACTCTTCAACTCATTGGTCCTCTTGGCTTTCTAAGGTAGGAAGAATCTCCCTTAACCCATATTGGAGGGAGGCTGTGAAAAAAATTAATAACAAGGTCTTAGACATCTCGGTCAACTATGGGATTATAAAGGTAACCAGTGGAAAAGAAGAGGCCAAGTGACAGGCCCGTATAACCTTAATGGGAATGAGAGACTTCTGAATAGTAGAGTCCTAGAAAGGCTTGATAGATGGGCTCTCCCTAGTTGTGAGTCTGAGTTTAAGTGGGAAGCCTTGGCACTGGCCGAAGGACATACACTTCTTTAAGCCTCATACTAAAGAAGTATACCACACACTCATTGGATTGGTTCTTTTCCTTGAACAAACAATGGGGCATGGACTGGCTAGAATAAAGATGGGTGACTGTCACTAAGAATATTTGGTGCCCCCAATGGCCGCAGGTGATGAAGGTCTTCCTATGGAAGGTACTTTGGGGATCCTTACTAAATGGGGTTAAGGTCCTAGCCAGAGGGATTGGACCTGATACATGCTCTTAATGTAAAACGACCAGCAAAGACTTCTCACATCTCTTCAAGGATTTCCCAACGATTAGCGGTCTGGCAGGGAAGGTCTACAAGTAGGTCCAAAGGACTTGGAAGATAGGCTTCTTTAAAAACGATCTTTTCTTGGGAGGAAAGGCCTTCAAGAGCCACGAGATAATCATTGCAACTCAAGTTGCTAGATTTTGTTACTTCAAACAGATCTCGAAGACCAGGAACAATCGAATATTCAGTAATTCCATGGAAATAACGAGTTTCATGGAGATAGTACAAGAAAGCAGAGGGGCAATGTTAGCCCTTGGGAAATGTAAGAACTCAGACGAGTGGAACAGATTAATTGGCATCATAGATACCGGTCCATAAGGATAAGATCGTTGATTTTTCGGGCTAGCTCTCGATGGTTGGTCTATTGAAGGTGTCATGGCTCGGCATGAGCATGACAAGAATTTGTAATTTTTTGGGTTTGTCAATATAATCCACTCACTATTGTGAGTTTTGAAAAAAAAGATGGGTCTATGGAAAAGGAAATACCACTATTGTTCTCCATAGGCTTTTATGCAAAGTGAAAAAGAACGAGGACATATAGTACATAGAAAATTGAAAACATGAAAAATGTTGGGCAGCATTCAAATTGAAAAAATGGATTCATCACTTGCCATCACAATGCAAACTTGTATTTGAGTCTCTCTCCTAATATTTTAGTCAATATTTTCTCTCTTGCTTATTTTACAATTAAAAACAACCCTGTGACCAATCATCATGATCTCAAGGGCTTGTTCGGGTCTCTCTAAGGCTCTAAGATTCATCTATTCATGAAAAAAGAGCCCATGTCTTTTCTTTCTATTTTTCATATTCATTTTACACACTCGGTTTTCATAAAACACACACACACACACACACACACACACACACACACACACACACACACACACACACACACACCATTTTCACTAGCATGAAGAAGACGCTTCACGAATTTGGCTATGGCTTCTATGTGTATATCTACATATTCCATAACTTTTCTAGCATAATTCAAATATTTGTTCTTGATCTACCTTATATCCTAGCTTGTAGCTCTAATTTCCTATGAGTTTCATCCACAAGAAGCGGAAAACAAAGGATAAATTTAGCAAAGTATCGACTCCATCCAATGGAATCAATACACAATACACAAAAATGGTGGTGGCAGTTCAACAACAAAGAAGGTAAATCTTCCAGATTTGTCTACTTCCTCATCTCACCAATTTCACCATTTGTAAATTTCTCATAATGTTGGGCATTTTATAAATCCATACTAACTTTAACATTAACACTAGGGTTGTGTGAACATGAGCCACTTTTGTGGCCTATAAGCAACTTTTTGTAAATTCTTGTTCTCATAGACCACAAAAAACCTCATCAAAACTTTTCAGGGATTTTTTCTCAAGGCATGTAGGGAGTTGAAAAAATAAAACAAAATAAAATTCATGTAAAATTGTTATTTTCTAAGAGCCATCATTTAGGTACAATCAAACAAAAATTGCTCAAAAAAACGTTTCAAAGCTGCTCGGTTACATTGATTACATTTTTAGAGACATTTGATACATAAATCATGTAAAGTCCTCCAGACTTTACTCCATGTGCTACTGTCGTAGAACCCTTGGATATCTTCCACATGTTCTCTCCAAAAGTGGTGACGTAGCCAGCATCATCAAGTAAACCTGTGCTGATCAAGCTCTTTGTAATTGCGGGAACATGTCTCACATTCTTCAGCGTGAAAGAAAAGCCATTCTGAAACTTCAATTGAACATCTCCAACACCTAAGATCTCACATGTCTGCCCATTGCCTA
This sequence comes from Adiantum capillus-veneris, assembly GCF_014529385.1. Taxonomy (NCBI): domain Eukaryota; kingdom Viridiplantae; phylum Streptophyta; class Polypodiopsida; order Polypodiales; family Pteridaceae; genus Adiantum; species Adiantum capillus-veneris. The sequence continues at coordinate 137,419,030 of NC_140956.1, forward strand.
GCCAAACATGATCTTTAGTGGTCACATAAGAGGTAAACCACTCCTTGTTTGGAGACACATGAAGTGATGCCCCTGAGTCTATAATCCAGTCACTCAGTGCATTTCCATCAGATGCTATAAGAAGAGATGAGTCCATTGTATTCTTCAAGATGTAGATGTCTCCTGACACTAGACTGTCATCCTTTGCAACAGTGTTTGTCACATTTATTTCTTGAATCTTCACTGAGGACTTGTTCTTCTCACCATGGTCTTCAGCTTTCTCTTTGCCTTTTTCTGCTTTCCATTCTCTGCAGTCTCTTTTCATGTGACCCTTCTTGCCACAATGGTAGCATTCTATGTCACTGTTGCCTTTAGCACTGCGGGACTTGCTACGAGACTGATTCCTCTTTCCACCTTTGTCCTTTTCTTTGGTCCTTCCCCTGACAACTAAGGCTGTTCCTTTGCCTTTTTCCATTGTCTTTTTGTTGGTTTCTTCAGTAATAAGCAGACTGCCTTCTACACCTGCTATGGTCAAACCATCTGGAGGTGCAGAATTACTCAAAGCTGTGCAAAAAGTGTCCCAACTTTCCGGCAATGTGATCAACAGGAACATAGATCTAACAGGTTCATCAAACTTGACACCTTGAGCTGACAACTGACTGTAGATGGTGTTGAATTCATTCAGATGATTGGACATAGGGGTCCCTTCTTTCATCTTCAAGCCAACAAGCTTCTTAAGCCAGTATACCTGTGAAGCTGCACTCTGCTTCTCATAAAGATCACTCACCTTTGTCCATGCTTCATAACCCGACATCTCGTCTGCTACATTGAAGTAAACGCTTTCTACCAAAGTCAGCATAATGGTAGAAAGTGCCAATTCATCCATTTCGCTCCATTCATCTTCGTCCATATCTTCTGGTTTTATCCCCTTGAGCTTTATAGGTTTTATCTGCTTCTTTTGTACCAACACGTGCCAAATCTGCTTCTTCCACAATGGGAAATTGGTTCCATCCAGCTTCTTGATATTGTAAAGAGCAGTGTCTTGTGATCCAGCCATAGCTACACTTCACAGTAGTTTACTTTCCTGGGAAAAATTCGGCAGAGTTTCCACTGTAAACTGACCTCTGAACCAATATCAACCTATCAAATGAACCAAGAAAGCTTCAGAATCTGCAAAAATTTCTACAGAGTTTCCTTTGTAAAATGGCTCTGGTGTACTAAAAAACAGACCAAAAACAGCTCAAAAAACCATTGTCTCTCTAACACTGTAAGCTGTAGGTAAACCTGTCCTGCACCTGTACTGTCTCTCACTGTCCTGTCACTGTCCTGTAAGCATAGACTGCGACAATGCCTCAACGATAGTAAAGCAAAGATGCAATCCCAATGGTAGAAAGTGCCAATTCATCCATTTCGCTCCATTCATCTTCGTCCATATCTTCTGGTTTTATCCCCTTGAGCTTTATAGGTTTTATCTGCTTCTTCCGCAATGGGAAATTGGTTCCATCCAGCTTCTTGATATTGTAAAGAGCAGTGTCCTGTGATCCAGCCATAGCTACGCTTCACAGTAGTTTACCTTCTTGGGAAAAATTCGGCAAAGTTTCCCCTGTAGACTGACCTCTGAACCAATATCAACCTGTCAAATGAACCAAGAAAGCTTCAAATTCTGCATAAATTTCGGCAAAGTCTCCTTTGTAAAATAGCTCTGGTGTACTAAAAAACAGACCAAAAACAGCTCAAAAAACCACTGTCTCTCTAACACTGTAAGCAGTGGGTAAATCTGTCCTGCACCTATACTGTCTCTCACTGTCCTGTAAGCATAGACTGCGACAATGCCTCAACGGCAGTAAAGTAAAGATGCAATCCCAACTGTCTAACTCACAGTCAATACATCCTAGCTGCCTATCTAAGGGTGCTCGAGGGATCGCTCCAAGACTTGTATCACCGAAAGGATCTCAACATTTGAGAATCCCCCAGCTCAATAAAACCTCACTCGACCCTCAACAAAGGCTGCAGTAAATTTGACAGTACATAGACTTCCCACAAAGTCATACATCCACAAATTTCCCACTATATGCTGTAACCGGTGCAGCAGTTGTTTGCTGCGTGACTCACAGCCAGCAAACCCTCAACAGACATACATCATCTCTGACAATACATCCCATGTGGAAGTACCTGCAATGTCAGGATGAAATCTGGAATATCAAGTAGCAAACACAAGATACCTGATGAACTAGTGGATGTCACCTACAGTTTGTGTGTAGGTGCACCCGTGTCATATGTGACACGCCTCCAAGAACTGTGAGCCGTCCTTCGTTGTGTAGCTGAAAGTCACAAATCAGCACTCTGGAAGTGAAGATATCCTCAGCACTTGCAGTTGTAGGCGGAAACCCCAAATTTGCAGAGTCGGATCTGCACCCGCCGAGACCACGTAGTTGAAAATGGCCTGTGCAGAACTTTGTCGAAGCCGAACGGTGGCCGAGATGACCTCATAATGAAATTTTGAGAACACCGAGCCCTTTGAGTCTGCCCACAGGATTTGGGGCCGTGTCTTTGCTTGTCGAATCTCACTCCAATCTGAGCAGGTGACTCTGGCTACCTGCAAATGCTGCCCCGAGCCTCGATCTGAGCTCTGATACTAGTTGAAGGAGTACGAGCGGAAGTGCGACGCGAGAGAGAGTGCGAGAAGAAGAGCACGATGATATGGTGAACTCGCTCTACTGTAATGTGTAGAGCATAGTGAGTTCTTATTATGTTTTAACAAAAGAATATGTGTACATACCTGGCGGCCCGTCCACTTACCTGGGCGACCACATTGGGCTTTATACCCCAACACAACAAAATCAACCAAAATCTGTTGGTCAATGACATTGTCGTCCCCATGTAACCGCTTACGTAAACGGCTTACATGAAACACCGGATGAATACGAGAATGTGTAGGTAGCAATAATTTGTAGGCACTATCACCTACTCGCTTGAGTATTTCGAAAGGCCCACAATATCATGGAGATAATTTAGGTGTTGGCCTAGTTTTTAGACTTTCTGAATGTTCTGGCACACGTAAAAATACTTCCTCCCCTTCCTCAAATGTAACTTGCTGATGTTTCTCATCAGCGTACTTCTTATACCGATCCTGCACTTGTCGGACATTCTGAGGAGCGAGTTTCAACATATTCATGTGGTCTTGGAGAAAATTCTTAACCTGTTGGAGCTTTTCAATTGCCAACCCCATCGTAACAGGTGACCTAGGTTGAAAACCATACATGAGCATGAAAGGAATAAATCTAGCTGTGACATGCTTAGCACTATTGTAGGCAAACTCGAGAGTAGGTAAATATTCTTCCCAGTCTTTCTGTTTCTTGCTAACGTATGATCTTAGCATATCTCTAGCACATGGTTAACTCGTTTAGTCTGACCATATGTTTCTAGATGATCGGTTGTACTGAGGTTTAGTTGTGTACCCAATCGTTTGAACACAACCCTCCAAAAATGACTGTTAAAGTTGGGATCACGATCACTAACAATGTTACTTGGCAAACCATACAACTTGTATAAATTGTTCACAAATAACTTGGCTAGTTCAGGAGTCTTAATCGTTGATTTGGTTGGAATAAACTTACATAGTTTAGTCAACCGGTCTACGACCACCCATACCGAGTCATGACCTCGTACAATGGTTGGTAAACCTACAATAAAATCCATAGAGATAGTTTCCCATTTACCATTGGGAATCTCCAAAGGATGCAAGAGTCCTCCTGCTTTGAGGCACTCTGCTTTGTTAACTTGACATTTTTGGCAATGCAAGACATAAGCTTGAACAAAGCCATGTAAACCTTGCCAGTAAAACTGTCGTCGTAGGAGACCATAAGTCTTTCTAATACCCGGGTGCCCTGCACTTGGACTATCATGACATTCATAAAGAATTTGGCACCGAATGTCTGTGTCCGTCGGTACTCAAACTCTCCCCTTATGGAGTAGGTACCCATTGTCGATGGTGAAATGCTTCCATCGCTGTAGTTCATCACTCGATAGAGGAGAACTATGTGTCGAGGTTAACCCTACACTACCATAATTGGAGTGAGAAGGATCCCTTATTTTTACATGGCTCTATACTTTGGAATATGCATCATCATGCTCATATTTTCCCTTTGAAGAATCCAAAAGTTCACTTCTACGAAGTTTCGTAAACAAGAGAGAATTGATCTCCGACATACAACTTAGAGCATCAGCCACCACATTGTATCGTCCTTTACGATACCGGAGCTTGGCATCATATTACTGAAGAATCTTGGCCCACCTGTCTTTCTGACCCTTCAAATCAGTTTGTTGTGTAAACCATTTGATGCTTTCATGGTTAAACACAATCTCAAACTGAGCACCATACAAATAATGTCGCCATGTTTTTAAGGCAGACACTATTGCATAGAGTTCGCGTTCATAAGTAGAGTAGTTTTGCTGTGTTGCATCTAGCTCTTGCTTTCAAATGCAATTGGCCGTCCGTCTTGTAACAGGACTGCTCCAATAGAACGGTCACTTGCATCTATTTTCAAAACGAATGGTTTCAAAGGATCTACAATAGCTAGTATGGGAGTTGTAGCTAATCCATCCTTGAGCGTATAGAAAATATGCCGCTGAGCGGGTCCCCACTGAAAAGCTTTGCCTTTGCCTTTCAGTTGGTCCATCATGGAAACATTAGCATATTTTTTAAGGAACCTTTGATAAAAACCTGCAAATTCTAAAAAAATCTGTAATTCTTCCAGATTTTTAGGAGAAGGCCACTTCCGGATTGTATCCACTTTGGACTGATCCATATGTAGCCCGCTAGCTGAAATAACATGCCCAAGATAGTGAATGTCTTCTTTCAAAAGATCACACTTAGATTCTTTGGCGTATAATTTATTTGTTCGTAACAATTTGAACACTTACCTCAGATATTGTAAGTGTTCTTCTTCAGGAGCACTGTAGACTAGAATGTCTTCGAGAAAAACGATGACAAATTTTCCCAAGTACGGCTTCAAGACACTATCCATAAGTGTCATGAATGTTGCGGGCGCATTGGTTAACCCAAAAGGCATGACCAAAAACTTGTAGTGTCCAAACCTTGTTCGGAATGCAGTTTTGGGTATATCAGCAAGTCGAATACGGACTTGGTGATGACCTGATCGCAAGTCTATTTTCATAAAAATACAAGCATGACGGATTTTGTCGAACAACTCATCCACGCATAGCAATGGGTACTTGTTCTTAACAGTAATCGTATTTAAGCCACGGTAGTCTATGCAGATGGGCATACTGCTGTCTTTTTTCTTCACTACTAGGATAGGAGAAGCCCATGGTGAAGAACTAGGCTGTATGAACCCTCTGCTAAGGTAGTCAGCAAGCTGACGTTCCACCTCAGTAGCTTCAGAGTAACTCATGTGGTAGGGAGGTTTACTGCCTGCAACCACATCAATGCTATGTTGCACCAATCGTGTTGGCGGTAATCCTGGTGGCAAATCATTAAGAAAAACATCGTGAAATTGTTTTAATAATTTTTTAATTCACTAGAAACTTTTGCTTGCTGGGAAGTAGCCATTGGTGGAAGAGATGAGAGAGAAGCATGCGGCGTTGAGGAATGTTCAACAGATTCAATGTTAGAGAGAAAATGAGATAATGAGTAACACAATAAAACTGGATCTATTTCATTATCAGAAATGAGCTGCATAAGCTCAACTGTACATATCAATGGTGAAGAAGGTACATCTTCTCTCCTAACAACAATACATGTGCGCCATGGGATTTGAACATCAACATGTTGTGCTCATAGCTACGCTTCAGTGATGGTCCAAGGCTATGCAACCATTCCCTACCAAGGACCACGTCTGCCCTCTCCATGTTCATAACCTAAAAATCAAGGATGTGGAGTAGCCTTGTACTTCCAATGGAACAACACGGACTTGAGTATCCCAGATTTCGGTATCATGTCCATTCATCATTTCTACCTTGTAGCGGTGGGTACTCGGAGTTTGAGGCAATTTGAGTTCTTTTACCAATCCATAATTGATAAAATTGTGAGTAGCACCGTCATCTACCAAGATGCGCACCTTGTGTCCTTGCAGAGATCCGTGCATATGTACTAACTCATGTGGTCCGAAGGTTTGTTGCCACATGGAAGCTGTGAGATAGCATTCATGCACCACCTCGGTGTGTGTTACTTCCACTATAGAGAATCGTGAGGAAGACTCAAGAGGCAGGAGTTGCACCCTGTGCACTGCTTTCTACTTGCCATGACCATCAGATTTTCCCTTGGGACAATCCTTTTTGCCATGCCCGCTTCCTAAACATTGAAAACATAATTTCTCTTTCTTAGCTTTATCAAAGTCCTCAGGAGAGAGAGGACCTCTGGACCCCTTGGGTTATTTAGATGCTTCTAAATTGGCTACTATAAATTTCCTTTTATTTTGCCCGTACTGTGTGCATGTATTACTATGTGTATTAGCAGGCACGTGATTATGATGTGATTTCTTTTCATCTGGATCATAGTGAATATGTGCTTTCACTATGGCTTCCTCAAGTGTTTTAGGGTCTTGAATCTTGATGTGCTTCTTAAGCTCTGGCGTCAGCCCACGGATAAACCCATGTACTTGCTGAAAGGTGTTTAGACCTTCCAACTTGACGATAACATCCCGATAGTGAGATATATATTCAAGTAATGATGGGTATTGGCGCATGGAACACGTATCCCAAGTTGTCCAATTCCGATCTTCCTCATTTGTAGGCAAGAATTCTTTGTGAAACATAGTTTCAAAAGCTTCCCAACTCTATGGTATGATATTATTCTCCTTGAGAGACATCCACCATTTGTAGGCCTTGCCTTCTAGAGTTCAACTTGTTTGCAGTGCTCTGACTGCGTCCGGGGTATGCCGTAAGGCGTGAATACCATGTCACTTGCTGAGAAAGATATTCACTGCATCCTTATTGTGATATTGGTCCTCGCCCTTAAAAGTCGGTGGTTTGGTGTTTTTCAACAACTCATCCACCTCTTTTGCAGTGAGAGTGTGCAAAGCATCGGAAGATGGACCTTGTCCCTGATTAGAAGGGCCTGTGCTTATGCATGTGCATGTCAACAGGACCCTTGGACTGCTGTTGCAATAGTTGTATCACTAACGTGGATAATTTAGTGATGTTTTCATTTAAAGATGCAAAATTTCCTTCCATGATTGATATGCATGTCTGAAGTGCACGAAATTCTTGAATATCAAGCAGTTCATAAATGTTGTCACCCGTCGTAGCATCGCGGGTACTCTCCTTGAGAGCATCCGGCCACGATCCATCATGGGTAGGATCCGACGTATTATGCTCGAAATCAAAAGTCATATTGAATCTGAATCCATGGTGACACAGTGCAGTGGAAGGAATAACAAGAAAAATATATGAGGTCGATAAGATATTCCATAGATGTAGGATGCACCGCAATCAGTAATTATCAATAAAGAATCCCGTTGACACCGGTAATCAGCCTTGCTAATTTTGTTCATAGTCCAAGCTTGAAGAGACCGGTAATTTTGTTGGTAGTCCAAATTTCTTGAAAGCACCCTCCCGCCATAAATATTGTTGGTAGTTTGATCTTTAGAAGATTGTAAAGTTACCCATTGAATAGCACCAAGTTGATTCCACACAGTCGGCCGGAAATTTCAAAGCTACTTGTTGTAGTTCTGCACCATCATGACGGTACCACGAGTATACGGTGCTGCCTGGGAAACCAATCCTGTGCGTTCATGAAAAAAGGGGGGGATCTTTGCTGTGGGTACCCAACCTTGCTTGCAAAAAAAGTAGGTTGGCCAGTAAGCCAAAGGGTTTGGGCGCCCATTGTGTGAAAAAAACGCATGCACAATTGATGGCTTCTTCGCAGGCTGTGCGAGGTGCAAGAACTCTCACTCCACCTTGGGTGTTGGTTGAAACCTGCCGGCCACAGAAACGTGAAATGCCCAGCAGGCCCGCGCACATCCAGCAAGCCCGAGAGCGGGGGTTTTGGTGCAGGTCCGGATCTCGGCCCTTCTCCTCGCAAGCGGGGTTGCCCACCGAACAAGGTCTCGTCAAGAACTATCAAGGAGAGTGTTCCACGGCCTTGCCCTCATGAACATGCAAAAAGTGCTCCAGGCCTTCCCTAAATTAGCTAGCTCTTGATACTAATGTGAGACAAGGGAAACTAGTGCCTTGGAGTCCACCTCCCAACCTTCCACTATATAGAATGGCTCGTAGCCCTTTGCATAGTTGGACTCCCTTTCCACACTGCCTAGCCTGACCTTGCCCTTGTCTTGACACATCCAATTTACTGTTAATGTATGCACCAACCATTTTGGCATACCTCTATCCTGCTCATTTTCATCCCTTTCCTCATCAAGTACATCATGTACATCTGCATTAGTAATAGGATGATATGAAACATTTTTAGAAACCCCCATAGGCTGTACGTTTTCCTCATTGGAATTTACATTCAAACTTCCACCATTGAAAAGAGGCAAAAAAGTGTCATAAATGTCCTATAATCTTACATTACTATCTCTAGTACATGATAGTAAGGGCTAAACAAAATCTTCCACAAACACAACATCTCGTGAAACCAGAATACGCTTTGTTTGTGGATGATACAACATGTAACCTTTGCTTTCAGCACTATACCCAACAAAAATACATTTAATAGCCTTATCATCCAGTTTTTTGTGTTGTGTTTGTGCATCAAAGTATATGCCAAACAACCAAAAACACGCATGTGCTTAATAGAAGGCTTTCTATCATGCCATGATTCATATGGAGTCATAGATTTCAAAGCTTTTGTAGGATATTTGTTAAGTACATAAGTGGCACACATGATGGACTCAAGCCAAAACGAATGCATCAAAGCTTGTGTTTTGACCACACATTGTGCCATTTCCGTAAGTGACCTATTTTTCCTCTTAGAAATACCATTTTTCTTAGGTCCATAAGGCACTGTACGTTGGTGTTTTATCCCATGACTAGCCGGAAATGCATTAAATTCATGAGACATATATTCCCCCTTTCGATCGGAACGGAGGGTGTCCATAGTACATTTTGAGGCATTTTCAACCATAGCCAAACAAAATTTGAAGCACATAAACACTTGAGACTTTGCATTAAAAGGATACACCCATGCATGCCTGGGAGTAATCAACAATAAAAGTCACAAAATAAAGGTAATTGCCCAAGGAAAAATTTTACATGGGCCTACAAACATCACTATGCACAAGCTGCAATCTGCATGTGGCCCTAACTGAACCATCCTTTGGAAACTTTGAACGATACATCTTAACCAAAATACAGCCTTCACAAACATGTTTTATAGGTGCTTCAAGAGGCAGCAAAGAAGCAAACATATCAGATTTCTGCAACCGTAGCAAACTGGAAAAGTTTAGATGTTCAAAACGTGCATGCCAAAGTTTTGCATCTGAAATAGCCTTTGAATCCACAATTTGATTTGCAAAATTTTGCCCACACTTGTCATACAAAGTGAGCTTATACAGCCCACAACATAAAATGCCAGATGCAACAATTTCATCACCAAAACTAAGATCATGTATTGTACATCTGTCATCCACAAATTTTACTACAAGACCAAGTCTAGAAAGTGCAGATACAAACAAAAAATATTATTCTTGATCTCAAGTACATAAAGTGCATCAACAAGTGTGAAAGAACTGCCATTTGCAACAGTAAGCACAATATTTTCAACTCACTGAACCGGATAAGAGGCATTGTTAGCACAAGTAACTAAATTCCCATGAGGGACGGACTCAAGAGAGGTGAACAAATCACGATGTGAGGTAATGTTGTTTGTAGCACCGCTTTAAAAATACCAGGAGCATGTGTGTAAGATTTGTTTAGTGATACCAATAGAGTTAATACTAATTCTCTTCTCAAGGAGAGTTAAGTTTTGAAGGGTAGCCCTATCTCAATCAAATGAGTTTTTCCTTGGAAGTGAGAATTTCCTTCCAATTAAAGTATCCCCCCCCCTCTTATCAATTGGAAAGTCCCCTAACCATAAGCCTCTTCTAGCTACATAATTAATCCACTCCACCCAAAAGCTTGATGTCTGTTCTGATGAATTCCCAAGTCAAATCAACTCCAAATTGGACCAAAATTGACTAGTAGGCTTGCCTAAGGCTATATAACAGCATGGTATGGTCACAATAGAATTTTGGTTTCAGAATTATGCCTTAGACATCCTACGCGTAGGATGTCTTTTTGCCCAGAATGAACCCAAACTTGAATCACAGACTCTCCTTAAGGTGCTGATCACTGTGGTATGCTCAGAATTTTGTTTAAAGTCCAAAATCACACAGAAGACATCCTACGCGTACGATGTCTTTTTGGCTTGTTTGACCCCAGACTTGTCCCACAGCTTCCCCTTGATGTCAGTAACCCAGTGGTATGCTTAGATTTTAATTTGGATGTCAAAAGACCCCAAAACTAGCTGTTCTTGCCTTTTTCAGTCAAAATGCTAAAGTCCGCTCAATCTTCCCTTTCACTGACCCAAATGAGATGAAATTTATCACATGCACTCAAAACATCATGTATAACATGCACATGAAGTCACCCTATGGTTTGGTCTCAAAATTAGGCCTTGGACACAATTTGGGTAGGATGTCTGGCAATTCTCGTCTTTTGGCTTTGATCTGTTAAAATTTGGTCAAATTTCCACTTTCCAGGTGAAAATAGGGTAAAACCTACCTTCTGGACACACTGGTCAACTCAAAATTTCAAAATTTCCACCAGATCACCCTATAGACATCCTACGCGTAGGATGTCTCTACTGCTGATTTTTTGAGATTGAAGTGTCCCTGATGCTTCCTTATGCTCTCAGCCAGTGCAAGTATGCTTCACAATTGCAAAAACATGCAAAAATCACTCAATTTAAGCCTTTTCTGAAATTTTACGTTTTCTGACTCCGCCTTTTGGCTTTTGGTCAACAAAAATAGGGAAAAATACCCAAGTTAATATGTTACTAGGGTAAAACCTACCCTCTGAACCCACTAGTGCAGTCAGAATTTTCAAATTTGGTCTCCATAACCCCCTTGAGACATACTACGCGTAGGATGTCTCTGTTTACAGAATTGCAGATTTTCTTCACAGAACCCTTACAAATGCTCTTTTATATGCACAACATCAGTCAGTCATACAAAAATATCCACAAAAGCTTGTTTAATGCATTTTTACCCTCAAAAGCACACTTTTATGTGATTTCAAATGAAATCAAGCACTTTAGCAAATAATTCAGTGCTGAATAGCTCTAGATCAGAATTGAATCACTTACCTAAAGCTACTCCTACAAATCATATGGGGTTTTGCAACTATGAGTAGAAAAACGCTTCACTGCCACACATGGACTAGTAAACGCTTTTATCACCTCACAAATCACTCGACCACCAACAACTACTCTAATCCACAGATCCTAACTAAACCTATCTAGTCGCAGACCCTCGGCAAGACACACGCTTCCTGGCTATCCACTTGATCATGGAATATCCTCTTCCGGATCCACTTAAGAAAAACGCTTTCTTTAGCCGAAAATAAATCAAGCAACCATCACACGAGTGTTAGTAGGAAACCTACTTAGGTCCTTGTGTCCCCGGCAACGGCGCCAATGTTGGACGGGAGCGACTCACACACCCATGAAGTGCATGCAAACACTACCTAGATCAACATAATGTCAATCGAGGACACAAATGACACGATAGGCACACGGAGGAAATCTCTTTAGCTTGTCAGGCTGAGACCATCCTACACATACAACACTCTGGAAGGCCAACTAAACCACAATCAAGAACCTCACTGCTCTCAACTACACCACCTAGCCACATACACACATACGGAAGTTAACTCACCTAATCATGCCAGATTCATACGAAACTTAAGGAACACCATCCCCTCACTAGGATACACCTGTCCCTAAGCTTCTACACTCAAAACCCTCACTCTAAACCCATCTGTGAAAAACGCGTAGGATGACAGAGCCGAATTTCGAAAGTGCCCAAAACTGAAATTTATGAGTACCTATGCGTAGCTTATGTCGCCACGATTCTATAGACTACTAGTACGTAGAAAACAGACATCGTTTGATACACTTACGGCCACAAATAGCTCGTAGATGCGTCGGCGTGTGCGCTTCGTCTCGCGTGGAATGCTTGGCGTCTTTGCGTAGCTCTCCTCGAGCCTACAGCAATGGTGCAGTCAGATCTCCAATGCGTTGAGTGAGCCGGGCGTAGCGAGAGGATGAAGCTCACGCTCACTCTCTTTCTCTCTCACACACAGTAGACGGCGGCGCTAAGTTTTGATTATGATTAAAAGTCTTTTTTTACAAAATGACCTAGGTACCTTATATACTAAGGCTACCTTAGGTTTAACCAAAAATGGGGTTGAAAGGGTCAAATGGCTTTGTATTTACAATCTGGAAGTGCCATTGCACCCCAGCTTTTGAAACTAGAATAACTACACATTGCAAATGACGTTTATAGCCATAATCCGTAGCATTTCATAACTCCCAAAAGATAAGACTTTGGTATGAAACTTGATTTATGTTGTGTTGTTGACCCAGCGGTCAACAGAGTGGACATGCTACTGTAGTGAAAAATGCTCATGTAATAGTGTATGAATGACTAACAATTTCTTCTTTAAGAAGGGATTTAGGCATACTTTTTCCATATATGCTCCTATCTAAGTACCATATCTTCTACTCTAACAATAGCCTATGTCCACTAATCAAATAGTACACATAGGCTCTATTCAACCTCTATACAAGAACTACTCGATACTTGCATGAAGGCTTTCAATAACAGAAAAAAAAGACCTCTTCCTATCCCAAAGCAGAGAAGAGTTGTGAAATATAATTAGAGATAATCATAAAAGAGAAAACTTATCTTCATGTTAATTGTGCATAGAGATCCTTGTTGCCATGATTCGTGTACACCAGGAGTGATGATCTACGCTCTGATACCACTGCTACAGATAGGAGCATAGAGAGCCCTACAAAATATTCAAAATAGCGCATAGCAAGACATAAATGAATAAATCTATGTACCTGTTGACTCGCACAAATCCATAATCGAGCACAATACGAACAAAGAGAGACAGAGAGTGGGAGAGAGCGAAAGAACACGTGCAGGCGCACCTCCTAGAGTGGAGTTCTACGCAAGCATAGTGAGAGAGGAGGGAGGAGAGAAGAGAAGAAGACACAAGCACTGCGTGCAATCTCCCCCTGTGCAAGAGTGAGCATGTCCCTCTTGCACGTATTTAATTTATAGAGAAGTTCATGCTCAAAATTGAGTTACATCCAGTTCACTCTTGGGCATAAAATAGTCATGGCTTATAAAGAGCTCAATGTAACAATTAATAGATGTCTACATCTCAAGTTATAACTAAACCATAAATACTAAGGCTTGCCACAGAAAATCCAATGGTGGCAGTTTTAATCCGAATAACTGCTATCGCCGTACTGTCCAGCACGTGCCAATCACTGATCTTCTCACACAACACCCAACAAGTGATCATATTCCACAATTCAAATCAACATTGCAATGCTTCATCAAAATATCAAATATTTCACAAATATATCATCAAAATACCAATTCCATTACACTTCTGGAATGTCTAGCATGAATTCTGGATCAAACCTAAGAAAATACCTTTTAAGTCTCCATCCATTGACCCTAGTCTTGTGAATCCTCCCATCTGCTTCCATCAGCTTATAGCTGCCGTTGTCATAGCGTTTGTTGATGATGAATGGCCCTTCCCATCTGGGTTGAAATTTCTTGTCCTTCTTGGTGTCGAATCTGTTGTCATATCTCAGCACTAATATACCTTTTTCCAGTCCCTTTTCTTTAAGCCCTTGATTGAAAGTGATCCGGCGCCGTTTTGCCTGTGTTGCATTGTGATTGATTGCTTCTTCCCTATCTAGTTGGAGTCTCTCCAGATCCAGGATATGGTTTCTGAGATTTACAATTGGACGATGTACCTGGCTAGACAAAACTCGTAAGTTGGCTATATGTACCTCAATGGGTAGAATTGCCTCCTTCCCATAAACTAGATGGAAAGGGGTGAAACCTAGTGATGTTCTGAACATTGTTTTGTAGGCCCAAAGAGCTGCCATGAGATGTTTATCCCAGTCTCCTGTGTGATTGTTCACCTGCTTTGTGATGATTTTACAAATCATTCCATTGACTTTGTCTATCAGACCATTGCATTGTGGATAATATGGTGTGGAATGCCGACGTGTGATGCCTAACTTCGTTAGTTCTCCCACCAAATGACCTCTGAACCCTGGTCCTCTATCTGATATTATCTCAAGAGAAGTGCCAAAACGGCAACAGATATGCTAAAAAATGAACTTTGCTACCTCTTGGGCTGTAATGAGGGTGGTGGTTGTTGCTTCTTCCCATCGAGTCATGTAATCTACACCCACTATGATGTACAATTTAAATGATTGGGCCCTTGGTAAAGGACCAATTGCATCTATTCTCCATTTTTCAAATGGATCATATGAGATGATATGGGTTTGTGGCTCGTAGGTTAAGGTGTGATCACTGGCCACCTGACAGGCCTTACATGTTTTACACCAATGGTGTACATCCCTGTTCAAGCTAGGCCAAGAGTATCGTGCTTGTAGAATCTTCCTACTGGTGATATCTAGAGCAAAATGACCGCCATAGACGCCATCATGGCAACTTGAAATTACCTTTGTGATCTCACTGGAGGTTGGCACCCGCCTGAGAATTTGATCCTTGCCTTTACAATACAAGTGGTCGTTTACAAGGAGGTACCTAGTAGCCTTCCTTACCAGCCACTGCTTCTGGCCTTTCGTGTATCCTTTCAGACATTCTCCTGTATCTAGAAAACTGACGATATCAGGCATAGCATCGCTATCTTGAAAGAGGGGTAGCTTCAGTTTGATGGCCCCTACGGAAACGTCTTGTATTCTTTCTTTGGCTAGAGCATCTGCCTCCTAATTTTCTGCTCTGGGGACATGAAATAGCTTCACTACTTCAAACTTCTTTAGAAGATCCTTAACCTGGCGTAGTTGACCAAGTAAAACCTGATTCTTACAAACCTAGGTGCCATTTATCTGCTTTATCAAAAGCAAAGCATCTCCAAACACATTTAGGTGCTGAATTCCTTGTGAAATACATTGTTCCAACCCAAGAATTAGGGCTGCATAATCTGCTTCAGTGTTGGAGTAGGAGTGTAATAACTGCCCGATGGAGAATACTCTTTCTTGTTGTTCATTGAAAATGACTATGCCTGCTCTGTAGACTAATCCATTGTTCTCTTGTATGCTCCATCAAAGAAAAGAGAGTGAGCTCTTTCTAGGCTAGGACTCTCTACCATTGGTGTTTCTTCCTTTGCTTCCGTGTTGACCTTGATCTTCTTCTCATAATGGCGATGAGTGAGAATTCCTGCTAAACTCGCCTCGGTGGAGTTTTCTACTTGCATGGTGTAGTCAAACTCTTGTAATCTAATTAACCACTTTGAGATCCTAGATGACACATCCATGTGTCGCATTACATATGGGAAAACCTCTTCCATTGTCAGGATTACAAAGGGTCTAGGCAGGAGATAGGAGCGGAACTTTGTGGTAGCAAACATTAGTGACAGAACCATGTATTCTACTTCGGTAAATCCCTTTTCTGACGGGGTCATGACACAAGTAGAGAAGTAAATAGGATGCATGAAAGAAGTTTGGGGATCCTTTTGCATTAGCACGGCTCCGATTGTATCACTTTCCACACTAGGGTTCACATAAAATGGCTCGTCCCACTTAGGAGGTGAAATAGTGGGAAGCTTAGCTAGGATTTGCTTTACCTCAGTAAACTGCTGCTTATTCTCTTCACTCCATGAGAAGACATCCCTCTGGGTGAGTTGTTGTAGGGGAAGGACCACTTGAGATAGTAAGTGAATGAACATGCTTAATTATCTTACCTTTTAAAGGAAAGAAAGCAGCTGCTTAGCGATGGTGGGTGACGACAAAGATACCAGGGCTTGAATCTTGCTAGGGTGAGCCTCGATCCCTTTTGCTGAAATTACATGACCAAGGAGAGTGACTTTGCTTTCACCAATGTGACACTTATCCACGTTGAGCTAGCAATCCAAGGTTTGTAGCCTGGTTAAGCCATCATAGACTTTGCTTAAATGAAGGGCCCGTGAACTATAGATGCAAAAATCATCTATGAAGACCCGTATTGATGCTCCAAAGTAGGGCTGGAAAACAAAAGTCACATAGCGCTGAAATGTGGCCGGGGCGTTAGTGAGGCCAAAAGGCATCACTCTGTAGGCAAAACATCCCCAAGATGTGATGAAAGTTGTCTTCTTCTGATCTTCTTCCGCAATGCTAATCTGGAAGTATCCTGAGTAGCCATCGCACACTGTGTATCGTTCGTGACCTGCCACTTCATTGAGTATTTCATCCTGGAATGGGAGGGGAAAGTGATCCCTCTTCGTGGCTGCATTGAGAGGTTTATAATCCACACAGACTCTCCACTTACAATTTTTTTTTGGTGTGACTACTACTGGGGAGACCCATTCTGAGTCTTCGACAGGGTAGATGAAACCTGCTTGTAGCAAGCTTCTCACTGCTTTAAGCAGTGCCTCTTGCTGGATTACTCCAAGTCTTCTGAGCTTTTGTACCACGGGTTTACTGCCTTCCTTGAGTTTTATGTGGTGTTGCACTACTGTAATTCCTATGATCTTATCATAGCCATCAACAATGAACAAAGTAGTGAAGTTACCTAGCATGGAGACGTATTCCTTCCTTTCTTCATTGGTTAACTCATTTGAGAGCATTTTTTGTAACTTACCTGCATCCTCCAAGGACTGCATACCTAATGATCCCTCTTGGTTTGTTGGGGGTGTTCCTGATTATGTCAATCTGTTTGGGTCTTTAAGAATGACCCCCATCACCTCAATGCTACTGTCACTTCCGTCGGTGGTGGTTGTCTCTTCTCCCAAGGTAGACCGAAAGTCGCTGGTGGACTCATCTTCTAAAGCCTCCAAGGTCATGTTGTGCTGCTTTCTAGTCCTCATGTCGTAGAATATGGACTTCCCTTTAGCGTCCTTCAACTGAATCATTCCGATGCTCCAGTCTTGTTTAGCTTCCATAGCCATAAGCCAAGGCCTCCCAAGAATGATGGGGTAGCCCTCCCCTTTGTGTGGCATGATGAAGATGTCTACCTCCACTTATGTATTGAATGCTTTTACTTTGATCGCATTTACAATGCCCACGCATTTCACTCTTACATTGTTTGCCATCTTCGCTCGGCAGCGTGCCGGCCTACTTACCTCTAGACCTAGATGGTGCATCATCTTTTCACTCATGACGCATATTTGCGAGCCACCATCTATGTAGACATTTGAGATTCATTGCCCCTTGATGTGGGCATCCATGGTTGGTAGGATGTCGTCAAGATCCCTTTGAGAGATAGCCCCAGCTATCCTGGGCCTTGATTTCCTGGTATTTATCATTTTTGTCCATTGCCTCCTCATCCTTGGTGCGAGGTGGAGTAATTGGGGCCAAGTTATCTTCGGGCCCTGCATTCACACATCCTGAACTAATTCATAGGGTTTTGCATACTCAAGGCTAGTGAGAAGTCCACGATGTCTATCTTCCGCCGCGGTTTAACTGCTTGCTTGCTAGACTTGGCCTTCCCTTTCATCTTCTCTTCTCTTTGAGATGCTTCTTCGTGCTTGGCATACTTCACTCCCATAGCATCCACTTCTTCTACCTTCGCTTTCCCTTTATGATTCTCTCGAACTGATTCTTCTACCTTTTCCTTCCCTTTAGCCTCCAAGCTAATAACACTCACCGCTTGGTTCACAGCAGGTGGTGGGGGTAGTGGTGGAATGAGAGGTTGGGGTGGTGGTTGCTGTTGTACAGGTGGTCGAAGGATTTGGACCGGTGGGATTGGTCCTAGTTGCCTAGGTGGTGGTGGTCTTGCTCTTGGCGGAGAGATCTGATTCTGTCTCCTCCCTCTATTGAAATTCTGCCTCCTTGGGTGTGGGCAGTAGTACATTCCATGGCCGTCTTCCCCGCAGTTGTAACAGTGGTACTCTTGGTTCTGCCTTCGTCGTCCTCTTCCTTGTTCTGGATTCCTGCTAGATGCATGCCCTTGCTGCACCGGATGCACAGATAAACTCTCTAGCTGGGTGGTGATGCAACTCAACAGGTCTTGCTGCTCTTCTGATGCCTCTTGTGGTTGGGCTCTATTATTGGCTGTTGCAGTCATTGGGGTTGGTCGGGCCGAGCTTTTTTCCTCTGACTTGTTTACTCTTGCTTGCATGCGTAGCTTCTTGTCTTTAAGGCGGGCTACTTCGACTGCCAACTCATATGTTGCATGAAACCTTCCCTTCACCTTCTCTCTAAGCGGCGACCATAGACTAGCAATGAAACGGTTCTTCTTCAAGAAATTAGGCACTCCTTCGCCTTCCTTCAGTGAGGCAACCCATCTCTCCCATAAGTCCACAAATTTGGACTCATAGGTGGCATACTCCAACAGACCTCCCTGCTTTAATTCTGTCAATAGCTGCCATAGCTTCTCCGAGGTTGTACCTCCACCAAACCTCTTTACAAAAGCAGCCCTTAACACATACCATGCATTCTTGGTAGCTTGGGGCAATGCATTATACCAGGACTTGGCCTCTACTTTCATCAGTAGAGGAAAAATTCTAAGTCGTGAAGCATCATCATCTTTGTTGGAGACGACACAAGCAATGTCGAAATCATCCAAAAAGTCAGTGGGGTGAGATCCTCTCCCTTCTTTCCACTGAACGTGGGGAAGGAAACACTTGCCATGGTAGTGACTCAGGAAATTACAAACCCTTTTTTTTTAATTTTTAAAGATTAATACATTAACAACAGTAGTGGCTTATAGCGGATTTTTACAGGGTTGGGTAGATAGGTTAAAACATGATAAAGATAGAGACATTAAAGAAATGATGGTAATCCATTATGGGGAGAATGATAGGGTTTGGGGAATTAAGGATTTCTCCTAGTACCGCCGCACCGAATAGGTATACGATCTTCTGTTGGTAGAAGACTTTCCTATCTACATAGATATTCACATGCATATGTTGCAGGAAACTGAACGGGAATGTCGTTGGCCCATTTTCCATCATGCACAGAGGGTGGAATACTTACTTATACTCTTACCGTGCCAGTGTTGATGAGTCGGCACATCCACAAGAGGTCGTCGCCTTTCATGGGCTCTACCTTTCCTTCGTCGCTCAGCACGTACGGGGTGATGGCAATGCGTCTGACCACTCCGAGCCTTTTGGCTAGTAGCAATTGCAGGTAATTTCCGTACTCTACGTATTGCATGAATTCTACTCCATTCAGTTGCAATTCATCCCCAGCCCACTGGGTTTCCCCCATGGTAGAGAGCTTCTTCAGGATAAGTTGTACAGGGAGAGGAGGAAGATCCTCCACTCGCTTTTCAAAACAGCGAGAGCAGTAGCCAAACCACTCTTCCCTAGGACATGGGAATCTCCTTACCACTTTTTCTTTAGAATTGTCGAAGTGGATTGGGAGCACTTGCATGCGTCGTGCAAATTGGTAGGAAACCTTCCATCGCTTAGCTTCGGATGACTTCCTTTGGCAAGCTGGGTACAACCCGGCTTTTTGAGCTTGAAGCACTTGCTTGGCCAGATGATTCTCCCTTCGGGGTCATGTGTTTCCAGACTGGCTTAACTTCTCCTTACCTTTGGCTTGAGCAGCCCCTTTAGGCCACTTTGGAGTTATAACTTTGACTGCAGTTTCTTTAGGGAAAAGAGGCCTCACCGTTTTCTTCCCTTCTTTGATGTGAATGACTTCTTCGCGATGAATGTCGATGTAGACGATTTCAGCCCTTTCGCTGCCTTCATTGCTGGCACTCATTGACAGTGTGTCTTGGTTGATAATAGTGATGGCACTTCACCGTCCTCCTACCTGGTGCTCTCAATTTGTGGTTAGAAGAGCAACACGAGATGGAGAATTTACCTCTTGAATACTGACGACACTACAACCCGGCAACAATACTTCAATGAAGGTGGCTCCTTCGTCTCCTCTTCTTACGTCCTCCAGTTAGAAAATTCCTTCAGCCATTTGTCCATGATTGATAGTGGGAATCACTTTCAGCATTGTTAACTGAAGGGTCTTAGAAAGCCCTCCTCAGTGGGGGCACCAAATGACGGGAGCAAAGAGAACCCCGAACCCCGACGGCCTCTAAAACTCCGGGGGCCGAATGGTACGCCTCGAACCTGTCACGGTAAAGTGAACAGGGGGCACCACCTAGCTTTGAGCGACTAGGACACAAACCACGATGACATGAAAATCACAAACTTACACACGGAAAGAGAGAGAGAGAGAGAGAGAGAGAGAGAGAGAGAGAGAGAGAGAGAGAGAGAGAGAGAGAGAGAGAGAGAGAGATAGAGAGAGAGAGAGAGAGAGAGAGAGAGAGATTTGCAAATGATGACAACCCTCGGGGGTGTGAGGGAGAATTATTTCTACAATATTTACAAATGACACACCGTGGTGATAGAGAGGTAGGGAGAGGTAGGGAGAGGAGGTGGTGCAAACTACTTGGTACGTTCTCTAAGACGACTCAATGATTGTGAAGCTTGCTATCAAGAGCGTGTATACGTGTGTGCATCGACCATTGGAGTTGAGATATGGACATGGCTCCCTTCGCATGGTGCAATTCCCAAGGCAAACCCAACACACACAAGTCCCCTCCCCGTGATGGTGATAGTGTCAACTTGTCCCACTACACTCTACCAAGTGCTGACTTCTCATGAACTGCCGCCCCCCCCCCTCCCGATAGTGACCTCTCAGTGCCAATTTATAGGTGTTGGCTGCTTGGATTATGGTAATCCCAATTTGATTAGGGTAAGATTAATCGGGGAGACAAAGGGGTTGACCCTTGCTTTGTTTTGGGAGGTTATTAAAAGATGAAAATCTGTAGGTGGGCCTTTGTAACCATCACCTAGAGAGAGGAAATTTACAAAGTGGGATTTTACAGTGGCTTGGTTGAAAACTGAAGAAATGATGAAAATACTCTATAAATTACTGAAAATGGCATCGTGGTTGCGTGTTTTCAGCAAATGGTGTGTTGTCGGTGTGTCGGTGTAGAGTGTACTTATTTTCGGGGTTGGCCGGGGCATGCCTTCGACGCATTTCTCCTTTTTGTTATTGGCGGCGCGTGATTTGGGTTCCTTCCTTCTTTTGTCGATGATGATGGTGTAGAATCCTCTTTTTTGTATATATTTTTTTAAGTTCGTGTGTATACACGTATCGTGTGTATGTATGGGTGTGCGAAGGTATTTGTACATGTGCGTGCAAGTGTGAGTGTGTGTATATATGTAAGCAAATGTGTGTGTGCGAGTGTGTGTGGTAACGGGGGGAGGAATGTATGTAATATATATATATATATATATATATATATTATATATATATATATATATAATTTTTTTTTAAATTTTTTCTCTTTTCGGTTTCTGGCGGTGCAGACGACATAGAGGTTGGGGGGGGGGGGGGGGGGGGGGGGGGTTGAGGATGGTGAAAAGGGATGAGGGGGGGGAGTGTGTGTGTGAGTGTGTGGGTGTGTAGCACAGCCGTGTGTGTGTGTGTGTGTGTGTTGCGGCAGTGATGCACGGAGCACGAGCTCGCGGTGATGTGGAGCTGGGCAAGGTGCGGACGAGACAGGGCTCGAGAGAGAGTGAGAGTGGGGGGGAGATGGTGGGGGGGGAAGAGAGGATAGGGGGTTGGGGGTGTGTGGATGAGAGTGCGTGCGGGCGGCATTGTACAACGCGAGGCCCGGGGGGGGGGGGTAGCGACAACGTGCACGACAAGGCAAGGGGGGGGGGTGGTTATGCTTAGTCAACGGGTGGAAGAGAGAGGGAGAGAGTTAAGGGGGGGGGGGGGGTTGGTTTCCACCAAGGGAGGAGAGGGGGGAGAGAGAGAGAGAGAGAGAGGGGTTGGGAAGAGATAGGGTAGAGAGAGGATATAGTGGGGGGAGGATGTGGTGAGAGAGAGAGGAGGGAAATGAGAGAGATAGAGGTGATACTTGCCCTAAGGTCCACCGTAGCTAAATCTAAGAGAGAGAGAGAGAGAGAGAGAGAGAGAGAGAGAGAGAGAGAGAGGAGAGAGAGAGAGAGAGAGAGCTAGGTGTAGATAGGGGGGGGGGGGGGGGGGGGGGGGGGGGGGGGGGGGGTTGTGAGGATGAGAGGAGGTGGGGGTACGGCCCGCCGGGGTTGGAGTGTGGACAGAGAGGGGAGAGAGAGAGAGAGAGAGAGAGAGAGAGAGAGAATATTTGGGAGAGAGAGGGAGGATAATATCTATGGCGGCCTGCCGGGGCTGGAGTGTGGACAAAGATACCAAAGGCACCTACTGGGCTAGATGATGCAACGGTAGAGTAGGAGAGGGAGAATATGGGCGGGGCCGGGCAGTCGGAGAGAGAGAGAGATTGTCTTGTGGTGATATTAGAGGAGTATGGCCAATCTGGCGGCGCCCTACCGGTGGTTAACTTTTGGGGGGGGGGGGGTATGGTGAATGATAAAGATTCTTCTTTGCTTGTTTTTTTTTTCTTTGGAAACAAACCTTCCCTTCCTTAGGGTGTGGTTCTCACTGGCATGGTTTTGAAATCCGGCCATCAATGCCATTCATCATATTGGCAAAAAATGATTCAACATCTCCCTGAGGCAAGGTGCAAATCCTTACCAAACCCAAAGGTTTCCTCATGGTAGTCAAGTCCTTGCTTTCCATGGCTAGTTGGAACTCATCATACCCTAAGTACAAATCCCTGAGACAAATCCCCCATAGAGTGTATTGCGCTTCATGCAGATTCCTTTGCAAACTCATCTACAACTGGCCTTGTATCCACATTCCTGATTGTTACTATATTGAGAGTCTGCATATCCTAGATAAAGCATAAATAACCATATGCGAACCACCTATTTGAATAAGGAGCACAAGAAGGCCCAAAAACCCATCTTGATCTTTTTATTAAGTAGCTCAATAGATTTTTTTCAAATGAGCCTTTGGAACTGGAATAGGCCGCAAGTTCCAAGGTACATGAGGGGGAGTCTTACCATGCATCGAACGAGTTTTTCCGAGCAAAGACAAACCCGAGCAAGTGTTTGTACGCAATATAGTAAATTTTACCATCAACATAATATTTATGTTTGTTATATATTGAATATGCACTATAACAAAAAGAGTTTTCAATGGATAGACTACCTCCTAAATCCAAAAAATCAGAGTTCACTTTTAAAAGATCACCATATTCTGCGTTGAATCAGCCATGAGAGATGTTTCTATTTGTCTGCAGATCATTTGAAATGCTTGCCTCATCAAATTTTCAAATAGGTTATCAACAGAGCTAGACAAGGAATGTGGGTGAATCGAAAGGCTCATCAGACCATGACTTGGACTAATGGAAATATGACCCAATTCCTTTCCCTCGACATTGAGTTGTCTGCTACTAATCCCCTCACACACTCTGCTAAAAGTGCAAGCAGCTAGTTGCACTAAAGCCGCGGCTTAGTTAATTGAGGATTATAACTATCATAAGCTTTTCTACCCTCATGTCCACTTTGATGTTTACTCGTTCTATTTCTTTGCCCTCTGCCATATGCATCGCCAACAACCTGATAGCATCAACAGCAAAATGTCCTGACAAGTGGGGACTCAAGTACTTGAGCACTTCTGACACCTTAACATTGTCTTATCCAAATGCCTTCTTAAGGAGAGGATCACATAAGATCTGCGATTTCTCAGTACTAGTCTGGAGCTTGTGAGCCTTGATGTAGTCCCATACCCGCTTGAGGGCATGAGGACTTGTGGTCTCTGAGGTTTGCAAGATGGGAGCCAGGCTGGAGGAGACCCTATAGAGACTCTGAGCACCACCTCTAAGATCGAGCTTGGGGTGGGCTCAAGAGTGGTTTTGAGTTCAGCCTTCGGCACTTTGTTGCTCATCTATTCATCAACTTATGCTAAACGTAGAGCAAGAAACTAACACATCTGTAACCAGTAAGGTGGGGAATAGGGCAAATCCATCTGTCAAGCATAGCTTCAGTATTAACTTTATTCCAGTTTGAACATCCACTCTTTCTTGCAAAGCATAGTCGCTTGTGACGTGCTTGCAATAAGATCTCAAAAGAATAATCCACCATAACCCTAGCCCGAAATGAGTCCATAAACAAGTATTGAGCTTGATGTTACAACATCAAGTATTGAGCTTGATGTTACAACATCTCTGTCCACCATAATGCCAACAATATTAACAAGAACATCCCACACATACAGTTACAAAACATATAGCAACAACTTTCGAGCATGCAAATTGTGACACAAGTTGCAACTTTCACATAAACTTGTTGTTATTACCTGAATCAACAAGTGCTACCCGACATATGGCAGCCTCACCAAAATCTAGATCAAGCACCTCCTCTCTGACACCTTTGTCGCTACTTTCAGTGTAAACTGATGAGACAATCAGACAACCAATGAATGTTTGAATCATGGACCCGAAATATCATAGGAGACAACAATTAAGAGAAGGTATCATCACTTGCCACCAGAATATACAGACCGCTTGGAAGAAGCATTTCCCTAGCACATCAAAGAGATGAATAGAATAATGACTGCCGGATGAAGCAAAGAAAAGCATTTAGTTCTATCCCTAACACTCTAAATCTCTCTTAAGAAGCCTAAGTGAAACCATTTCTTTCAATACGTGAATTTCAAGTGGGTGGCCATGTATTCCCATGTAGTGTGACGCGTAATCTGCTACTGGCTACTCTAGTGATGGTGGAGATGCTGGTATTCACAACCCATTTTATAGCGTAGCTCCATGCACATGATGAAGACGTCTCCCTCTCCACCTGTGTGTGTGTGTGTGTGTGTGAAAAATAAACTCTCTGAAAGAGCACGCGCCGGCGCGCGCTCTTTCAGAGAGTTTCTTTTTGACTAAGAGAGAGTAGGGGCCGGGTACCTGGTTGGGAAAAATCCCAAAAAAAAAAGAATCTAAGATGCATATGATGGACGTCAAGCAATGCAACAATCAGACTAGGGGCAAGACAACGCGCACGGAGAGGGGGTGGCAGATGGCGCGGTAGGCAGCAGCGTAGCATGTAGCTGGCTGAAATCTCTTTCTCTATGTGCGAAAGCCTCATTGGCCGCATGGAAATTCTCATGTTCCTTCAGGCTGATGCGAGTTCAAAGCTTGCGAGGCACTTGCCATTAGAGTTTTACTCCTCTAGCAAGGCAAGGGATCAAATAAGAGAATCTCTGGAGATTTTGGGCAAATAGTACTTGAAAGCTTCCAGTATGTAGTATGAGAGAGAGAGAGAGAGAGAGAGAGAGAGAGAGAGAGAGAGAGAGAGAGAGAGAGAGAGAGAGAGAGAGAGAGAGAGAGAGAGAGAGAGAGAGAGAGAGAGAGAGAGAGAGAGAGAGAGAGAGAGAGAGAGAGAGAGAGGGAGGAGGAGGAGGAGGAGGAGAAGAAGAAGACCCTTCATCCCATTAGGGTTTCGTGAGAGTGGGCGACCATGGTGTCCCTCAAGCCACATAAGTGCCTCACGGCTAGCGTGTTGAAGTGTGGGAAGCGCAAGGTCTGGCTCGGCTCCAATGAGGTCAACAAATCTCTATGGCCAATTCATGGCAAAATATCAGAAAGTTAGTCAAGGATGGCTTTGTGATTTGAAAACAAACCTATATGAAGGTCAAGGGTAACGTGTTCAAAAATAAGCGCGTGCTCAAGAGTATTCACAAGTCTAAAGCTGAGAAGGCTCATGAAAAGACATTGTCTGATCAATTTGAAGCCCATAGAGGTAAGGGAAAATCTATCAGGGAGTGAAAAAGTGTCAAGAGGGAAGAGCACTTGGCATAGGGATTGAGTACTGAAGCAACACCAGCCATCCCTGCAGCTACCCCTAAGGCCACCAAGAAGTCCACAAAGTGAGCCGCATAGCAAGATTTAGCTAAGAGTTGTGACTCGATAGTACTTAAATAGAAACCTTGGACCTTTGAGATTGTGTAATGAGATACAATTTTTGCTTTACTCTTGAAAGCATGACTATTGCAAGCCTAAAAATTGTTGCCGAGACTGTTACTATGGCTTTTATGTTGTTTCCAAAGGGAAAAAGAAGAAGAAGAAGAGAGTTTTAAAGTCGTAAAAAACTATCCCAAGAGACCTTAAAGATCTAGCCAACGAGGAGAGAGAGAAGTGCCATTTAGTAGATGCGCCTCTCCGGAGGTCTCCTTTTGCCGCCTCTACCCATCCCCAATAGAAGTATGAACTCTTGTCTTGCAGGAGCGCGTGCTCTCCCTCCCCTGCCTTGCTTAGTCCAACAACCACCACGATTCTTCACGGTGGATGCTTAATTGGGTTGGGAAAAACCTACTCAAGTTGCAACACCAAAAACGATGGTGCAACAAGAGATTAGGTTGGGCTGCGTCAACATGCAGAAGCTTACTTGTGATAGAGTACAAGGTTACGTGATGCACATCAACATAGATATGTTGATCCTACAACATGCACTATCTCCACCTCCTCAGCCTCTTCCCTCACCCATATACGATCCCTTCCCCCCCTCTCTCTCTCTCCCCTCCATCTCTCTCAATCTCTTTAAAAAAAAAGTCTACGATGGCCGGGCTCTTTTTTAAGGATATTGAGAGAGAGAGAGAGGAGAGAGAAAGAGAAGGGGAGGGGTTGAAAAAAAAAACCTAGGTTTAGTGTAATCACACCTACAAAATTTGAGATTTGAGAAATTTAGTATCATTTTGTGTAAAAACCTTAAAATTTAGTCAGTTTACCACTAAAATTCACATAGGTAGGTTTGCCAAGTTTTGAGAACAAAGTTTTTTCCGAGCATTGGTCCCTGCCCATACATGAAAGAGTTCGCATCTCTTTCAAAGATATTTTTTGAAGGGTTTTGTTTATACTATATAGTTGTTGAAAATGATGACGGTTAAACTTGAGGACCTTCTTTCCTCATCTGTTGTGAGTTTCCTATTCCTTCAAAATCAAATTTGTCAATGATTAGGGACCCTGAAATTTATCTTTCCTAGCCAACACAGTTGTCTCAACGTGGCACAATGTTGTTTCTTGTAGCAAAACCAACCTCCCAGTTACCCCTTAGAGGGGGTTACCTTATGGGGTGCTAAGGACCGGGCTTGGGCCACATCATTCTGCAAGAGGAAAAATGCTATGCTAGACTACCATCCATTTGAATTGCTATGAGTCATTGATGGGCGTACAAATCCCAAATAATAGATAGAGTACAAACAAAAACGAAGGGCTAAGCGCATTAGGAAAAGCATTTCAAAGGAGTACAATGACAATCATACACCATGGCTCTAAGAAGTGTATTCAGCATAGGGGCATCACATGTTGGGTGAGTAATCTGGGTCGAGGAATGACAGACAATTCAACAGACTCGGAAGTGTAAGTCTTGTGGTCCTACATGTAGGGAGGTGGGAATAGGAGATTTATATCCATTGGAATCATGGTGTCACTATTCCCGACAAGGATCAATGGGTATAGAAATGAGCTTCCAATATCTGAGGGAAACTAGTTCCAAGAAGAGGAATATCAACATGCCATTGTATGGGTTCCAATTGTCCGAACCCATCAAAGGAAACGTTCTACCAAAACCTTGTTCAAGGGTTTTTTTCTGTCAAAAATTTGTGGTCGTTTGTATAGTGTGCCTTGGCTAGTCTTCTCTTAAAAGCATAGCTTTTCAGCTTCCACCAAACTATCCTTGCAACCAACCTCTAACTCCTTTGAAGAATCCTGCATAAACTTGTTGAGCCAGCAGAGGATCACACCCACATTTTTGCTCACACTCATCATTTTTGTAACCATTGATTGTAATAAATGTCTTTCCGACATTGATTTTGATTGGAGCCATTCATTAAGTAACGGGACTCAATTGAGTTTCGAGCTTGTAATTCCGAAGTAATTTCACTTGCTGATGTAATTAGTTAGAGATGTTCTCACCTCCAAGGCTGAGGTATATAAGCCAAAGTTTTTGTAACCTAAGGGATTCAGTTTTTAATCAAAGGGAGTTTTTGAGCGCCGTGACTGTGTCTGAGAGAGAGAGAGAGAGAGAGAGAGAGAGAGAGAGAGAGAGAGAGAGAGAGCCTTATCTACTTGCTACGCGAGCTACGGAGCCGCCATTGGAGAAGCGACACCGCCATTGTGTTAGCAACGGCGAGAGCTACGCACTGATACCAAGAGTGCGCGCTATCGGCTTCTATGTGTGGTAAGTTCCTACGAGCTTCGGTGTGAGTTTTCTTCCAACTCGTGTGTCGGAATAGAGCGTACAACATATGTATAGAACCACAACGAGTAGAGCTACACATTAGTACCATCGGGGTCAAGTTTCGGTCACCTATATTTTTCGGCCTGTCTTCATACGCGTTTACCGCACGGAGTGGTTATAGGTTGATTTTGCAGTTCAAGTCTTTAGGGTGTTGATCTTACCTAGTGTATAGACTTCCCCTTGAGTTTGAGATTGATTCAATGATTCTAGATCCTGTTTCGTATAGCATTCGTTCGTAGTACGGATTTCAGTCACTTGCGTATTTTAGAACTTAGATTTGATTTCCTTAGTAGTGATTGTCATTAGAAGGTCGAGTAGGTGATTTGACACCCACCTAGTTGTTTCCATGCGCCTGCGGGTCAAGCTCTGTCCTCGTCTGACAAATTCTGTTGTTGGTTGAGTTCTCGCTATTTAGCTTCCGCTAGCGGCGTAACCGCCTTAACATTTGGCGCCGCTGCCGGGGACGAGAGCCCTAAGTAGGTGACCTTAGACTAATCCTACGAGGTGAGTCGTATAAACTACTTTGTATACTTTAGTTAGAAAAGATCTAGGAGTGGTGGACTCCGAAGATCTCGAGAGATACTAGGAAGTGGGGTATTCCTGGGTCTTCCGTGTTGACAGTATTTTTAGTTTAGCTTAGATTTCTTTGTTGTTTTGTTGGTGTTGAGTAGTTGTTGATAGAAGAAGAATTTGCTAGTCCGTGAGTGACAGTGGATATCTTTAAAGTCACAATTACCAAACCCATTTTATGATTAGGAATAGCTTAGGTAGGACTTCATTTGATCCTGATCTAGAGCTAATAATCATTGGAGTATTTGCTTGATGTGGTTGATTGCATGTTAGATCACTAAACCGTCGAGTTAGTAGTGAAACTTGCAATAAACAAAAGTCAGAGAAATTTTCTGTGTATCTGGGAGTTGCTGAGCATTTGAGAAAGCTTTAGGAAGGATTCTGTGCCAAAAAACTGGAAATCTGCAACTTTAGACATCATACGCGTATGATGTCTAAATGACCAAACAAAGACCAAAACAGAAATTTTGACTTTACCAGAGTGTTCAAAAGGGGGGTTATACCCTAATTTCAACTTAAAACAAGAGCATTAACACTCAAAGAAACCCGAAAAGACAAGTCGGAGTCCAAGAAACGCAGAATACGAAATTTTGGATTCAGATCTTGTTTTTACATTCAAACCTGACAAAAACACTTGAAACTCAATTATAAACATTGGAGAAGGCTTAAAACCAAGAATAGTCAAAATCTGAGACAAAAGACATCATACGCGTATAATGTCTTTTAGCACATCCACTGCTTATTTTTTATATCTGACCTGACAAGATTGTTACAAACACTGTAGAAAGCATAAATATCAAGTCTTGACCCAAATTGATGAAAAAGACATCATACGCGTATGATGTCTTTGACCTAATTTTGGACATATTTTGATACTTTGCCAACACAGATCCATTGTAATAGCTGTCTAGAGGTTATATTTCAAGTTTCATCCCATTTGGATCACAATTGACCCAAAACAAGTCAAAAGCGGAAAATTGCCAAGAAAAGCCTAAATTAGCCATAACTTGCTCAAACAGAGTTCAAACTGAATTTTGTGAGTGGACAGAGCATAAGGGGGCTACTGAGAGTGAGCATAACCAAAATAGTCCAAATCTGTGAAAAAAAGACATCATACGCGTATAATGTCTTTTTCAGCATAACTGCAACAAAATTCTCACTTGATGAAACAGAAGTTGTCCAACTGACAAGATTAAACAATTGACCAAGTATCAATCAGTTTGGATCAATTCTGACCACAAAAACTTGGGGAAAACAAATTGCCGAGACGGAAAAGTTAAAGTCCTTTAGGGGAATTGATGAATTTGAGATCGGGCAGGAACCTCCAGAATAACCAACCAAAACAAGGGGAACCAGCAAGTGTCATATCAACCGAGGGAAGTGTAAACCAAAGTTGGGTGCAACCATTAGAGCCGATCTTTGAAGGAAGTGTCTCTGATACTTCTTCGGAGAGATCTTACGAGATTTTCACCAAACACTTGGAACACTGAACCTGAACAACAGAGAAAATATGGCAGCAGGATCATCAAACCCTTCCGCCACAATGAAGCTATTGTTCATAAAATATCAGTACGACAATGAGCAAGGTGCCAAGATCTACAAAGATGGAATGGACCGCTATTGTGTAAAGATAGAAGATAGACCTAGTGAGTTCAAGGACTTAGTGCCTGTGAGCTATAGCGGAGATAGATATCTAGATGACGAGGGTACCATGTACTTGGTAGTCCTAAACCCTAACATTGTGGACAAGTGGGGATTGATGGGCACCAAAGCCAAAGTAGATGAAGAACTTGAGGAGAAAGCACCAATAATGAACTTCCCTGATGCGAGGTTAAGAAGAGAGAATGAAACTACAAGGATCAACACTGATAACATCTATGTGGGGCTATACAAATATAATAATGGGGAGCAAGATCTCTATTATAGATGTGAAGAACCCTACACTGGAGAGTTGACAGACCAAAAAAGACTTTATGTCTTTACCTACACAGAGGGATCGGAAGTGAAAATTGCCGCTTACGACAAGTATGGGAGGCAATACTCAACAATGGGCAAGAAAGAATTAGAAGGATATACATACTTTGGGGGACCACTACATCAGTATTATGTTACTTCTAGCTCACAAAGACCAGCACCAACAAATGGAGTGCAAAACCCAATGACGACAGGAGGACAAAGAACTCAGGCTGCTGACTCTTTCAGTCAACCTCAGTACTCGAAGCCCGGACCAATGGGATCATTACATTCCAGAGAGTCAATGGATACGAATCGAGGTAGTGCAGTTCCAATCCCCACGTATACCACTCCAGGTCCAAGGTTCGAAGCGGAACCATCACATTTACCTCCTAGTAGTAGATTCAGGGCAGGGGAACCGACAAGGGTAACCCATGAAGTCCATGATGCTAGAGAAAGCTTTAGCCGGGACACAGGAGCAATGAGATTGGTAGCAGACCATAGACGTATGAGACCATCTCAAGTAGCCAAGTGTATGCCAAAGAAGTATGGTGGTTCAGGAGATCCGTATGCACATGTGTCACTCTTTAAGCAAGTCTTAAGAGCTGAGCAGATAACAGATTTCCATACACAATACGAGGGATTTGGTCTTACTCTAGAAGGTACGGCATTGACATGGTTTCAACCACTGAACATAGGGGGATTCCATGACATTGACCATTTGCTAAGAGAGTTTGCTGAGGAATTCTCAAAACGAGGGATTAAGCACAATACGGTCTCACAAATATATGCTTTTAAACAGAGAGAACACGAAAAAGTGAAGGAAGCTTCACTTCGCTTCAAACAATACATTGAGAGATGTCCAGTACGTGAACGACCACAAGATGACAGACTATCTGTTCTCTTTATTGAGGGACTGAGGAACGACACTCTCAAGAAGGACTTGCACTTGAAAGCTTGTACAAGTTTCGAGCAAGTAACGAGAGAGGCATTGTACTTAGTGGATAACTGTACGGTTTATGGAGAGGTGTCAGCGGATACAGATTTTGCATCCAGTAGCTCCTCCTCCGTAGCGAGCGAGACTACCACTAAAAAGAATGTTCAAACAACAACCATGCCAAATGTAGAGCAAATGATAGAAGATGCTCTAAAAAGGATGGCACCATACCAAAAACCATTGCCAAAAACACTGAAATGGTGTGCTATTGAACAAAAATGGACAAACCATCCAACAGAGGAGTGCTATTACAACAAAGGGTATGTAAGGGAGCGTCAGTATGCACCTCCTGCTCAATTAGCACCACCTCAAGTACATCCAGTACCTCGATACCCAACGGGAAATGTACCAGGACCTATGGGGATAGAAAGACCGCAACCGGTATTGGGACAACAACCACCTTTACCAGGAGCAAGACCAGTAGGCATTAGATATGCACCAACCTTAGAGAATCAGGAAGAACAAGCCTTAGTGCCTGTTCAAGCCTATTATGAAGAATCTGGTGCACACATGTCTCCAACTGTGTATTACCCACCAGAAGAACCCAAACAACCAGAACCATGGGGCATGATTGGGAATGTTGGAACACCAACAGTTACAAGTGCTTCTGATGAAGAGAGATACAATTTGGACGCAAGAACATTGATGTTCATAGCTCATGGAGGGTTAACAGGACAAAGACCATCCTATCCACAAAGGACGAATCAAATGGGACCAAGACCAGCACTAGGACCCTGTTACAAGTGTGGAGGTGACCATCTGATGAATGTTTGTCCACATACGGAAATCATTAGAATTAACGCTTATTGCACTGAGTGTGGGGTTACTCACTTCATTGAGGATTGTTCAAAGAATCCAAACAAAGTGCAAAAGACGACATTGAATATGCTAGAAACTATTCCTACCAGCAGTGGGTCTGAAAATGAAACTCTGATACCAACGCAAGTTGTTACTAGAGCTCAAGCTAAGAAAACCACTAGAGAACCTGAGAATGGAAAGTTAGCGACTGAAGTGGTTAGTCAAGGACCGCGGAGTCAGAGAAACACATGGAAAGCTAGAAAAGCACGCATGAAGTTGAGAAAAGAACGTGAAGACGCTATTCTAGCTGAGGAACTAAAGCGAACTAAAGATAGATTAGAAAAACTTGAGAGTCAAAACGGGAAACGAGAGATGAGCCCGGAAAGAACGAAACAAAAGAGTATCAAAGAAACAACGAGCTTAAGCTCAGGGGGATCAGTGCTAGTCGACAAAGTACACGAACCATTGGACGCACTGATGAGAGCTTACGAAGCTAGGTTAAAGAACAACCAAACACAAGAACAGAGGTGGATGACATACCCAAACGCGGAATTGGAAAAGCAGAGACTTGAAATGTGCCAGAGAATGATCGAGACTGCACAAGCCTTATTAGAACCACCAAGAGAAACAATGAATTGTGGAACGGAAAACCCAATTCAGCAAGAGACTATCATTTCACGGGTAGCTGAAAAGACTCCCAGTGCACAAAAGCCTGAAAATACACACAAGGATGACCGCATAGTATTGAACACAACCGATCAGGAGATAGAGAGTTTTCATCCAGTCATACAGAGGTCTTACGGAAGAGATGAGGATTACAATGAATTTTGGAAACAAGTGAGAGAGGCAAACTTTGCAAACGAGCTAAGTTGCCAAGCTAATCAGACAAATTGGGAAAAGGACATCAGGAATCCTCCCATAGTGGAATTTGAGGCAGGATCTCAAGTGGACTTGGATCTGCAATCTTACTGGGGAGATGGGGGCTCTGTTAGAACAATGGAGAGCAAACCTCATTCACTGAATACCTTACCTTCATACTTAGGAGAGTATGAAGCAAAATCCGAGATTAGAGCACTTCCCTCACGAAGAATCTCATCAGAAAAAGTCATGGACTCGCAAGGATTGATAGAGATCTTGTCAACACCAGTGACATGCACTATCACTCTAGCTGAGCTTTTGAGGCTAAGACCACATATGTGGACCACTGTAGGAAAATGCTTGGAGAAATTGGGATAAAAGACCCAACATCGAGACTGCAAGAGGGTATACAAGAGCTGAGCAAACCACAAAAGAACGCTAAGCCTGTACCCTTAAACAAGGTCGGAGAGTATTGCGAAGGTGAAGAGGGGAATACAACCTTACCAGTTGAATTCCAAGGAGTAAACACGATGGCAATACTAGACAGCGGAGCTGGGGTAGCCATTGCTACAAAAGAAATCTGGAAAAAATGGGGGAAACCAGCAATAAGGAAGACTAGGTTGAAACTCCAATTAGCAGATGGACACATGGAGAAACCTATGGGGTTATTAGAGAAAGTTGTAGTGACTTCTTGCGGCATTGAATACGAACATACTTTTGCTATTGTCGATTTTGGCAAGGAGAATAACTATGATATCATACTGGGAAGACCATTCATGAGACAGTTGAAAATGGTCCAGGATTGGGGCTACGATCACATATACCTGAGAAATATGGAAACCACTACACGTGTGAACCTGAAAGACCATAGCTACAAAGATGTGAACCGAACACCGGTAGAGGAGTTTGATTCAGCTACTTTGGCGGGATCCGAATTTCCAGCTTGGTTAGGTAAGCCCAAGGAGTTATGGATGTGTGGAGCTTCGAAATGTGGAAGTCTGAAACGAGAAGAATGTGTTTTAGAAAGGGCTATCGAAGACGAAACTTATATAGGAGAACCCTTTCCAGAGGACACGCTTGAACCATTAGAATGGACACACATTCTAGCAACCCTAGATGTTTGTGCAATTCCGGATGGTCCCACAACGAAATTTTGCGACAAGGACGGGTACGACGTGGTTCCGTACTTCATGTTGAGAACTGTACTCGAAAAAGAAACTGAAAAGAACGATACACTGGAAAAGGAAGATGAAGGAGGTTTTCACGACATTCCCGATCATCCAGAGTGGGGAAATGAAGCAGACAACGAGTCAACGGACAATTCAAGCGGAAACGAAGAAACTATAACGGATGTCCGATTTTATGATTTTCCGAACCAAACTAAACAACGCCAGAAACGCTATAGAGCAAAGAGAAAAACAAAGGGGGTTAGAACCAATCCGATGCCTAGAATAAGAGGAAAAAATCAATTCCTAATGCTAGTAAAGGCGGAAGATTGTGTTAAGGACAAGATTTCTGGAAGAATGAGAGGCAATGATCAAAAGAGCTTACGAAAAACAAAAAAGGCTCAAGAAATCAAGTTCAAAGGAATGGAACGAAAACTGAAACTGAAAAATCAGAAAAGAACAAGCGCAACAGAGAACACACGGAGTCCAAGTTAGAACGTAGAAACAAGTACAGAGAGCTCAAGAAAACTCTGAAAGAAGTTTGGACGACAGAAATTGAGAGTGGAGAGGACGAAAACGCCAAAATCAAGGAAAACATGGATGTTCCCTCTCACTATAGGAAATTCACAATAGAGGATAGGAAGGTGGTATTAACCCAACCTATTCGAGAGAGAAAGGAGAACGAATCTTATGACGGACCGGAGGATGCAAAAAAAGTTGATTTAGCAGCTCCAGGTGAGACACCTAGACCGGTGTACATAGCCACAGATTTGTCTCCAGGCGAGGAAGAGAGACTTTTGAGTCTTCTCAGAGAGTATAGGGATGTGTTTGCATGGTCTTATAAGGACTTAAAGGGAGTTGACCCATCGATATGCCAACACACAATCCCACTGAAACAAGACGCAAAGCCTAGCAGACAGAGACCATACACATATAATGATACGTTTGCTAAGCGAATCAAAGAAGAGATAGATAAGCTAATGGAAGCTGAATTCATATACGAGATTGAACACACCGATTGGGTATCTCCAATTGTGGTGGTACCCAAGAAGAACGGAAAACTCCGAGTGTGTGTCAACTTAAAGAAAGTGAATGCTGCAACAATCAGGGACAATTATCCCCTGCCGATAACTGATCATGTTCTAGAGCGTGTATCAGGGAAAACAGCATACTCTTTTCTTGATGGTTTTTCAGGATATAACCAGCTAGCCATAGCACTGGAAGATCAACATAAAACAGCTTTTGCAACGGAGTGGGGAATTTATGCTTATCGGGTTATGCCTTTTGGTCTAACCAATGCTCCCGCAACCTTCCAGAGGCTGATGACGCATGCTTTCAAAGAATACTTAAGGTTGTTTCTAGAAATATACATGGATGACTTATGTGTACATTCTCTTCTGAGAGATGAGCATCTAGAACACCTAAGAAAAGTATTTGAGAAATGTAGGACATATCGCATTTGTCTCAATCCTGAGAAATGTGTGTTTATGGTCCGACAGGGCAGAATTCTGGGACATATTGTCTCACAAAACGGAATATCCACGGATTTAGAGAAGATAAAAGTTATAGTGGATATGCCTAGACCAACCAATGCGAAACAAGTACAGAGCTTTATGGGACATTGCGGATATTATAGACGATTCATTTACATGTACGCTATAATAGGCCAACCACTTTACAGGCTAATAGTGAACTTTGAATGGACAGAGGAGTGTGAGGAATCGTTCAAGAAATTGAAAGAGGCACTCATTACTGCTCCAGTCTTGAAATCACCAGATTGGGAGAAGATATTCCATGTGCATATAGATGCTTCGGCATATGCAATAGGATGCATTCTGGCTCAGCCAGAAGAAGGAAACATGGATTTTCCTATCTGTTACGCCAGTCGACAGCTCAACAATGCAGAGAAGAATTACACCACAACAGAGCGGAAGGATTAGGAATGATATATGCTGTGAAGAAATTTCGGCATTATCTTCTAGCCAACAAGTTTGTGTTTTTTACGGATCACCAAGCCTTGCTCTACCTAGTGAATAAACCATGCAATACCGGGAGAATAGTGAGATGGTTCATTATCTTACTGGAATTCGACTTCACGGTAGTAGTAAAGAAAGGAAAAACACATCTTAGAGCTGATCATCTTTCGCGATTGACGAATGGAGAAGACCCTATAGGAGTAGATGACGACATGCCAGACGCGTACTTGTTCAACATAGAAATGATACCGAAGTGGTCTCAAAATGTCGTTAACCTATTAACCTATGGAGGAGAGTTTGATAGAAGAGAATACAACCTGAAACATATTGCTATTCAGCAATCCAAGAATCTTCAATTGGTTGCAGGAAGGTTGTATCAATTGGGAAATGATCATGTTTTACGACTATGCATCAATCCTGAGGAATATAATATATATCTGCGCGAAGCACATGTTCAGGAATGTGCATTTCATTGTTCAAGAAGGAACACATATAGGAATTTGTTACAATTGGGAGTCTATTGGCCAGGAATGAAAGAAAGCGTACATGAATATGTCACTGTATGTATTGTATGTTCATCAAAACCGCCAGCAGAGTATTCGACATTATATCAGATAATGATCGCTCCAGAATGGAGTCAGTATATTGTTGAATATCTCACAAATAGAACTTTCCCAGAAGGAACGTCAAAAGCTCGTCAGAAATCTGTAGAGACAGAAGCTAGAGATTACGCTTTAATAGGAGATCAACTCTATAAGAGAGGTAAAGACAACCAGCTTAGGATTTGCGCATCAGAGTCTGAGTATGTGATAATCCTGGAGCAAGCTCATGGAGGAGTAGGTGGAGGCCATTTCTCAGGTGATAAGACAACAAAACTTGTCTTAGCCGCAGGAATATGGTGGCCAACATTACATATGGACGCTGAGGAATACGTTAAACGGTGTGATGACTGTCAGCGGACCAAAGTACCACTTAAAAGAGATGATATGCCGCTTAGACCAATGATGGGGGCAAGAGCTTTTGCAAAATGGGGGATTGATTATGTCGGACCCATTTCACCTCCTGCATATAAGACTCATGCACAATACATCATTGTGGCTACAGACTATCTAACAAAGTGGGTCGAAGCAAAGGCAACTCAAAAAGCAGATGCCAGGACCACGGCACAATTTCTGTATGAATACGTCTTTGTACGATATGGATTGCCAATAGAAATTGTGAGTGATCGAGGCACACATTTTATAAATGAAGTGATAGAGATCCTTCTAGATGAATTCATGGTAATCCATAGGAAATCAGCCCCGTATCATCCACAAGCAAACGGACAAGCTGAAGCAACAAACAAAACCATATGCACGGTCCTTACGAAGATTGTATCTGAGTCGAGAACTGACTGGGACCAGAAGTTGCATTCAACATTATGGGCATATAGGGTAGCATATAAAACATCAATAGGAACGACCCCATATAACATGGTTTTTGGGCTAAATGCTATCTTACCAATAGAATTCTTGATTTCAACCTTAAGGGTGGCTAAGGATCTAGAGTGGACAGGGCACGAGCTTTCTGATAGAATAGATGACCTGGAAAAGCTAGATGAGCTTCGCCTAAAAGCAGTAGCTTCTATCTACGCTCAAAAAAGGCGACAAAAGGAATTTTTTGATAAGCATGTGCGGACTAAAGAGTTTAAGGTTGGGGACTATGTCCTAGTTTACACTCTGAAACAGCATGCTAAGAAGCTTAAAAAGCGAGGGATGGGACCTCTGGTGATTAAAGATCTATCACCAAGTGGAGCCGTCAAGCTTGCTACATTAGACGGAGAAGAAATGCCCAATTGGATTAGTGGATGCAGAGTGAAAAAGTATCTTTTGCCGCTAACCCAAGACATGCTTCTCAAAATACATCAAGAAGAGCTGCGTGTCCAGAAAAAGAAAAAGATTGTGGAGGAAGCGCAAGCCGAGGCGAAGGAAAGAATGGAGAAAAGAAGACTACTGCGTCAGAAACAGCGCAATGAAGGAGCAATACGAATAAACGCAGTCAGTATAACAGAAATGGATAATGACAAAGAAGAACCCATCATTGAATGCAAAGTAGGAACAAACCAAATCAAAGCCAGAGCACTATTGGATTCAGGAGCTCAAACTAACCTACTTTCACTCAGTTTGTATAGACAATTGACAAATGACACTAAACTACAAACTGCCAAGCAAGAGTTAAAGAGTTACTCTGAGAATTTAATCAAAACTGTCGGATGCACAGTTTTACATATACAGATTAACCAATATGTGTATCCTCATATGTTTCACGTGGTTGAAGACCAAGCTACACAACATCCATTATTGCTAGGACAACCATGGCAGAAACAATACAATGTAATGATTGACTGGAGTTCTAAATCAGTGCTTATCAAATACGAAGGTGAAAGTCAATCAGTTAAGTTCACCAAAGGAGCAAAGCCAACTCCAAAGGACGAATCCAAAGACAAAGGTAAACAACAACCCGAGAAAAAGAAGAAGCAATGGCGACCAAAAGTTTCTTTACAACCGGATTACTCTTCGACGAGGAATTCTCAACAGTGGATAAGGAAGACAAGCAATAATATAACAGCTCAACCTTTGGAAGAAACGGAGTCAAAGTTGGTATGGAGACCAAAAAAGGTTGTGCCAGAGAACACAAAGGTGGAAAACAAAGTCTTCAATACCAGACAACAGAGTGATTCCAGACCATCAAGGACAGTGAAACAGATCTGGATTCCAAAGAAGTTCATGACGGCACAAAGCTATAGCAAGCAAATTTGGATCCCAAGGATCTGTAAACAAGAACTCCCTTCAGTACAATCCACGGAAACTCCTAGGTATTTCAAGGCGAGATAGGAGCACATGTCAAATTTGGTAACAAGTGATCCGGGAAGTCCGAAGTTAAGTATTTTTCACTTCACTATCAAGCTCATTTCCACTATTACCTTCTTGGAGAGAGCAAAGAGCACACAGGAGCATCCGACCTTCTATCGCCTTCTACGACTGCTACGAGAGCTCAGAGGACACCAGACATGAGAGGTAGACTCGTTGCCATAAGCTTTTGGTGCTTATCGTTAACTTTTGTCGCGAAAACTGACCAAAACCAAGAAACAAGAGTAGACGGGGAATGGGGAGGAACGCTAGGTAGGGGTACAACCGCCTAACCAAACCTTGCAAGAACTTAGAGGTGGGTTACCCTAACATAGAAGATGGGTTTCTAACACTCAAAGCTCGAGAAAGAACGACTTGAAAAACCCTAGGTCAACAGTGCCTGCAAGAGGTAAACAGAAAAAAGTTGTCGAAACGACACAAAACTTCTCAGGAAGCTTAACAACATCGAGGGCAATGCAACCATGGAGTATCTCCGGGTTTGGATCACCAAAAGTAGGTCAGAACAACCGATTCGGCTGCGGACACACAAAGCGTCATTTTGGCATAACGGCTAAAATTGACGACCAAATGACATGAAACTTCACAAGCAGCTTCAAATATACATGGATGACTTATGTTTGCAAGCAAAACCCAAAAGAAAGCTGATTCACTTACCGATGGTGAAAAAGACGCTTTCGGGCAACCAAATGGAGAAAGATGGAGAACGGGGAGCCAAAGTCAAGTTCAACCAAATAGGTGGCTTCACAACATATCCAAGGAGCTGGAAATACAACTCTTGAGAAGAAAGTTGAAGAAATTCAGCTCCAAGGCAAAAAGACGACTTCAGAGACTGAAATGCCTATAAGGGGGCTTTTTAGCTAAACTGATGACTTTTTAAGTTGAAAACTAGTTAGCAGGGCTTAGGGCACTAGCACAAAGCATTCTTTGCACAAAAAGACCAACATTTCAAGAAAAGACATCATACGCGTATGATGTCTCATAGCATGAATTTCACATCCATTTCAACATTTGAGTGCATAGCCTCATTCCACATGTTAATCACATCCTATGAACCAAGTATCATGAGAATTGGAGTTAGAAAACCCAAGGAAAACCAAAAAGACGCAAATTAGGCCATAAAATTGATTTTTGGTCCTAATTTTGTCAAAATAACTCCAAACTCATTGAAACTTTGTAGGATTGTTGATTAACACATCTACAAGCTATCTGGAACCAAAAAGCACCATTTTGACACAAAAGACATCATACGCGTATGATGTCTATTTACACTTACAGAGCCAAAATTGCTCATTTGACATCATACATCCATTATATATATCTAATGCATGTTACAAATGAAGTTTGGAACCATTTGGTCAAGTGGATCACCCCATTAGCCCAATTGAGGGAAAATCCTTCATCCAAAGCCTATTTTAGCCCAAATTCAACATACTCAAGTCCAAACCAAGATTTGAGTAGAGACAGTC
Source organism: Adiantum capillus-veneris (assembly GCF_014529385.1). Lineage (NCBI taxonomy): Eukaryota > Viridiplantae > Streptophyta > Polypodiopsida > Polypodiales > Pteridaceae > Adiantum > Adiantum capillus-veneris. The sequence continues at coordinate 137,460,040 of NC_140956.1, forward strand.
CTTCACTAGTACATGGGGAGTCCACAGAACCAATCCCATGAAAAATTGATGAAAAAGACATCATACGCGTATGATGTCTCCAGAGCCATTTTTAGCCCAAAATCTATCCAAAATTCATAAATCCACTGAATAAGCCTATCTAAAGCCATATCCAAGCTTATAGAGAAATTTGGTCCAAAAATACACTAAAAGACATCATACGCGTATGATGTCTCACTATGTGATTTTGGCACCTTAGGGCTTCAACCACCAAACGTAAGTGATCTACATGCCATTTGAAGGTGAACCACCAAGTTTTATCCCATTTGGATCATAAAATCCAATTCCCTTTCAAAATTTTGCCAAGAGCCTGATCTGGACTAAACTGGCCAAAACTTGACCAAATGGGATCCAAACTCAAATCTAAGCATATGATACTCATGTATACACTATCAGCTACAAGCACAACCAATATGAAGTCATTTTGACACAAAAGACATCATACGCGTATGATGTCTCCAGCATGATTCTGAGCCCAGTTTGCATATTTTTTCACCTACCTTGCATCCTTAGGCCCTGAATAGCTCATGTTTCAATTTTCAAGTCATTTGAATAGTTAAAAGCTTCATTTCGGCTTTCAATACTAAAAAGACGCTAACTTCTGAAATTGGAGTTACAGGATCCATGGATTCCGCCAAGTTATCGGCAACGAAGAGAAAAAGACCGACAATCAAAGATGCTCTTGCAGAAGCGGAACCCTTTGACATTCCAGCAGAAACCCTCAAGCCAACCAAAACTTGGGTGGAGCAAGCAGTACTGGAACAAGAGGGAATAAAGATCTACCAGGGGACTTTCAGAGATCCTCAAGGGCAAGCGGTGGATATACCGATGATCCCACAAGAATTGGTGGATTATAGCAGGTCAGAGAACATCAGCAGGTACCTGGAAAGGGCAGACTTGCACAGATTCTTCACCTCGAGACCATCAGGTGTAGATACAAGAAGAGTGTATGAGTTGGCAACCTCCATTCAGAAGGATGGGAAAGCCACATTGACAGCAATAGATGGAGAGAAAGTAGAGGTACAGATCACTCCACAGCTCATTGCAGATGCATTGAAGTTGAACAACAAAGGGAGCTCTATCAGGGAAAGAAGGGAGGCTATCGAGGTTTATGGGTCAAAGAAACAGAATGCAACTTATGGAGATATGGCAGACCAAAGAGCGGCAACCCTTTGCCGACTGTACAACCAATTTCTCCATATTTGTAGTAAAAGACCGCAAAAGTATACGACACCGCCCCATGCCATTGCAACTACCATCACATGGGCATTGAAGAGCAATATGCCAAAAGAGGTGAATTACGCTCAACACATCCACGAGCAAGTAATTGCCATGCACAACGAGAAGCCAAAGTATATAGGAGGAGCTGAAGTTCTGACAAGAATAGCTTATGAAGCTATTGGAGCCAGAGATCAATGGCCAAAGGTTCCCTCCCAGAATGAGTGGCTTAGAGAAGCCGATGAGGAGGAAGAACAGCCTGAAGTATCCAAGAGGGCGTCCACAAGAGCACGCAGGAAACTAGAAATAGTTTCAGAACCTGAAGAGAATGTGGATGAGCCGATTATGAAGAAAGCAAAGAAGGAGGTTGCTCCCAAGCAAACCAAAAGTCAGAAAGCGGCAAGAATGGAAAGACTGGTGGAGCAGTTTAGAGCGGAAAGAGCTCTAAAGGGGGACTTTGAAGAAAAGTGGGTTCCAGACCCCACTAAAGTCGGAACTAGCTCAGCCAGACCACATGTTGATCAATATGATCAATATATTAGAGCTTATGAGGAGTCAGAGGCTATACTGGAGCAGCAACCTGTCGAGCCATACACTGAAGAGGAAGTATAGCTTTTAAAAGCTGAGCTGAAAAAGGACGACAAGGGGAAGAAGAAAGTAGATGAGTCTACTGAACCTCAAGAGAAAGACGGGCAAGCAAACAAAGGGAAAGCCAAGATGACTGAGGACAATCAGCCCTCCTTTACTGATGTACCCAGCCTGAAGAAGACGGAAATCATTGTGGAAGAGACCACAGTAGAGATGGACACGGTTGGTATGGAAAAGCCGGAGGTCGGGACCAAGGAAAAGGAGATAGATCCAATTCAGCAAAAGAAAAACGATTATGAGGATCTGGTAGCGATAGGGTACACTGAAGAAGAGGCCCTTGAGGCGGTTTATGGGATCACCCTACAAAAACGAGATGATCGGAGAGGGACAGAGGAAAATACAAAGAGTACAAAAGAAAGTGATGAAAAACTGGACGAGCAGAACGTACTAGAACAGCCGAAGCCAGTGGAGGTGGTGGCCAAAAAAGCTTTAGAGTTGACAGATGAAGATGAAAAAGACATGCACATGGTGCATGAACTGCTCAACAAGATCAAAGAAAGATCCAAGGCAAAGGAAGTGGAGATTGAGACAGCCAAACAAAGGGAAGCCGAGTTGCAGAGGAAATTAGAGAATGCTATGACTGAATCTGAAAGTCATAAAGCATCACTCTACGATGCGGAAAACGAGAGAGATGGCTTGATACTCCAGCTAGCCGAGGCTTCAAGAGAAGTAACAAGTGCACAGGAAGCAAGGGAGCGGATGGAAGACGACTTGGAGGCGGCTAAAGATGAGCTCATTGAGCTAAGGGAAAGAGTCGAGCTCCAAGAAAGAAAAATCACTAGACTCAGGACTACCCCTAGAGCTAGCAGAGCAGGAACCGAACAAGAGGGAGCTCTTGTACCAGCTCTGGAAGACCAGGTCCGAAGCTTACAAAGAGAGCTAAGATTAGAGCAAGTGCAAAGGTTGCACATTGCGGAGGGATCATTGGCAGCAGAGGAGAGGCTCACTTTAGAAAATCAAACACTAAGAACAGAGAATGAGACCCTCCGCAAACAGCTCCAAGATCTACAAGAGCAACAAAGAAGAGAGACAGAGACACCACAAGAAGGATCAGGTGGAGCAGCCATAGAGCTACCGGAAACTGGAGAGGCAACCACAATTGAAGATCCAGCCCCAGTTCAAGAGGTGGCCTCAACTTCAAGAATCTCTGAAGAAGAAGAACAAAGGCTCCATGACCAAATAGAAAAGTCAACAGAGGAGAGTGCCAAGGCGGAAATGGAATGGGAGAGAAGACTCCTAATCTCCATTAGACTTCAGGGATTAGACACAAAAGTGCTCCATGAAGAGTGGATGCAACCCAGCCTGCCTTTCCCTTTGATGAAGTTTGAAGTGATAAAAACGAAAAAGAGAATAGAGGAGGAGCAGTATGTCGCTCTTTACGAAGGCGACATCACAAAAGAGGAACAATCAAAGAAGATTGTAGATTCGCAGCCTAGATGGAGGAAAGGTTGGCTGAATAAATACCCAGCCTACCTCATCTACTTGGTAGAGGCACCAAAGGAGATTCGGGAGCATGCAACCTTCTGCCCGGTGCCAAGAGTCAGAAGCTGGAAAGAGCATGGCAGGATTGCAGAAAAGAAGCCAAATTGGCTTAATTACCCAAGGATGCCAGGACCAAAGGCAGGAGAGAGAATAGGTAAAGCCTACATGGTGAAAACCCTAACGGGCACCATCAAGCTCTTTACTGGCTCTCCTGACCTTTCGTGTCAGATGCTCAAGAAAATTTGCAGGACTCTCTTAGCTTGCATTGAAGTGTTCGCGCCAGATAAAGCCACGACCTCAAGTCTACTATCGACGGCCGACACAGTGACTGATATGATGTATGACCTTTCATTGCAGCCTTCTCCAAAAGTGTTGCACCTCCTATACCAGAGGATTATGTTTTTGCCTAGCTTCCACATGCAAACATTCGAAGAAGCTTTCTACACCGGCTTTTTCACCCACGAAAGCAAAATATTCGGCCCAACCTTGACCATCGGCAACCTACGATATGAATCACATTTGCAGATGCTCAAGACGACAGGACTTTATTGACCAAGCATAAAAGTCATGTCAGGGACGACATGAACGCGGAGGGGGGGAGTGTTGAGCCAGCAGAGGATCACACCCACATTTTTGCTCACACTCATCATTTTTGTAACCATTGATTGTAATAAATGTCTTTCCGACATTGATTTTGATTGGAGCCATTCATTAAGTAACGGGACTCAATTGAGTTTCCAGCTTGTAATTCCGAAGTAATTTCACTTGCTGATGTAATTAGTTAGAGATGTTCTCACCTCCAAGGCTGAGGTATATAAGCCAAAGTTTTTGTAACCTAAGGGATTCAGTTTTTAATCAAAGGGATTTTTTGAGCGCCGTGACTGTGTCTGAGAGAGAGAGAGAGAGAGAGAGAGAGAGAGTCTTATCTACTTGCTACGCGAGCTACAGAGCCGCCATTGGAGAAGCGACACCGCCATTGTGTTAGCAACGGCGAGAGCTACGCACTGATACCAAGAGTGCGCGCTATCGGCTTCTATGTGTGGTAAGTTCCTACGAGCTTCGGTGTGAGTTTTCTTCCAACTCGTGTGTCGGAATAGAGCGTGCAGCATATCTATAGAACCACAATGAGTAGAGCTACACATTAGTACCATCGGGGTCAAGTTTCGGTCACCTGTATTTTTCGGCCTGTCTTCATACGCGTTTACCTCACGGAGTGGTTATAGGTTGATTTTGCAGTTCAAGTCTTTAGGGTGTTGATCTTACCTAGTGTATAGACTTCCCCTTGAGTTTGAGATCGATTCAATGATTCTAGATCCTGTTTCGTATAGCATTCGTTCGTAGTACGGATTTCGGTCACTTGCGTATTTTAGAACTTAGATTTGATTTCCTTAGTAGTGATTGTCATTAGAAGGTCGAGTAGGTGATTTGACACCCACCTAGTTGTTTCCATGCGCCTGCGGGTCAAGTTCCGTCCTCGTCTGACAAATTCTGTTGTTGGTTGAGTTCTCGCTATTTAGCTTCCGCTAGCGGCGTAACCGCCTTAACAAAACTTGTGCGTAATCTTTCTCGGGCCACGAAGACCAGGTTGCAAAGAAGATTGTTCCATCTTATTCGTGTTGTCTTTTGGTAGAGGTAATTTTTCGTGATATCTTTTGGTAGAGGTAATTCCATTGGTTACACTTTCTTTGCCACAGACTTATACTTTGTCTCCACTCATGCTTCAACATCTTGAGCATTTTCAAAATCCTCGATGACTGTACATTTGTATAGAGCATACCTTCACAAGATCATTTCCTATACAAAAATTGCAATCCACTAAAGACTTTGTCTTGCATGGTATTTACCAAGGAACACTCATCAAACACACCTGCAATGCGTTCATCATTTTCTAACAATCCATTGGTCCTCAAAACTTTATGTACAATATTTACATGTTGTCTCACACCCCGTTTCAAGTCCTCACACTTTGTAAAAGTGATAGATCCATAGTTTGTTAGCCCTACAAAACCTATAGAAAATATCTCCTTTGCATATACATAATGCAAGAACTTTTCTCTTCTTATACCACTGTAATACCGCTCTACAATAGTACACGGTCAAAACCATTCATATCCCTATAGTTCTTGAATTCTTTATTTGTCTTTCACAAGGCTTCCTCTCTTAGACTGTCACTGTTCCTTTCATGATCCACACAAATAGTAAGAAAGTGAACTACACGCTTCCCATCCTTGCTCCTTATCTTAGCATAAGTTGATCCATCATCCACCATCACTTTTTTTTTCATATGAGTGGTAGTGATGTATGGTTGTCCAAGGATAAGAGGATATGTAGACAAAATTTCTTGTGCAAAGATTTCTTAGTCATCTTCACATCCCATATAGTCACCCTTACATTTGGACAAGCTCCATATAGCTCCCTTGATGAGTTATTTGTTTCATGAATCATCCATCTAGGTTTATATCAATTGGCCATTTTCATTTTTTATAAAGACTCTTTGACATGAGGTTAATCTCTAAAATATGATCTATCTATTGGATTCAAGCGCTTGTCAACATGTCTAACCCATGTTGGAACACCCCTATTAGTTCACTTATATAACACCACTAGTTCTATGTGGAACTTGCATGGGAAAATGGTGGCTAAAGCTGGCCTAGATAGTTCTATATATATGGAATGGTTTTTTTGATACAATAGCATATTTCTAGTTTTTGTGTCGACACTCTCTCTCTTGCTTTGCATCTTGTTCTCCTCTGTACTTAATCTCTCCCAACTCTATGGCCAAGCCGCGGTAACATCCTCCCTAGCCGTACACCCAGCAATGGTATCAGATCTTTGTCAAGCCTAGGTGGTGAATAGGACATCATATTGACATGCCGCGGCATTAGCAGATGCACGTGAAGAGGTAGAGGTCAGCATGGTCAAGATTGGGGCTCCTCTTGTGCATTCTAGAATGCTACGCAGAGTTGATGTGGCACATTTTTGAGTGGCACAGGCAAGGAGTTCTAAAACGCCCTCAACAGTGAATCATTGCCAAGTAGCACTTGGGTGGTGATTTTTCAAGCCACGAAAAATGACTCTAGCAATATCCTAGAGGAGAATACAAAGCCAGGTAGTGAATGTTACTATGACACTATTGAAACTCAAAAATACTTAGACCTTGTTGTAGATGATGAGAAATCAGAAGTTCATGGAAGTGACCCCGAAATGAAATTTGAAAAGTTCTTTGATTTCCCAAATCAAAAGCTCAAAAGACAACAACAAGTGCACAATAAGGGGGGTAAGGAACAACCCAATGCCATGTATTGAAGGGAAACGGTTTTACTTGAGATTAGTAGGAGCCCTCGATTGCGTAAAGGACAAAGTAACCAAACAATCATCAACGCCTCCTCAACTAAATAAATTGAAACAAAATAAAGGACAAACAAAAAAACTTCCAAGGATGCATCAAAGAAAGTGAACGTTGCTAGTGAGCCTAGATGGACAAAGGTTGAGCAAAAAAGAGATATAGTGAACTAAAACAGAGGTTGAAAGAGGTGTGGACGATGAAAATGGAAAGTGCAAAAAAAAAACATGAAAGAGTCAAAAAAGGATAGTGTTAGCACACTGAGCTAACCTTGGGAGCGTACATACAACCTTTGATGTAATTTTTGATGGAATTTTTCACTTTTTGATCATTCTAGACATCCATAGCCCTAAGCCATTGTAATTCTTTTGCTTTTGGAAATATTTTGTAATTATTACGTGAATATGATCTAGACAGAGTGGGGCTATGTGCTTCCACATTGTATCAAGCAATCCTACGTTGTTGAGAGTTAGAACTTTTTGCTCATTTTTGAACCTTGAACCTTTGGCTAAGGTATAAGAGCCATTTTTTTGGTAAAACCTAAGGAATTTTTTTGGATGAGAAGCGTTACGAATGACTTACAGAGCACTCTGTCCTTTCCTTCTTCTTTGACAAGCTCATATCTCCCTCGTGAAGTTTTTGTTTAAAGTGCCAAATAATTCATTGCTTTCATAGGTGAAAGCTATTCACGAAATTGTGCTTTCCTTGCGGTAAAACTCTGTGTTTTTGTTGCTCACCTACTCCTTAATCTTCTCATAACTCTAGTTCTACATAACAAAACTACAATTTATGCATTGCAGAGGTGTGTGGCTTCATTGCTAAGCTCTAGGATGTAGTTGGGGTTGAAAAAGATGGATATGGAGGAAGGGGAACACGCCCAACACACAAATAACACGCCTCTTTATATCCCAGGACAATCATTGCACCCCTAACCACTAGAGTTCACCTTCAATACTCAATGATATTGCACAAAAACCACCATTTTCACCCAATTACACACCCATACACCCGTTGGCATATCACAAACACTATCAATCACAATGTGTATCCCAATTCACTGCCTTCATTACACGCACAACCACTCTCAATTTCTCTGTACACATCAGACCATCAGGGGGCACAACTATCGACACACACCCGAGAACACACGCACACAAATAAGAGAAAAGAAAAGGGAAGGGAACAAATCGACACCAACTGTGCAACAATAATGGCTTTGCTTGTGAAAAATACCATATACAAGAGACCTCCAAGCCGCTACACCCTCGGCAAGCAAGAAGCATCAATGTGTAACCCTCTAGCTTTGCGTCGACACTACGACCATGTCTCCCTGCTCAACACTCTCCCATAGAGGAAAATAGTGGCCTAACGCTTATCCCTCTACCAATGTAGGAAGCCTTCCATGAAGCTCTCTCCCCACCTCCAAAACGAGGTCCTCCCCTTCTTACAAACGATGGGTCCCTTTTTTTGGGGCGTGTGCCACTCCCCTTTCTCTTATGTTCACCTCATCTATTTTTGAACTCCCCCTTTTCTTGAACAACCGCTATTCTTGGTTTTTCTTGAGCACCACGCCATGTAGCCAACCCTTCCTTATGGCCTCAAGCCTCATAGTCACGACACCTGACTGTGGGAACCCCCTCAATATAAAAGTATTGGTGCCATTATGGCACACATGGGCATGGCCCCCTACTGCACAGCCACATCATCACTGGCAAGCATCATGGCATGCGGTCGTTCCATCAGCCATGCATAGCAGGGCCACCATCTCCCACACGCACACATCATTTCCAGGATGGTGCCATGGCCAAGCTCCATGGAGCTCTTCCTCCATCCACTTCGATGCCAATGGGGTGCATCATTCGCAAGTAAATACTCCAGCTGGGTGGAATCTTACATGGCATACAGGCTAATTCCCCTCACTAGGTGGTGGCCCTAGAATGTGGCAACCTCCCAAGACCCGAAAAAATTCAAAAACTTACCATTGAAGACTTCAAAAAATTCTTCCCCCCCCCCCCCCCCCCCCCCCCACCCTCCTGAAGTCACTAGCACTATATGCTTGCAACTCCAATCATCAAACCACCAAGGCCACATCCAACTTGGAATATTCAAATTTGACTTTACCTATTTTCCCCGCATTTTGGACCCCCACATGGTCTCAAATGACAAGCATTAAAATGGGAAAAAAATACCATATCGCCTGCGGCGGTCGCCACGGTCGTCAAAACTCAGCTGGCCATATCTCATCGTCCAGGCATATGATTGATGAGAAATCACCTCTGATTGACTTCACATAGTGCACATCACATCCTAGAAGCCTGTCAAGCTTCAAAAACACCAGATTTAACATTCTCGAAAACAGTACAAGTGGCACGGAGGTGGGAGAAAGGAATGATGCATGTTGAGCTAGTGGTAGGGCAACCAATGGTTCCTATGGTGATAGAGTGGAGCAAGTGGTTCAATGTCTTAATCTCATTACAACAAGAGCTTTACATAATCTTGCAAGTCAATTGTAAGAGTTGAGGATTAACATAATGGACTTCCCTCCAAATAATATGGATGAAATTGGAGCTAATTCATGGCTATATTGCAAAGCCTATTAGAATCCTAGAATAGGTGGTAATGACTTCTTGTGGAATTGAGTATGAACATACATTTTTTATAGTAGATTTTTGTACTCATAATAACTATGATTTTATTCTAGGAACACCATTCATGCACCGATTATAGATGGTTCAAGATTGGGGTTATGATGATATCTGCTTGTGCCACATGGAGATCACTGGACTTCTTGTGGAATTGAGTATAAACATACATTTTTTATAGTAGATTTTTGTACTCAGAATAACTATGATTTTATTCTAGGAACACCATTCATGCACCAATTATAGATGGTTCAAGACTGGGGTTATGATTATATCTGCTTGTGCCACATGGAGATCACTACTCGTGGGCCGTGTAAATTTAAGCAATCATAGCTACACAAAGATGTATGAAGCACACCTATAGAGGATTTCGATTCAACTATTATTGTGGAGTGTAAAGTACCTGCATGGTTGAACTCTAAAGCTCACATATGATGCGTGGAGCCTCAAACTATGATAGTCTAATAAAAGAAGAGTGCAAGCAAGATGAGCCATTTGAAGATTTTTCCTATATACCCAAGACTTTTCTTGAAGAAATAATGGAACCCTTGGAGTGAACTCAAATATTGGCCACCTCAGATGTGTGTGTGAATGAGATCACACCTACCAAGTTCTGCGATGAAAGTGGCCTAAACTTGGTTTCTCTTCTCATGATCACGGTGAACCTAGAAATTGATAATAAAAAAACAACAAGGAATAATGAAGTGGCATAGGAATTAGAGACTAAAATGCAGTACTTGCGTATCCAAGATGATATTTCTATACAAGATCTTACTAAAGTCACCTTCTCCATAGCCAATGAAGAAACACTTTTTGGACTTTGCATCTAGCTTTGATCTTAGGCTTCTATCTATGTGCATGAAAGCCTCACATCCAAACACTTTGAGAAATGAATAATTCACCGGTTTACCTATCCATGCCTCCTCTAGAACTCCCCCATCCAATGCCATTGAGGGTGACCGGCTCATCAAATACACAGACGTACTTACTGCTTCTGCCAAAGCTCAAGCGGTAAGCCGTATGCTTCGTGCTCGCTCCATGATTGTCCTGTTCATCCTTTCCAAATCCCATTTTGTTGAGGTGTCCGTGGGGTTGTCCTTTGCCTCCGAATTTCATGGCTAGCACAAAAACTTTCGAAAGATTGGTTGCAATATTTGCCTCCATTGTCGGATCTGAGGCATTTAACCTTGGTACCTGCTTCATTCTTCACAACGGCTTTCTACCTTTGAAACATGGAAAACACATCGGATTTATTCTCCATTACATAAACCCATGTTTTCCTAGTTGCAGTGTCTATGAATGTTACATAGTACAATGAGCCACCAAGTGATGGTGTACTTACAAGACCCCAAACATCAGAATGAACCAACTCAAGTCTTTAATTTTTTCTTTCATTTCTTGATTGTTGAAATTTTACCCTCTTTTGTTTACCATAAACACAATCTTCACATAACTCTAAGTCCACTTCTTTCAAACCTAGTAGAAGCTTCTTTGTTTGAAGGATTTTTATTCCTTTGGCACACATACGCCCAAGCCGGTAGTGACACATTGCACTGTCGACTTCTGTAGTTGTTGCACAAGCTAAAGATTGGGAGCTGTCTGTACACAAGTAAAGTGTACCAACCTTTTCTCCTTTGAAAGTTTCTGAATGCAATGTTGCGACCTTCATCGTCCAATTGTCCTGTAGATATAAAATTCCTACAAATAGAAGGAACATGCCTAAAATAAAAAGGCTTCCATTCATTTCCATTAGCAGTTTTGACATAAATTGTACCTTTGTCGATAATTTCACACGCTTCATCGTCTCCCAATTATACTTACCCAAAATTACCTTTGGTGTAATATTGGAAATGTTTCTTGTGTGGTGTCACATGGAATGAAGCCCCGGAATCTACTATCCAAGAATTAGACACATTGTCTAATGAGAGAATTAGAGCATCTTGCTCTACTTTACTTACCACGTTGGCCTCCGATGTTGGCTTGTTGTCTTGAGACTCCGACTCCTTCTTCTTCTTAGAGGAGCAATCCTTCTTGCCACAGTTCCAACATTCAAGAATTGACTTTGTGTGTGCCTTGCTCTGCCTTGAGTGATCACGAACCTTTGGATTTTGAACCTCTCCTTTGGCCTTCCTCTTGTTTGCACTGACACTGCAACACTTGATGATTATCCTGTGGTTCTCTTTTGCATTTTGTTTCTTAGGAGAACACCCACAACATCATCAAACTTAAAAGTATTTGTGCTAGAAATAGAGTTACTTATAGCCATCACAAGGCTGTCCCAACTATCTGGTAGAGATGATAGTATAAGGAGAGCTCGCACTTTGTCATCAAATTTGATTTTCACCGATCTAAGTTGACTTTTATTGGTGTTAAAGTCATTTAGGTGTTCTTCAACTAAACCATTCTCTGTCATCTTTAGATTGAACAAGCACTTCATGAGAAATACCTTATTGGATGCTGATGGTTTCTCATAGAGACCGTCAAGTGGCTTCATCAAGTCCTCCGTGGTCTTCATCTCCAAAATGTTGAAGGCCAGCATTGACACCAAGCTTAGCCAGATTATTCCTAATGAACTCGGTCAAGGACAATCCATGATTCATTTTCCATTGTTGCACGCTTGTCTGAAAGACCGCTTAGTGGCAAATAAAGGTCTTTCTGGTAGAGATACTCTTCAATCTACATCTTCTAGTGTTGGTAGTTCTTTCCGCCGTTGAACTTCTTGATCTTAAGATTCCCTTCCTCCACCATTACTCCCAGTAAATTCAAGGAATCCTTTCCTTGAGATACTTTAGCCTACGAGCAAACCTTGCTCTGATACCAGTTGTTAGGAAATAGGACGTAGCTAAGTAGATGAATGAGTAGTTTACTTAATGGAGAGAGATGATTTTCGCACACAAGAGGTTATACAGTAGAGAGAGAGAGAGAGAGAGAGAGAGAGAGAGAGAGAGAGAGAGAGAGAGAGAGAGAGAGAGAGAGAGAGAGAGAGAGAGAACACACAATATATGTGGTTCATCCAATGTGGGCTACATCCACAAGAAAGCACCCACTCAATGGCTTTAGTACTTCAAAACAAGAAGTAGATTACAAAAAGGGATTATACCCTTTGGGAGCTCCGGCCTTGCTTCACTCTTAACACCTCACATCAACTTCACAATGCACCACAATGCTTCAAAATCCATTTTTTGTGTGTAGAAGAGGCTTCCTTTTATAGGCCAAAAGGGTTGCCCTCTCTCACGAGAGGCAGTTGTGTGTAGCCGTCCTTGTGTAGATAAGTCCAAATTGGACCCTCCAATCCACCCATGTGTGGCCGCCCTTGAGACGACAAGTCCGTCCTTGAAATCCGCCTCCGGCCCCATTGAATTCAGCAACTGGCCATCGACCATTGACTTTTGACCACCGGCCACCATCCATTGATTACCGGCCACCGATGAAATGACCGGCCATTTTTCGACCACTTTTCGACCGCCGTTCAGCCACCATAATATTCCGGCAAAATGGAATATTTTGGCAAAGACCGTCTTGAGCTTTGCTCAAGACTGGCCATGAAAATTTTGGATCTTGGCAAGTGATTTTGCTTCACACAGGATGGCTTCTCCTCATAACGGGGGCCTTACGAATGTACGTTTTTAACACAAAAAATTACAAGGGGCATATCAGGCTCCATACTTAACATTCTATTTCACATGGACACAATTCTTCCGAATATCATTAGATACTTCTTCTTGAACTTTGACACCGTTTTGGCTAATAGGCTCTACCTTTAGCCCATAGGCGGTTGCCTCAACTACTGAGATGGCATGGATAGTAGCTATGTCCTCAACTAGTTTCTTCATTTCTCCTTTGCCACAAGTTGTCCCCAAGGGCTTACCTATTTCACTTAAGTAAATCCTACCATCTTTAAAGAAAACAAGCTCCTTCATCACAACATCTTCAAAACTTTCACAATCCTTCATGGTCAATACTATCACACCATATGCATCTGTGTACAAGCTGCTTTGCAACCTAGCCTTTGTGAGCCAAGCAAGATTGGACATAATTTCACACATGATACTTTGAAGGAGTTAGAGATTGGTTGCAAGGATAGTTTGAAAGAGTATGCTTTAAAGAAATGCTTTCCAAACATGGAAAGGCTTTTGCATTCGAGCCACATGAGATAGGGTGTGTTGATCCATCCATTGTTTCTCCAATGTGATCTTCACTATCTCTCATGTACCTTGGAACTTGAGGCCTATTCCGGTTCCAAAGACGCATATACCAAAACTCATTGAGTTGCTTAATGAAAAGATCAAGATGGGTATTTTGGAGCCATATTCAAACAGATTGTTCACAGTTCCAAAGAAAAATGGTTCTTTATACTTTATTTAGGATATGCGACCCGTAAATAAGGTGTCAATAAAAAATGTGGCTACATGGCCAATTGTAGATGAGTTTGCAGAGGCATTCACAGGAAGGGAAATATATTCTATGGGGGATTTTTACTGAAGGTATGATCAATTCCAACTAGCAATGGAAAGCAAGGACATGACTACCATGAGAACACTTTTGGGTTTGGTAAGGATGTGTACCTTACCTCAAGGAGCAACTAGTTCAATTTCACATATGATGAATGGTATGAACAAAGTCCTACGTGACTTCATACCGCAAACTACAACTCCCTTTCTTGATGATGTGCCAATCAAAGGATGTGATGTAAGTGATATAGACGTGGCTCTGGACACAAGCGAGTGCCAAAAATATGTGGCAAACCATATCAATGATTGTGATAATATCTTGTTAAGGTTGTAAGAGGTGAACCTTATTTTGTCTGACCAAAAGTCAGTGTTTGGTGTGATTGAAGTTCTTATTGTGGGATATATGTGCGGGCCATATGGTAGAAGACCTTGTCCAACAAAGATTGATGTGATTCAGAGAATGGAAAAGACATGCATCAATCTAACTGAGGTTCGAAGGTTCTTGGGTGCATGTGTGTTCTATGTTATCTGGATTCCACATTATGCGCATGTGGAAGAACTTTTGTATCAACTTTTGAGAAAGAACCAAAAGTTTCAATGGGTTGCTGCTTGTGTCTCGAACTTTGAGGAAAGCAAACTATAAGTGTGGAAGATATATCATTGTGATAGTGGATATTGGCCCCACAAAAATTGGATGAGCGATTGGGCAAGATGATGATGATAGCAAGCGATATGTGGTAAGATTTGGAGAAAAAGTCCTAAGTACTTGTCAACGCAACTACCCACAGGTAAAAAGAGAGTTATGGGGAGTAGTCACGGCTTTGAAATGTGACAAAGAGTATCTGATAGGATCAAATGTAATTGTGGAGGCTGATTGTCTACCCCTTCTTGGAATGATCACAAGCTGCTCAACTCTGACATTGCTATGTTGAGATGGATTGCCTACATAAAGTCCTTGAATCTAGAATTTAAGCATATTGCAGGAAAAGATAATCCAGTTCTGGATATGCTTTCAAGGGCAAGGTATGAAAATGAAGGAGACATGGTTGTTGAGGGTGATGATGTAGGCACAATGTTCTATAGTACCTCTCATGCCAAGGGTGATCATGTTTGTTTGTCAAATGCACTTGAGTCATTTACAGAGGACCTATATCAAGGTGACTGGTTGCTCATTGGACGTTATCTGAGAACTTTGACAAGGCAAGAAGTGTGGACTGATCAAGAGTTCAAGAGAATACGGAAAAAGGCCTATGGATACTTTTAATTAGATGGGTACTTATGGAAGCATTCAAAACAAAGAAACTGAATGCTGTTGAGAGTCGTGAATGATAAGGACACTCAAAATGATCTTTTGAAAAAGTTTCATGAGAGTCTTTATGCTCAACGTAGAGATGTGGCACGTGCATAATGTGAAAATAAAAATATCCACCTCACTCTTTATGTTTTTAATGTGTGGGACCAAATGATACAATGTACATAGTGTGATATATGTGAAAATGGATGCCATGGTTGCAGTCGTGTACATATGTTGCCCAGCAAGCGAGGCCAGGGACGTGGCACGGTTGCATGTTTTAACACACTAAAGCATACCTAATTTTCTTTAAGAATGTAAAAATGTCAAGTGTTTCGAAGTGGTAAGCTCGTTTTGCCTAGAAAGTTCAATGTGGACGATGTTAACCAAAGATAGCAAGTTTCATGCGCAGACGTAAAAGACGTGTCCAAAGTGCTTACCAAGTGGTAAAATGAGATTCAGTATGAAATTAGAGTCCAATGCGATTTTTCCAAAATTTTAGGAAATTTTCTCAGCTTGTTTGGGCATTTTACGGACAAAAAAGGGTATTTTTTGGCAAAAAATGGCCATAAAATGGTCAAAAAATAACCCAAAAATACCAAAAAATGGCTCAAAATTCCACATCAATGATGTTTCCATCGTTGCTCAAGCTGAGAATAAAGGTCTAGAGCCAAGAATGAGTTCATTTGGGCATATAAGCAAGGAGATACAGCCAATCCATTACAGGGTACTAGTGCAGTCTCATGCTGTTTCCACTACATGGTTGAGGTTGTGAGGCCTCCAATTAGGGTTTCCCCTCCTCAAATAAATACTTGGGCTTCTCCACCCCAATGAAGTACCGAAGCTTCCATGAGATGGTCACGATGAGGAATCGAAGCATCAATTTAGGGTTTTTAACAGGTCGAATGAGCACTGTAATTGGGAGCGAGGCTACACCTAATCTTCACACACACAGGAGTTTTGAGTTAGTATTGGTTCTTTTTCAAAGTGAAGATTTCATGGCTGGATTTTTTGTTCTTTTTTAGTGTGTTTTTGGCTTCAAATTGTCTACGTCTTGCTTGATTTTTCTACGAATCTCACAGTCAGAGGCCCAATGCTTTCCTAGTCGCACTGCATACTTCTTAACAACGAACAATTTGTAATCACTCCATGAAAAGCATCATGGAATCATGGAATAACTCCATGAAATAATAACCATCTCAATAATGATTGATCAGTATGAGCGACTTCTAATCATGAAAATGCATCATGACATCATTTAAAAACTCAACAAAAGAATTATCATCTCAATGAGAAACAATGAAAATGTATTATAGCATCATGCAACTCCATAGAAGAATAATCATCTCAACAATGAACAGTCAGTACAAATAACTTCCAACTGTGAAAATGTATTATGATATCATGGAACAATTGCATGAAAAAATAACCATCATTGTAACAAACGATCAATATGAATAATTTCTAATCATCATGGAAATGCATCATGGAACAACTCCATGGGAGAACGATTTATAATCATTATGAAAACACATTGTGGATCATGGAAAAACTCTATAAATAAGTAAACATCTCAATAATAAACTATCAATACAAATGACTTGTGATCATCATAACACATAATGGCATCATGGAACAACTCCATAGAATAAAAACCATATCAAGAAGATAAAAAATCAATACGAACAATTTATAATCACCATGAAAATGCATCATGGTATCATGGAACAAATCCATAAAATAATAATTATCTCAATAATGAAGATCAACACAAAAAACGTTTAATCATAAAACGCATCATGGCGTGATGAAATAACTCCATGGAAGAATAATCATCTCAATGATAACCAATTAGTACAAACGATTTTTAATCACCATGAAAACTGCTACCATACATATGTGGTAGTAATGTGTGTGAACACACTTAGGACTGTCGTCGGGGTATATTTTCCCTCACTAGGAAGTTTTCTCCACATGCATTGTATATACGTCCATCACTGTATGGATAACTTATCTTTCAATATGCACTAAGAAACATGTACTCTCTATTGTGTTCCTTGAGCTTCTTCATCTTCTTGAAGTTGCGTGTGTTTCCCTAGAACCATATTTCCAACAATTGGTATTAGAGTAGGTTGCATCCTGTGAGCCTGTTAGTCACCAACACACGCCTGCTCACTTTATTAGATTTTAGTGATCTTTGGTGAGAATCAATAGGTCAACAAATACATCGGGATAGCTAATAAATCTTGGTTTGCTCATATTTTCCATTTGGGATCATTTTGGCCTTTGTTTTTGCTATAGGCGATAATGTGCATGTAATTTTATCCTTTTGTATAGAACTTTTGTTGATGCTATTTTTTATATAAGATCTTTTTTACAATTTTCTTTGGGTTGTGCTATCTAGCACGTGTTGGTATCACTTCATTTCTCCTCTTTTTGGACAGGTTTTACATCAGGTGCAAGACTCACCATGGCTGACAACAACACATATGTGTTCAAGATGTTTGCTGTTGAGGATAAATTGGATGGGGACAATTACCCAATGTGGGCTTACATGATGCAACATGTGCTTCTATCAAAGTGTTTGGAAATTTTGTGGATGGCATTGATTTATGTCCTAGTTCTTTGTATACAAGCAATGTTAATGATGTTGCCAATTTTGGTGGTAAGTTGTTGCTGCCATAGCTATTTTTCCTATAGCTAAGCAGGCTCGTTGGGATGTTAGAGGTACACAAGCTCATGTATTTATTGTGCTATCCGTGAAGCACACCATTACTCCTCACATTCATTCAACTTTTGCAAAACGGGCTTGGGATATTCTAGCTAGTCTTTATGAAAATCACTATGAGGCTAAAATCAAATTGCTTCGTAAAGAGTTAGATTCAAAGATTATCCATGAGGAAGATGAAATGGACACTTTCCTTGTTGGTATCAATGATATGAATGAGAATTTTTTTTTGTAGTGAAGTCATTTCTAGCAATTACCTTATGCAGACAGTTCTTGACACTTTGTTAAATTCTTACCAAAATTTTGCTAATATTTGGAGACTTATGACAAAAGGAAATCTTGACGTTGCCAAGTTTGATGCATTATGCACATTGTTGTTGCAATAGTCACTTCATAAAATTAAAAAAGCTATTGAACATGCCTTTATTGATGCTCAAAGAAAAAGTGGTAATAACAGTAATGTAGCCACTTCTCATGTTCTTCTATGAGTGGCAAATCATTTATTCCTAATGCTTCTGCTGGAAGCACTTCTTTTGGGAATTTTGGTGAAAAGGACAAAAATAAGATGCATTGCCATTATTGTAAAGCTAATGATCACTTGATCAAGAAGTGTCCAAAATTGAAGGCAAAAGAGGCTAAGAAGAAAGAGGTTGGTTCCACTACAAGGAAACAATTGTAGAATCTTCTATGAAACAATATTGTGATGTTGATGTATATGGAGAGATGTGGGGAGGGACAAGTCGCGCGGCGTTGAAGAGCTCGAAGGGTGTGTGTGGAGCTTTCGTGCAATTCTTGTCAGGGGCGTTAACCCTGGGAAGCAGCGGGTGCGCCACCATCACCTTTCCAAGCTCATGCAGCAGTGTGTCGCGAGCCATAGTGGACTGCCTCCGTGTGGATTTCACACCAAAAAAACCCTAAGGCCTTTGGCCTTGGGTGTTCTTCTCTAAAAAAAATTCAAGCAAAGGTGCATGCCCACCCGACACACACCCGTATCCAGTTCTTCCCCGGTTGTCGGCCAAGGTGTGACCTAATCTCATCCACAAAGGGTCAGGACATCCTTCGATAGGCCATCAGCTTGCTACAGATTCTCTAAAATTGCAAAAATTGCAAAAGTGCATCAAGGTTAATTTTACGACAGCCTTGAGATTCTCAAACTAGTATCCATCACCACTTCTTTCTTCAGAAGATCAAGTTGACTGTGACGTGTTCAAGTAGTGTAATTGAACGAGGGGAATTATTGGTTAATTTTACGACAGGCTTGAGATTCTCAAACTAGTATCCATCACCACTTGTTTCTTCAGAAGATCAAGTTGACTGTGACATGTTCAAGCAGTGTAATTGAACGGGTGGAATTACTGGTTGACAAAGCTTTGACGAACAACATAGATAGCATGTCTAATTATCACCATTTGCAGTGCATACTACTGCTACGAAATTGTTTTTTGAATCAGGGTATTCTTTCGCTTTCTTACACTGCACGATGTTGCCATGGATTTAGATATCAACATGACCTTTGATTTTGAACATAATACGCCTGATCCTTCCCATGATGGCTCACAGCCGGATACTCTCACGGAGGGTGCCCGTGACTCTACAGGGAGGGGATGACGCTTATGAATTGCTTGATATCCAAGAATTTTTGGCACTTCAAGCACGCATCTCAATAATAGAAAAAAAATTTGCATCCCTAAATGAAGACGTCACTAAATTATCCACTTTAGTGATACAATTTATGCATCAGTAGGCCAAGGGCCCTAATGATACACACATGCATGAGCACATTACCGATTAGGGACAGGGCCCTTCTGGTCATGGACAAGGTCCATCTCCCGATTCTTTGCACTCTCTCACTGCAAAGGAGGTGGAAAAGTTGTTGAAAAACACCAAGCCTTCATCTCGCCTTACGGCGTACTCCGGATGGAGCCAGAGCACTGCAGACAAGTCTAGCTTTGGAAGGCAAGGCCTAAAAATGGTGGATGTCTCTCAAGGAGAAGAATATCATACAAGAGTTGGGCGGCCTTTGAGGCTATGTTTCCAAAAGAGTTTCTGCCGATGAATGAGGCAGATAGAAATTGGACAGCTTGGGACACATGTTCCATGCGCCAACACCCATCATTGCTTGAGTATATTTCTCACTATCGGGATGTTATCCTCAAGTTGGAAGGGCTAGACACCTTTCAACAAGTAGTGGGTTTATCTATGGTCTAACACCAAAGCTTAAGAAGCACGTCAAGACTCAGGACCCTAAAACACTTGAGGAGGCCATAGTGAAAGCACACATTTCATGATGATCCATATGAAAAGAAATCACATAATAATCACGTACTTGCTAATTCACATGGTAATACACACACACAGTATTGACACAATAAAAAGAAGTTTCTAATCGCCATTTCTAAAGAAACTAAAAAACCCAAGGGGTCTCATGGTTCTCTCTCTCCTGAGGAATTTGAGAAGGCTAAAAAAGAGAAGTTATGCTTTCAATGCTTGACAAGTGTCCATGGCAAAAAGGATTGTCCCAAGGGGAAATCTACTGCTCATGGCAAGGAGAAGGCAATGCACACGATGCAGCTGCTGCTACCTCTTGAGTCTTCCTCACGTTTCTCCACGATGGAGGTAACACACACCGGGGTGGTGCATGAATGTTGTATTACAGCTTACATGTGGCAACAAACCTTCGGTCCACATGAGTTAGTGCGTATGCATGGATCTCTTCAAGGGCACAAGGTGCGCATCTTGGTAGATGATGGTGCTACTCACAATTTTATTAACTATGGATTAGTGAAAAAACTCAAATTGCCTCAAACTCCGAGTTCCCACCGCTACAAGGTAGCAATGATGAATGGTTATGATGCCAAAATATGGGATACTCAAGTCAGGGCTATACCGTTGTAAATACAAGGCTATTCCACATCCTTGGATTTTCAAGTTATGAATATGGAGAGGGCAGATGTGGTACTTGGTAGTGAATGGTTACATAGCCTAGAACCATCACTAAAGCGTAGCTACGAGCACAACAGCCTAATGTTTGAGTCCCATGGCGCACATGTGTTGTTGTTAGGAGAGAAGGATATGCCTTCCTCACCACTGATATTTACAGCAGAGCTTATGAAGCTCGTTTTTTATGATAATGAAATAGATGAAGTTTTCTTGTGGATTACTCATTGTGTCATTTTCTTTCCAATTTTGAATTCGTTGAACATTCCTCAGTGCCGCATGCTTCTCTCCCATCTCTTCCAACAATGGCTACTTCTCAACAAGCAAAGGTTTCTAGTGAGTTAAAAAGTTTATTAAATTTCATGATATTTTTTCCTAGTGATTTGCCATCAGGATTACCACTGACACAATCTGTGCAACATGGCATCGACCTGGTTGTAGGCAGTAAACCAATCAGTAAACCACCCTACGGAATGAGTTATTCTGAAGCTGCTGAGGTGGAACGTCAGCTTGCTGACTATATTAGCAGAGGGTTTATCCAACCAAGTTCTTCACCATGGGCTTCTCCTATCCTATTAGTGAAAAAAAAAGATGGTAAATATGTGCATGTGCATAGACTACCGTGGATAAAATGCAGTCACTATTAAGAACAAGTACCCATTACCACGTATGGATGAGTTATTTGACAAACTCTCTCAAGCTCGTATTTTTAAGAAGATTGACTTGCGGTCAGCACGCTATTACCAAGTACGTATTCGACTTGCTGATTTACCCAAAACTGCATTCCGAACAAGGTTTGAACATTATGAGTTGTTGGTTATGCCTTTTGGGTTGACCGATGCACCCGCAACATTCATGACACTCATGGATAGTGTCTTGAGACCGTACTTGGGCAAATTTGTTATCATTTTTCTCAATGACATTCTTGTGTATAGTACTTTTGAGGAAGAACACTTGCAACATTTGAGGTAGGTATTTGAATTGTTACGAACACATAAATTATATTCCAAACAATCCAAGTGTGATTTTCTCAACAAGGAGGAACTTCATTACCTTGGGCATGTTATCTCAGCTACTGGGCTACACATGGATAAATCCAAAATGGATGCCATTCGGAGGTGGCTTCTCTTAAAAATCAAGAAGAGTGACATATTTTCTTGGGATCTATTTATCGAAGGTTCGTTAAACACTATGCTAATATTATTGTTCCCATGGCAGAATTGGTACCTGTAAATGTTGCTGGCTACCTCTTGGCGAAGAGAGTATTAGCATTGTATCTTCTTTGTAGGCCTTGTGGTGGTCTAACAACTAATGTCCAAGGATGACATCGCCATGCATGTCCTTTGAAGACTTTACCTGAAACTTTACCTGTTGTTCATGATTTTGGATGCTAAGGGTAGCAACCATCTCTTTTTGACTTGTAGCCTTACCCATGATTTCTACTTGGCTTGTCTTGAGTAATCTCTAGAATTCTCTGAATGTTGTGTGCAACCATATTGCAATTTTCTTCTTTATCCAGTAGAGCATTTCATCTAACACTCGCTCCTTTTGTACTACTGAGAACTACAACTATTCTCATTGTTGGTTCTCTTGAACAATTCTGTCCTTCTTTTTTCCATGGTCTCATCTTGATCTAAATGTGTCTCTATGGAAGGTGTCTTGAGACTTCTTATTGCAATTTGAGTTTCATTAGCTGATTTAGCTGGCAAAGAGTTATTGATCTTTGGACTTACTTTTGCTTCTTGACTTTTTGCAACCTCATTCTTCTTTACTTCTGTCTTTGGTTGCATTCTCTGATCAATAGCTTGCGTTGTTGCTCTTTGTTCTATTTGATTTTCACTTGTAGCAATACAAGAGGTACTTAATATTAGCAACGCTCGCAGTGTAACGCTCAAATGTGAAAAACCACGGCGTCGCTATGAGCGTTTCTAATTTACACGTAACTTAGCGATGCTCATAGCGATGCCTATAGCAACGCCGTCAAGGGTAAAGAAAATAACCGAGAGCGTCCGAAAACTCAGATCTCAGATCTGAGTTTTTGGCGCGCGCTCAAGCAAGCAAGGTAACGCGTGCTTACCCTCTCTCTCTCTCTCTCTCTCTCTCTCTCTCTCTCTCTTTCTTCTCCACACACACACACACACACACACACACACACACACACACACACACACACACGAGGAGAGGATGGAGAGCCAAGTATGCTCCTTCCCTCTCCTCACTCTCATGTTCCCTTCCCCTCTTTCTGTCTCCCTCACACACACACACACACACACATACATTGTGTTTTAGAGAGAGAGAGAGAGAGAGAGAGAGAGAGAGAGAGAGAGCATGCATAAACCAAAAACGCACACACATGCATAAACAAAGAATGCACACACACATTGAGAGAGGAAAAGAGAGAGAGAGAGAGAGAGAGAGAGAGAGAGAGAGAGGAGAAGAAGAAGAAGAAGAGAGTATTAACATCGTAGAAAACTATCCCAAGAGACCTTAAAGATCTAGTCGACAGGAGTTGAACTCAAGACCTGTTATTCATGAGGAAAATGGCATAACCAATCTATCACACTTGGGTGATAGAAAAGTTATACCATTTTTCTCCTTTTATTGGCGTGCCAACACATCCACACACACACACACACCCGAGAAGAAGAGAGTTTAATTTAACGTCATAGGAAACTAATTCAAGAGACCTAAAGATCTAGCCAACGAGGAGTTGAACTAAAGACCTGTTATTCAAGAGGGAAATGGCATAACCAATATACCACACTTGGGTGATAGAAAGGTTATACCATTTTTCTCTTTTTATTGGCACACACACACACACACACACACACACGAGAAGAAGAGAGTTTTAACGTCATAGGAAACTATCCCAAAAGACCTTAACGATTAGGTTAGATGTAGAATTACGTTAAATTAGATTTAGGTTTATTTAAGTTAAATTAAATTAGATTTAGGTTTATTTTTAGTTAGATTTATGTTTGATTAGATTTAGGTTTATTTACGTTAGATTTAGATTTACATTATATTAGATTAGATTTAGGTTTATTTACGTTAGATTTAGATTTACGTTATATTAGATTAGATTTAGGTTTATTTTGAGTACACCGAAGGATTATACTGCCTACGCGTTTGAGAGTGGCCAGTGTCTCGGCCACTGCGTCGGAGATGCTTAGGAGTGACTCGAACACTGCGTCGGGGTCACCTAGAGGCCTGGATGATGAGCATTCATCGGAAAGGGTTGCTATAGTTCACAGAAGGGACATGCCAAAGTGATACGTCTACCTCATCAATCGTATGTCCGATGAGACCATTATGATCCCTGAGGGGAAGCAAGTGATGGGCCGCATACAACAGTTGTGTAAACAGGTTTTTTGCCACACTGTAGTCTATCATGGTCTCTTGGAGGATCAGCATAAAGCCTCTAAGAATTATCTTATTGCGACTCTGCATCGGGGATAATCCCGTCTTGATGCAAACTCTTGTTGCGTCACTTTGCTACCACGTAACAAATTCGTGTGGACTTTAATATCATTGTTGCACGTGTTTTGCAGTTTATTTTACCGGTTGCCATTGAGGGATGTTTGTCTCTTGATGTCTGTAACACAATCTACAAACTTGCGAAGTTGGTGCAATGGATCTCACAAAAGGAGATCAACGTAGACTCCATACCATTCGCCAAACTAAACGTTGTGGAGGTTGTGTGCATGTTTGAGAAAAATTTTCCTACTACTATGCTAACCATTCAGGTGCATCTTCTTGTTCACATAGTTGATGAGGTGAAAATAGCTGGCACAGTACATTCTAGATGGATGTTCTTTTTAGAACGTTTCATGAAAACGCTCAAGGGATATGTGCGTCAGAAGGCACGTCCGGAGTGTAGCATGGCAGAAGGTTGGCTGGTATCAGAGTCCCTAGTGTACATTGGAGAGTGGCTAGATAGATTTGATAAAGCCCGGGACACGCTATGGCAAACCATAGATGATGAGCGCATATCTGGGATTGTCATGTGCAATCTCGGTGTTGAGAAGAATATGACAGAAGATCTAGAGGCTAAAATCAACCGATTTTGCATGCTTCACAATCCAGTGATGCAAAAGTGGATTTCACAATATGAGGATGCAAAGCAAGAGAGACAAAGGGCACGAATCGAGTGGAGATGGGGAAGATGACCACCGATGCACTATCCGACGGGTCTGGAGAGCCTACCAACATTTATGAGCTTAAGATGGTTGCACAAACAATTGAAAAGCACACAACAGTGCGGTGAAGAAGTGACTGAGGAAGAATGGGAGTACTCTCGGGGTTGCGCGACCAAGGTAAGTTTGCAATGTACGACTAGTGACTTTCTAGATGTTTGAACGGCCACTCATAATCTTTGTTGGTTGTAGTATAAGTCATACATAGTAGCATGGTGTAAAGGTCGAAATTTTAAGGTGGAATGGATCGACAAAAAGCATTTTACTCAAGATTGTGGAATCATGGCAAAATTTGAACAATCTAGTCGATGACGGTCCTCTGATGCAGATCCTGTGGTGGTGGACCTCACTTACTTCGGCACGCTACAAGAGATTTTGAAGATCGATTATAGAGATTTTTTGTCGATTTGTTCGACGTGCAATGGTTCAAGATAATTATGGAGGGTCGCAATGCTACTATGCGTAGAGGAGAGCCTGGTTTTCTTGAGGTGGATTCAACTAAGAAATGGAATGACCTAAGAGACACTTTCGTACTACCTGAGCATTGTGAACAAGTAAGTATGTAAATAGTTAACATCCCATTTTAGAATTTATGTGCTTGGAAGCTCTCATGTAAGTTATGTGGCTCTGGCAGGTGATACAAAGTCTCCTACAAAGTCTGCATCAAACTGGTGGTACGTCATAGAGGTAGCCCCTCGTAGTGCACGCATATATGAAGGCTACCATATGCCAATCACAGCGGCATCAATGGAGGAGATCAGAGAAGATGCTCAGTCAGAAGCCGTTGAGGTGGGGACAGACGAACGTCAAGCTGCTACTCTCTATGGGGTGCATGCAGAGGATCTACAAAATGAAACGGAGGACATCTGTTTAAACGGAGAGCTCTATATAGATATAGGAAGTTATGCTGAGTATGCGAGGATGAGAGAGAGATCTCTTAAAGCCGTAAATATTGTATTTGAACAATTTTGCTCTGTTTTGTAAAAACTCTGGCTCTCTAAGTACCTTCCATGTTGTATAACGCTCTTTTGATTTTGCGCTCACATCCTGGGCAACCCATGGCCACATGCAGCTCCACCACCTGGTTTTTCGACTGCAATATTTGATTGTGTGCGCTCTCTCTCTCTCTCTCTCTCTCTCTCTCTCTCTCTCTCTCTCTCTCTCTCTCTCTCTCTCTCTCTCTCTCGATTGAAAATTCTGAGTTATCGACTTGCCTCTTCCATCACTCAAGTTGAATAGAAGAAGAAGAATGCGTCATTGTATTTATATGCGTCATTGCATCATTGTATTTAATGGGTATTTAATGGTCTTTGCGTCCACTCCAGGTACGTATGCTTGTCCATGTTTTCTACTCCATTCATTCAATATTAAGTTTAAATGTTCGTGTGTTTAATGCAGGTATAGATGATGAGGAGTTTCTTTCTTCTTTGTCACCCCAGCAGAGACAGTGGTATGCGGAGCGTCATTGCTCTGGCGCACCATCGCGCGTTCCTACTCCATCTGCATCTCCCTCTGTTTCGGAGCATTCAGCGCGCTCTGAAGCTTCGGTGTCGATGAGATGATCTTCACACTTGTCTAGGCACCGGTGCGCTAGTGGTGGCGGTGGTGGTTGTTGTGGGGATGCCATCACTGATGCTTCAACACCGCCTCGTGTTCGATGAGGCTCTTTACCCTCCCCTTCTTTGCCTGCCCCGACACCAGCCATGGCAGCGCTATCGACACCAGGTTTTACATGGCTGACTGCCATTCCTAGCGGTTACACACCACTAGCTACTCCTCCAGGAGTCACTCCAGTGGAAACTCCTCGCTTTGGGGCTCAGACTCCAGTGGAGACACCTGACATCCGTACCCCCATCGACACGCCGCTAGAGACCCCTGTCGGGACACCCAGGTTCATGCGTCAACGTCGAGAGGGCTTGCCTTACTTCGTCGACTTCAGCGGCGGCATCATCTTGGATGATGAAGGCAAGAAGGTGATTTCGTGCATGCGCAGTCTTTGCTCTCAGGTGTTTAGACACTACATACTAAACAGCTAGAGTGAAGTACTGAATGATGTAAAAGACAGAGTCATCAGCATTCTTCATGACGAGTTTCCCATTCCAACACGTGATGAGCGCTTCAATGAAGATGTGATGAAGGTTCGAATGCACCAATACTGCAAGCACAAGCGTTCCAAAGTGAAAAAAGCAATCAAGCATGGGTGGAACAGACCAGATTGGCTGGCCAAAGAAGATTGGAAGAATGCGACGAAAGCAACGCGCGAGAATCCCGACAAGTGGAAGCAACAAAAGGAGGTAGCCAGAGCGCGAGTAGAGGCAGGGAGCTCGTACTACTTGGGGAGCGGCGGGTGGGCATCATTTGAGGTCGATTTTGTAAGTGTTTTTGCATTGCTCTCTGTGTTTGATAGTTTAGGGTTTATGGGTTTTAAATTCTAACATAATGGATTCTTTGTATGTTTTGACAGTGGTTGATGACAGGACGTGATCCCACACCGTACGAGCGCGAGTACGCAGGCAGGAAGGGCTTAAACGCCCTGATGGACATTCTGAGTTCTCACGGCGGCATGGTTAGAATTAGGGTTTACTCTTTTCTATTTGTTGTATTGTTTTATAAACGTCGCTATATGTTTATACTTACAAAAAGCTGTCTTTTTGTGTTTTTTTGCAGAATCCGACAAATACGCCGCTTGGACGCGATGAGACGTCTGATTAGACGACCTCAGTTTAGCCGTAGCTAGATAGCATTAGTTTCTTTTTTTCATAGATTATGTATCATGAGACGACTTTTATACGTCTTTTTGAAAACCATGTATATTTTTTCAATAATGACAATGGTTTGTAACTATTACATTGGCAAAGTTTAGCAATCAAGTGATTTTGCCTATGTGTACAATTGTCATTGATTTACTTTCATCAATTCACGCTTTTATTAGTTTTGTATCTTTATTTTGCAAACTATATGTACTATGAATGATGGAGTTAATGGTTATATTGTCTTGTGGGTGACTATTTTGTGTCTATATCTACCTTTGCATTTTTTTTCAAAGGTGAATCAATTAATGAAACATTCAATATGGTTGATGGGTGACAAAATTTTTTTCCTCTCGGGCGTCACTATGAACGTCGCTATATATAAGGCTGTGCAACGTAGTTATAAACGTCGCTATAGATAGCCTACAAACGTCGCTATAATCGTCGCTATAGGCGTCGCTATATAGAGACGATTATAGCGATTCTTATAGCGACTGTTATAGTGACGCTTATAGAGACGTTCCCGTATCAACGCTATTAGCGACGCCGGGGGTTATAAAAACCCAATGTATTTCCGTCGCTAAAAACATCACAAGAGCACACAACCTCTTGTAGTGTATCCTTACCCATGATTTCTCTACTACCTGGCTTGTCTTGAGTAATCTCTAGAATGCTCTGTATGTTGTCTGCAACCATATTGCAATTTGCTTCTTTATCTAGTAGAGCATTGCATTTGATACTCGCTCCTTTTGTACTACTGAGAACTACAGTTGTTCTCATTGTTAGTTCTATTGCAGATTTATGTCCCTTGATCTAACTGTGTCTCTATGGAAGGTGCCTTGAGACTTTTTATTGTAATATGACTTTCATCAGTTGATTTAGCTGGTAATGAGTGATTGATCTTTGGACTTCCTATTGCTTCCTAACTTTTTGCAACCTCATTCTTCTTTACTTTTGGCTTTGTTGCATTCTTTGCTCAATAGCTTGCGTGGTTGCTCTTTGTTCTATCTGATTTGCACTTGCTATTGCCTGATTTGCTTTAAGATCTTCTAACGTTCTGTTTGATGGAGATGAATCATCTTCAATAAGCTTTTCTTTGGCATCGGTCTCCATTTTAACCTTGCTTGAGGACTTTGTGCTATCATCCGCGGGTGACCAGTCTTGGTTGTGTCTGAAGATTGCATCATGTTTACATTCTGTATCTCTAACATATTTTTGTCCATTGGAATTCCCATTATGATGTTGTATGGCATATCTTTTGCTGTGATCACGTGGAATTGAGCTATGATGATTTGTGAATTTACTTCAATTGTGGTGGAGATGATTCCCCAGCATTTTGCTTGTTTGTCTCCTGATATGCTCACAAATCCATGAGCATCTTTCAGCTGTGGTTGGCCACATCTTTTCCGAGTGCGAGAAGACATCAGGTTCTTGTCTAGTTGAAAATATAGCTTTACTTCTCTTGACATCTTTTCTTTGTTTTCACTTGTGATGTTGCACTTGATCTTCTCAGGATTTGTGACTAGATTGATTTCTTTTGTTGTGGCAGTGTCCTTTGGTTAAGCTTTATCTGCATTCTCTTTGCTTTGACCACCTACTTCAATTGATGTTGAATCCATTGGTTGTTTTACTGTACTTTTTGTTTGAAATTGTTGAGCATTGTCCACCTGCATCTGAGTAACCTTTGATCTCATAAGATCCACTGTACTTTCTGGCAGAATCTGTCTCTTTGGAGGAGATTTTGGTGGTGACCTTTATGTAGCATTCTAGACTTTAGCTTTCATTGATTTTGAATTTTCTATCACCTATTCTGGCATCTTGAGGCTTTGTATCATCTTCTGATAGTCTTTGACTTCAGTCGGGCAATCCATATGGGTTTGTACAACGTCATGAACTTGTTGGTATTCATTGCCATGTGAATCTAGATATGCATATGTGAGCTTGGTCACATGTAACTATTTGTACACTATTGGATTTGTTGGCTTTTGACTCTAACTTGTGGAGATCATCCAAAACTTCTATGCTTGATGATCTTCATATAAGAATTTATCTGTAGACTTAGATGGAATCTAGGTCAATTGGAAACTTCCAACAACCATATGATCTTTCAATGGTTTCTACTTTGAAGAGTTCTGATGGCTAGAAGCCCTAGGGCTTCTAACTGGTGTAGCATTTCCTGGTACATAAGCTGAGCTTGATGGATTTACAGCTCCCCCCTTCCTACGGTGATCACTATAGCCTTCTCCATTATAAGAGTTCAATTTTTTCTGGCTTTGGTTTAGTCTCACCTTCTGGGACTGTGAAGGTACACATTGGGTAGCACTGTTGATGGTTGACATTTGTAAACCGTCTGCATAGTTTACTATGTATCTCCTTGAAACATGACAAATTATTCCCCAAGTCAAGCTATAGATAGCATTATCTTTGCCCTGATATTGTCTATCCCATGGGTCTCCTATGATATAAACTTTTGTGGTTTCAAGACCTAAGGCATCATAGATAATAGACTCTCATCTATATCTATGAATATTTTAGTCAAAGTATATGCTCGTTTGGTTACAACGTCGAAGCTTGATTTCTAATGGAGGAGAGTTTGACTCTAAACAGATTTTTTGGGTTCACTCAGGTAATATCCTTCATCTCTAGAGAGGATGGGCTATAATAGATTCTTTCCTCTGAAATGAACCATCCTTTCTGATCTATCATTGGACACGCTTCTATGAGTTGGTCTGTTGGCCGTTCAAACACTGGTTGATCCTTTTTGTACAGTTGCCCTTTTTGGTCTACATAGTGTGCATGTGAATTATGTGTACCATACAAAGCTAACATAATTCTGTTTGATGTGTCCCTTAGACTTGCGAATGATGGAACACTTGTGGAAGTGGATGCAAAATCATTTGCAAACCTAACAGTCTTTTCAACATTCGGTGATATCCTGACACCGTGACCAAATTTGTGTAGGGATTTGTTGTCCAAAGAATCAATTTTAAGCTTTTCAAGTACCTGTGCATCTTTATGCTGATTTTGAACTCGCAATGCTTTTACTTGTGCTCTAATGGTAATGTAGAATCATCTGATTGCATCAAAAGTGACGAGTTAAATGCACTTACATTCAGATTCGCATTTTCAATTTGCTATGTACTTGTTATGGCGGTTGATGTGTCCTTGTTGTCTGGATTTCTTGGACAATCTTCAGAAAAATATCCACTTTTTCGTCCACAATCTCAGCAATATGCCATGACTGGTGGTATTTCATTTGGTTCTATCATATCAAGCTCTTGCTGAGAAGTTTCTGCTTCTATGCTTGCCAAGTTGTCGGCATTTTCTTTTAAAACACTGATCATCAAGCTGTAGACTCCTCCATCTTGACCTTTGTACCGTCTTTGGCTTGGTTCGCCAATTAGATTGGCTTCTATTGGGTGATCCTTTGGATCTTGCAATTCTAGCTCTTCACTATAGATATGACCATTGTCATCCATGTACAATGACCCTCATTGTATATGACCAACTGTATGTTTCTGGCTTTTTGTTGTTTGCTCGGTTTGGAGCGTGTGACTCTTCCAGCTTTGCCTTTTTCAACTTGCTCGCTTTTACATCGTGTAATTTCTCGACGGTGTGTTTTTTCTTTTCATCCTTTTGCGACGACTTCCTTTTTATTTCTATTAATTTTTTTGTGAAATTTTGAATTTTCTAGTTTTTTTAGTATTTTTATGATTTTTTGGAATTTTTTTGAATATTTTTTTATTTTTTAATGAATTTTCTATGCTTTTATGAATTCCCTTCAATTTTTGTGATTTATTTGTGTATTTGTTTTTATCTTTTTAATGAATTTTCTATGAGGCTATTATTTATTAAAGTTTTTCGATGAGTTTCTCTATTTTTTGTGATTTTCTAAACCCTTTTTTTAATTTTTATTGGATTTTTGAATGAATTTTTTAATTGTTTTTATGTTTTAACTTTTTAAAAGATTTTTGTAATGTTTTTTAATGGTTTTTTTATTTTTTAAAATTGTTTTTGTGTTTGTTATAATGGTTTTTTATTGGATTTTTGAATGAACTTTTTAATTGTTTTGTATGTTTTAACTTTTTAAAAGGTTTTTGTGATTTTTGTAATGTTTTTTAATAGTATTTTTTGTTTTTAAATTGTTTTTGTGTTTGTTATAATGGTTTTTGATTGTAAAAAAGAAAATTCTTACCTTTGACTTACATGTAGGCAGCACGTAGACAGCAGGTAGACGAGCGTGGTTGAACTGCAGGGTGCTGAACTTCGGGGGCTCCGGCTGGATTGCAGTACACGCCAGAGGGCGAGAGGGCCCAGAATCCAGGGGAGTGTGTGTGTGTGTGTGTTGGAGCTACATGACAAGGCGGGAGAGAGAGGGTGGGTCAGTTGGTCAAGGAGGAGAGAGAGAGAGAGTGTGAGGGGGATGAGAGACTTAGAGAGAGAGTGACAATCATTGCTTGAGACAGAGAGAGAGAGAGAGAGAGAGAGAGAGAGAGAGAGAGAGAGAGAGTGAGGGGGAGGAGAGAGATTGAAAATAAGCGTTAGTTGTGGAGGGGAGAGTGAGAGTGGGAGTGTGTGTGATGGGGTAGTTGTGGAGGGGAGAGTGTGAGTGGGAGTGTGTGTGATGGGGTGGTGTTCACGCGTCACGAAGCAAGGGAGCACGGCGGCAACAGAAGAAGAACGAAGATTATTTTAACATCGTAGGAAAATATCCCAAGAGATCGTAAAGATCTATCTGATGCAGAGAATTTATGCGCCGAAAGGCGCGGGCGTCGAAGCTCGAAAACCGTTTTTTTCATTATTTTATTTTAATGTCCAAAAATACCAAAATTAGGTCGAAAATCACCCGAAAACACAAAAAATCATCCAAAAATCCAAAAAATTCTTGGCAATTTCTAGAAATCTCTAAAAATCATCGGCAACCACAATCGAATACTTTCAACATGCATAAGTACATCAAAAATAGCAATATTGGCCGAAAATATGATTTACGACAAAATCTTCGACCCAAGCCTCGGAAATAGCAAAACGTTCAAAATTTGACGAACAAAAGCCCAAGTGCACTAGAAATCAAGCCGCAAACACGCATTCAAAACAGCTTGTCAAGATCACACAATATCAATTTTTTAAGGAATTAAGCAAAAATTAATGCAAAAATTAGCAAAAGATTATAAAAAAATTACAGAAATTATTCGCAAAATACCATTTTTTTTGGTTGAAAATTTTCCACATGTAGGGGATTAGTGAAGCCAAATAAAATCACAATAATCACATCAACTGAATTGCCAAATAATCTGATCAATAAAATCAAAGCTAGGCAATTAAACCGGCAAAATTAGGTCAAATTTTGACACATTTGGAATGTTTAAGTCCTTGTTTTGAGCTCAAAAATGTAGCAATTAACCATGACACATACCAAACATGCAATCAAAAATGGAATTAATCATGCACATTAAACACTTTTTAGGCGCGCACACACACACTAATAGTTGACAATTTTGGTTAATCTTGTCGAAATTGCATGTGATTTCACAAATCTCTAGTTGGACATGACCACAACACAAATCAACCATCACAATTGAAAAATCATTAAGCACACATTGAGTTTTAGGTGCACAATCAAGGGCGAAATAGTGCACACACCTAAAATTAGTCATACACACACTCTATTGGAATGCACACACACTTGATTTTAGTACACACACTTGCAATTGACCATTTAAGCATGCAATTAGATCAATTAGGTACACAATTAGCTACACATATTCACCAATCAGCAATTGAACTTATCAATTTCATACGCCACCAAATCTGAAAAATTTCGGCATTACGACGGCATGAAAACGAACAATCCAAAAAATTTCATAGCATCAACATTGCATTGCATCAACATGGTATTGACATTACATTGCATCATTGTGGAGATTGTACACAATTCTACACATCTTTAGATTCTAGGAAGGTTGAGAATACCACCTTGATTACCTTTTCAATGAAGATCAATTGAACGGTTGAAAGCTCCAATCCTTGGTAGAAAATTAGTGTGTAAGTTAGAAAAAATTAGTGAAATTATCAAGGGGTTAGTGTGAAATTAGAGTGTTTAAACACACAATTGGCAAGATACGGTGACAAATTAGGGAATAATGAACACATTGCTTCATGCACACACATCCAAAATCCACAAAACCATAAACACACAAGTGAAATTAGTGAGGAAACACATCCGATTATGCCACAATTACACTAACATAGGCGGTCGTCCCCAGAAACGGCACCAAATGTTGGGGGGTTTCCATCGTTGCATAGCTCCAATGACCAACAAACTTATCAATCCAGAGGGATGAGCTACCCGGCTAGGGCATGGAAACACTAACACGATTAGTGAGCATTAATCATGGCAACACGAATGGTTGACTCTACGAGGTGAGCTTCTTGGCCTTTGGAGGAGCTAAGCCACAATGATGGGCAATCTCCACATCCACTTTCCTTCACCTCCAATCAACCCAATCACACACACTAACGATTGTAAGGCACACACAACACTAATCCTATCATGCAACATACTAATCACAAGCACACACACATAGATCTATCGAGCACCACAATCCAATCAAACCTACATGCACACACAAGCAAGAGAGGGAAATCTCACAAGATTAGAGAGGGATTTAACCACTAATTAGTTACGATCTAGCTAATCAAAGCATCATAGGCAATCATAAGAAGCATGAGAGAGGCATAGTGAAAGAGAATTAAGCATTGATTGGTGTTGATCAAGTCACATGAGCAAGGAGAAGTTGAAGGACTCCATAGCCACACACCTCAAGAGCTCTCATCAAAGAGTGCTCTCAACAAATGATCTTGAGAACCCTAATTCTTTTACACACTTCCTTATATACCTAGGGTAAAAATATGCAATGTCCAAATGCCCAAGGCCTTTAGGTATCCACCATTTACTAAATCTGCAACCTAGGCATACTAACTGACCTGTTCTTTACAACTTGGAACTCCCATTAAGCCCATAACACATTAAAAATATTACAATGGCTTGAAATAAATGAGGAATTTACAATACATTACCATTTTGGGAACACGTGGAAAAGGTGTAATTCCAATCTTTACTGATTCTTCATATTGATCTTCGATGTGCATTCGTACGTCTTCGGTCTTTAGCAGCTTTTGTTAACTAACGTTGACTCAGTTAACAAATATCTGGCCTCATATTGCATCCAACAACAGTCTAGTAAGAGTGACATCAGATGGATCACCAACATCATGAAGACTCAACTTCAAACTTGTTTCCCTGGAAGTGGCACTAGGCTTGCAGTCCTAAAGTCCAAACTTGCATAGCAATGTCTGTATGTAACGTGTCTGACACAAGGAAATGCCACTATCACGCTGCTTAAATTGTATATGCAAGTAATGGTGCAACAACCCCCAATTTTTCATCTTAACGAGAAGTACATCACCCTCACACTTTATATAAAAAGTGCTTTCTATTGGAATGTTATGAAAGCCTTTTTAACCAAATTAGTGTCATACCAAGAACAAGAAGATTGCTTCAACCCATACAAAGATTTCTTACATTTGCACACTTTATCCTCTTGTCCTTTCTTGACAAAGCCACGAGGCTACGTTGTAACATAAACTTCCTCAAATATGTCACCATTCAAGAAAGCAGTAACAATGTTTTGATTAATATACATCCCATCCAAAATGAGCTTCCAATTTATATAGAAAATGCATAGTAGTCATACAATAAATGGAGTAAAAGTCTCTTCATAATCTATACCTTTGCACCGTGCATAACCCTTTCCAACAAGTCTAGCATTATAGTGATCAATCTCACCATCCGGCTTGCGTTTCAACTTGTGAACCCACTTTGTACCTATGGCCTTTTTGATAGGAGGCAAATCACAAAACTTCCATCTGTCATTTTCTATATGTGCATCATATTTTGATTGCATGGTAACCATCCAATTTTTTGAAATCTATACTTCATCAAAAGACAGAGGTTTATCCACATCACATAAAATAGAAATAGCAAATCATAACAATTTGATGCATAAGATGCATAGTGAGAACCTGAACGAGTACAGTTAGACAAAGGTGCATCCAATTTACAGTCACGCAAAGTATGCACCAATCATTCTGGCATACCTCTAGTTGGTTCATTCTCAGCCCTTTCCACATTAAGTACATCATGTACATCTGCATCAAAAATAGGTCGATCTGTAGCATTTTCAAAAATCCCCATAGGATGTACATTTGCCTAATTGGAATTTACGTTTAAGTTTTCACCATTGAAAAGAGGAAACAAATTATCATAAATATCCTGTGAGCTTACATTATTGTCTCCAGTACATGACAACAATGGCTAAATAGAATCTTCCACAAACAAAACATCATGTGAAACCAAGATACTCTTTATTTGCGGATGATAAAACATGTAACGTTTGCTTTAACTACTATAAACAACAAAAATACATTTGAAAACCTTATCATCCAATTTTTTGCACTGCGTTTGTGGTAGCAAAGCATAAACCAAACAACCAAAAAAGTGCATGTGATCAATAGATGCGTCCCTATCATGACATGCTTCATAAGGATTCATAGACTGCAAAGATTTTGTAGGACACATGTTAAGTACATAAGTAGCACACATGGTGGCCTCAAGCCAACACAAATGTAGAAAAGCTTGACTCTTGACCATACATTGTGCCATCTCCATAAGAGACCTATTTTTTCTTTTAGGAGCACCATTTTGATGAGGTGTATATGGCACCATACATTGGTGTTTATCCCACAACTAGCCAGAAATTCATTAAATTCATGAGACATGTACTTCTCCCATCGATCTGAATACAGGGTACCCATAGTACATTTAGAGACGTTTTCAGCCATAGCCAAAAATAATAATTAAGCACATAAACACTTTAGAATTAACTTTAAGTGAATCATGAATTACTAGAGTAATCATCAATGAAATTTTTGTTTTGAAGTACAGGTAATTGCTAAAGGACGCAGTTCACATGGGCCCACAAACATCACTATATGTTCAAGCTATAATTTGCATGTAGCCCTCACTAAACCATCCTTTGGAAACTTTCAACACTACATCTTACCCAAAACACTACCTTCACGAAAATGCCTTAAAGGTGCTTCATGAGGTGGCAAAGAAGTAACCATATTAGTATTTTGAAACGACAATAAACTCACAAAATTAAGATACCCAAAACGTGCATGCCAAATTTTTGCATCTGAAACATCCTTTGAATCCACAAGTGCATTTGCAAAATTTTGCCCACACTTTTCATACAAAGTGAGCTTATAGAGCCCACAACACAAAATGAGTGATGCAACAATTTCATTCACCAAAAATGAAATCATGAACTAGACATTTGCCAACCAAAGATTTCACAATAAGACCAAGTCTAGCAAGCGCAGATATAGACAAAATGTTCTTCGTAATCCTAGGGACATAAAGTGCATCAACAAGTGTGAAAGAACTAACATTTGCAATGGTCATCATAATCTTTCAAACTCCTTGGATCGAATAAGAGGCATTGTGTAAGAACTAGGGGACTAGATGACCTGGATCCTCCTCCCTATGCCCCATCATATAGGCGGGCTCCTAGTCCCTTGCCCTAGACGGATCCCATGTCCACACTGTTTAGTCCGATCGCCTGGCCGTAGTCCATGATCGCCCTAGTCCTTAGGTTTGGGCCGTGCCCCCGTGACCCCTTGGCCTTGCCCCTACGGGATCCTTGTCCTGACATTACTCCCCCCTTAAGGAAGGGTTTTCGTCCTCGAAAGAAAAAGTGGGAAACTTCTTCTTAAGAGCACTAATGTTTTCCCAAGTGACGCCTTCTTCATGACAATTTTCCACTTTATTAAAGCTTGTCGATGCACATGATGATGCATACGTAAATCATGATAGTCAAGAATCCACTCAGGTTCATGCGATGGGGTAGGAGGTTCAATAAAATTGACCAAAATCTGTTGGTCAATGACATTGTCGTCCCCGTGTAATCTCTTATGTAAAAGGCTAACATGGAATACCGGATGGACATGAAAGTGTGTGAGTAAGGAGAGTTTGTAAGCACGATCACCAACTCGCTTGAGTATTTTGAAAGGTCCACAATATCTTGGAGATAATTTAGGTGTTGGCCCAGTATTTATACTTTCTGAATGCTCTAGCACACGCAAAAATACTTCTTCCCCTTCCTCAAAGGTAACTTGCCGACGTTTCTCCTCAACGTACTTCTTATACCGATCTTGCGCTTGCCGAAAATTCTGACGAGCGAGTTTCAGCATATCCATATAGTCTTGGAGAAAATTCTTAACCTGTTGGAGTTTTTCGGTTGCCAACCCCACCGTAACTAGTGACCTAGGTTGAGAACCATACATGAGCATGAAAGGACTAAATCCAGTCGTGACATGCTTAGTACTATTGTAAGAAAACTCAAGAAGAGGTAGATACACTTTCCAGTCTGTTTGTTTCTTGCTAATGTATGCGCGTAGCATATCCTCTAGCAGTTGGTTAACTCGTTCAGGTTGACCATCTGTTTTTGGATGATCTGGTGTGCTAAGGTTGAGTTGTGTACCCAATCGTTTAAACACTGCCCTCCAAAAATGACTTGTATACTTGGGATCACGATCACTCACAATGTTACTTGGCAAGCCATACAACTTGTATAGATTTTCCACAAATAGCTTGGCTAATTTTGTAGTTTTAATGGTCGACTTAGTTGGAATAAACCTGCATAGTTTAGTTAATTGGTCCACGGCCACCCCTATTGAGTCATGACCACGTACAGTGGTTGGTAAACCCACAATAAAATCCCTAGAGATACTTTCCCATTTCTTGTTGGGAATCTCCAAAGGATGTAAGAGTCTGTCTGCCTTCAAGCACTCTGCTTTGTTAACTTGACATTTTTGGCAATGCAAGACATAGTCTTGAACAAAGCCGTGTAATCCCCTAGCCAGTAAAACTGTTGTCGTACAAGAGCATAAGTCTCTTTATTACCCAGGTGCCCTGCACTAGGACTGTCATGACATTCATAAAGAATTTGGCATCAAATGTCCGTGTCCGTCATGGAGTAGGTACCCATTGTCGATGGAAAAATTCTTCCATCGCTGCAGTTCATCACTCGATGGAGTAGAACTGTGTATGGAGGTTAAAAAACAATTTGCACATGGCTCCATAGTTTGGAGTATGCATCATCATGTGCACATTTTTCCTTCAGAGAATCCAAAAATTCACTGCAAAGTTTTGTGAACAAAAGGGAGTTGATCTCTGGAATACAACTAAGAGCATCAGCCACCACATTGTATTGTCCTTTACGATACCGGAGCTTTACGTCATACTCCTGAAGGATCTCAGCCCACCCGGTCTTTCGACCCTTCAAGTCGGTTTGCTATGTAAACCATTTTATGATTTCATGGTCAAGCACAATCTCAAACTGAGCTCCATACAAATAATTTCTCCATGTGTTTAAAGCCGAGACTATTGCTACGTAGAGTTCGCATTCAAAAGCTAAATAATTTTGATGTGCTGAATCAAGCTTCTTGCTTTCAAATGCAATTGGCCTCCCTTCTTGTAGAAGGACTGCCTGAATAGCATGATTACTAGCATCCATTTCCAAAATAAATGGTTTCAAAGGATCCACAATAGCTAGAATAGGAGCTGTAGCTAGTGCATCCTTGAGTGTATCAAAACAATGATGTTGAGAGGCCCCCCACTGGAAGGTCTTTCCTTTGCCTTTTATTTAGCAGAAAGAAAAAGTGAAAGATAAAATTACATGTCTACATGGCAACGTAAGCAAGGCTACTTGGTGGAGGAGTGTAATGGATGCATACCATGTAATGATGCCCGTTATGTTCATGATTCACAACCTTGATCAAAGGGCACCAAATTTGGGCAAAGTGTGGGTGACATGGTGGTCAGTCCAACAGAGTCTTGAAAATCCCGAAGAGTTGAAAGAGTCTGTAGTAGAGAAGGAATGGTGACTACCATTCTCTGGCACACAGCAAAGAATTTTGGCCAAGTATTTCCATGCCAGGTGGAAGAGCACTCATAGTCCACTCCATAGGGTTGCTTACATGCTGGATCCGGAGTATTTAAATTTAGATGTAATGTCCAATACAGAGGTGGTCAGCGATTTCTATCACATGGTCAACACGTTTTACTCCAACGTTCAAGACCAAATTGATTGCATCAAAGAAATGAGTGAGCTTAGATTAAAAGAAGGTCCTTTTGCGAATGATTTTGTACAAGTAATAGCAAAAGAGAAACCTGCATGGAAGTGGTGATGATGAATGGTGTAGAGCATTACCCTACCTTATGTCCCCTTGCAATGAAAATACTGGCACAATGTGTAGCAAACTCAAGTTCAGAGAGAAACTGGAGTATGTACAAAAGTTCACAACACTATTCGCAACAACTATTAGCCGACAGAGCGGAAAAATTAGTGTATATATTTTGCAACAAAAAGATATTGGATCACATCGAAAGTGCTGGCTATACGAGGAGGAAATGCCAACTTGGTTGTATGATTGTCAAAACAAAAATGAAGAATAGTTTAATGTTGATGTATCTCAATGCACTATAGATGA
Source organism: Adiantum capillus-veneris (assembly GCF_014529385.1). NCBI lineage: Eukaryota > Viridiplantae > Streptophyta > Polypodiopsida > Polypodiales > Pteridaceae > Adiantum > Adiantum capillus-veneris. The sequence continues at coordinate 137,500,383 of NC_140956.1, forward strand.
AATAGAAGATAATTTGATAATAGATGTGGACGCATGTCTAACCTCACCATCCTATCTTACTACACTATTAGCGAGAACCACGATTAATTTTTCAAACCATGGGACAAAGCGGACTCAACTAGTGTATAGAGGCTACAAGAGGTTGTCAATCTCTCGGAAAACAACTAACAACTCGCATCTAACTCACGCTACACTCAAGTGACTGAAATCACCGAAAGCCAATCGCTCATTGGCAAGCAAATTACATCCGTTATAGCATCAAATGACATCCAAACATAACAAAACTTCTAAGACAAGTTTATAAGACCTAAGCACACATGCCTATGGTCTCAAACCCCACTTTAGATCAAGTTCCAATATCGCGATTATTAACAGCAGTGGATTTTTGACCTAGTTGTTTTTGACCGAGAATGCATCTAAATGCTTAGCAATGATGCCCCAATACCTCGCTTATGCTTAGTTTCCGATTTAGAAGTGTAAATTCCTAGTTATGATGAAATTAGGCCACGGGTCGGCGACGCCAAAAGCTACGAAATACTCTGAATGGCTTACGTCATTGCGTAGAGCTCTTACATGTCGTTGCAATGCAACAAACGCAATCCCAATGTGACAACCAGAGAGGGAGTAGGAAGCACGAGAAGGAGAGAAGTGAGCGCCGTTAGCACACGCTGTGTATTTCTTATCCAAAACTTATAAAAAACTTACAAAAATTGGCTTTTATACCGTAGCCAAGGTTTTTGGGTGGTCAAAACTAATAATCAGGAGTTCTACCAAAGCTCGAAAATGACTAGCTGATACAATCTGGAAGCTTGTAGCCCCGGCTCATTAATTACAAGGTTTATTTGAAAAAATAGGAGTTACAATATTCTCGATTTATTAAAATAATAATTTTTTTACAAGGAGAACTCCGAAAAATGTTGCAAAAATGATGTCCGCATTAGCTTGCTGCTAACATTCCCCCCCTCCTTGCCTGTGTCGTCCCTTGACACAGCTTTATGGGCTGAAGTAGTCTTCGGGTTGACGGCGGGCGAGGCAGTCTTTAAGTGCTTCCAGTGTCTTTTTGTATCTGATTCTTCGTTCTTTGTCGGGCACTTGCAAAAATTGCATGGTGACTTGATTCTTCAGTTCTAGCACTGAGTAGCCTACAAACCTGGATGTTAGGTTGCTTATCACCGGCACAAATATCTTCGTTCGCCAGGTGAAGAATCCAGTGTAGAATGATTCTTCAAAGGCTAGCATATTATTTGAGGGCAGGAACATGCATCTGGCATAGAATTCGTAAAGGATTTCTTCTGAAGGTTGCCCACTCAGATCGTAGCATAAGCCTTTGTTTCCTTCCAAGAATGAGAGCCATGGGGCTCCTGTCTGCTCAGGCTCATTGAAAACTTGTATGCATGTGAGTATCATCCTGCAGATCTTATATAATATTGCAGAGGAGAGATCTGGCAGATTCTTGAAGAATGACATGGTGTCCGTTAGGCTTTTCACCATGTATTCCTCTGTTGCTTGGACTCTCTCTGGAGCTGGCAGCCTAGGAAAGTTGAGCCAAGTTGGCCTCTTCTTTTGCAGTGCTTCATGCGCTTGCCATGTACTTACTCTGGGTACAGGACAGAATGTTGGATCTCTTTGTAGGACTGTAGGTGCTCTTGTGAACAGAATCAGGTATCTCAGATTCTTGTTCAGCCAGCTTAACCTCCACTTTGGGTGGTCTTTATCTGCGCCATCTTCTTGCATATCCTTGTACAGCCTCTCTTTTACTTGTAACAGTTCTACTTTGATGGGAGGGTACGACAGGGATTGTTGGTGCCATTGAGCATTGTTATGATTGGGAGTGAGTTGAGTGACGTTGACAGAGTGTAAAACTCTCAACTCCCAATCCATAGCTGCCTTCCACTGCTCATCCACCTCTAAGGTGATCTTCTCCTTTAGTGCATCTTCTTCAGCTTTTGACAGCTGGACCATTGGCACTGTATCTGCATCTGTGATCACCACTCGGCTCTGCTGTGGACTGCATCTCAAACTCAGCAAACGAGACCGAGGGAATGTCTATTTGTGGCGGCTCTGAAGTGCCTGCCTCCTCCTACGTGTCTGGCTTTCCATCTCTGAGGAGTTGATTTATCCACTTGAGTTCTGCTATCTCCTTTAGGAGCTCCTCCTCTCTTTGAACCCGCATTAGTGCCAGGTCTCTGTGCTATGATTGTTCAAGATTTAATTCCAATTCTAAGTCCTTTTTTTTCTTTTCAAATGCCTTGTACACTTCATCAGTTTCCTTGATCAAGTCCATGGCTGGGTTTTCTCTGATTTGCCCGTAAGAAAATGGCCTGGTCATTGATTCTCTATTCAGAATATTGCAGGGAAGCATTGGCAACATCTAACTGCACTTGAATTTTTTGAGCTGACAGAGAGGTCGTAAGAAGTTCATTCGTAACTTCTGTCAGCTGCTCTTCTTTTACGTTGCAGGCATCAGATAATTTGGTGAGGAGATCACGTAGCTCCTCCATTTCTTTTTGTTGTTTATCTTTGGCTATCTGATGTTGTTCCGCTTCTGCCTTCAGCTATTGCACTTGCCTTTGGAGATCATTTCAAGATAATCATCCTATCTTCTAGCTCTCCTTGAAGAGCGTGGATCACCACTTCTAGTTCCTTGGCCTTTGTGTTGCGGTTCAAAGCTGCTGAACGGAGTCTCCATCATTTCCTCCATTTGGCATGCATATTCATTGACTTGTATTATAATTTCATCGTTTGTTTGCCACTCCTCATGTCGTGCTAGCTGGGATGTGACTGCAGCCTCGTGTGTTGCTTATTGAAGCGTCGTAATTGTTGGTGGTTCTTGTGTGGAGGTAGATGGTCGGTCTTCTTCTTGGCCATTCTGAGGCTTTGATGCCTCAACATTTTCTGGCTAAGTAGAAGTAGATGGTGTGGTCTCAACCCTTGCTGTCTCTTCAGGTGCCGGCCTTTCTTCCTTCTCTAGCTCGAGCTTCGTCTCATGTGTAGTGGTAGGCTCTTTTTCTATATCGGCTTCCTTATCTGTTTCTTGTTCCGATTGACCTGTGTTTTTTTCTTCCGGATTTTGAGTCTCTTCTACTCTTGCTCCGGTTCTGGCTCGGCTTCTTCTTCCTTTTTTCCGTCGGGGTGGTCAGCTTCTTGTGTAGATTCTGTTCGTCGGGTGGACTCAAAATCTTTCTCTTTTTCAATCTCTGCTTCTTCATTGGTACCTTTGCCTGCTGGTGATGGTGGTGGGCTAGGCATGGGATGGTCTTGTTGTTCTGGAGGCGGTGAGGCGGGTCGAGGAGATCCATGGCTTTGCTCTTGTGTAGCCGTTTCCTCAGCTTTGTTTGCAACTTCTTCTACCTCTTTCAGCTTTAGGGCTTCGGCCTCTTGGTACATTCTTTCTAAATAGTCTGCTGCATCATCTGCCTCTTTTCTGGTATGATGCTTTGTTTGAGGTCCTTTCAGTCCTGTGGGTACCCACTTTTCTGGGTCCTTCCCTTGTGCTTGCCTACTGCGCTGGTAAGCCTGTTTTTCTCTTTCAAAACATGCTTGTTTTTGAGCTGGCTCCTCTTGGTGGGCATCCACAGCTTTCTTTTTCATCTCTTCTCTCCGAGCTGTCTTTTCTTCATTGTCATAGCTCTCGCTGCTGTGCCATTCTGGTGAGCTGTCAGCTAACTCATCATCTGATTTCTGTGACCTTTTACCTGACCTTGTAGCTGCCAAAATCCATGTATTTTGATCAGGGGCAGGCAGTAGGTTGTTGGCCATGACGATGGCATGATAGGCTATTCTAGTCAACACCTCCGACGCGCCCAAGTATGTGATTTTGCCTTCCTTCTTGGTGCCCTTCAAGGTTGTCAAGACATACTGCACGTGGTCCACAGGCTGCCTTGTTGTTAACTTAAGAACCTGAGTGAAGGTGGTGGCCACGGCATGATTTGGTGTAGTGTACCTTGGTGGCCTTTTTGCCAAAAATTGGAAGTGTTGATGGTACAAACAGGCTGGCTCTTCCACTTTTTTGTGGATAAGATCGGCGAATGTAGCCGCAGATGTCTCCTTGGTGAATGTGCCTAGGATTTTCATGTCTCTTGTCCGCATGGTCATTCCTTCAGTGGGCAATCTAAGTGCCTCTGCCACTGTGACGGGAGCAAAGCGAACCCCGAACCCCGATAGCCTCTAAAACGCTGGGGGCTGAATGGCACGCCTCGAACCTGTCATGGTAAAGCGAACAAGGGGCACCACCTAGCTTTGAGCGACTAGGACACAAACCACGATGATATGAGCACCACAAACTTACACACGGGGGGAGAGAGAGAGAGAGAGAGAGAGAGAGAGAGAGAGAGAGAGAGAGAGAGAGAGATTTGCAAATGATGAAAACTCTCGAGGGTGTGAGGGAGAATTATTTCTGCAATATTTACAAATGACACGCCGTGCTGATAGAGAGGTAGGGAGAGGAGGTGGTGCAAACTATTTGGTGCGTTCTCTAAGACGGCTCAATGATTGTGAAGCTTGCTATCAAGAGCGTGTATACCTATGTGCATCGACCATTGGAGTCGAGAGATGGACGTGGCTCCCTTCGCATGGTGCAATTCCCAAGGCAAACCCAACACACAAGTCCCCTCCCCGTCATGGTGATAGTGTCAACTCTTCCCACTACACTCTACTAAGTGCTGACTTCTCATGAACTGCCCCCCCCCGATAGTGACCTCTCAGTGCCAATTTATAGGTGTTGGCTGCTTGGATTATGGTAATCCCGGTGTGATTAGGGTAAGCTTAATCGGGGATACAAAGCAAGTGGTGGGCCCGGTGTGGGTTACCCTTGCTTTGTTTTGGGAGGTTATTAAAAGATGAGAATCTCTAGGTGGGCCTTTGTGACCATCACCTAGAGAGAGGAAATTTACAAAGTGGGATTTTACAATGGCTTAGTTGAAAACTGAAGAAAAACTGCTTGTAGAATCTTCCTACTAGTGATATCTAGAGAAAAATGTCCGCCACAGACGCCATCATGGCAACTTGAAATCACCTCTGTGATCTCACTGGAGGTTGGCACCCGCCTGAGAATTTGATCCTTGCCTTTACAATACAAGTGGTCGTTTACAAGGCGGTACCTAGTAGCCTTCCTTACCAGCCACTGCTTCTGGCCTTTGGTGTATCCTTCCGGACATTCTCCTGTATCTAGAAAACTGACGATATCAGGCATAGCATCGCTACCTTGAAAGAGGGGTAGCTTCAGTTTGATGGCCCCTACGGGAACGTCTTGTATTATTTCTTTGGCTAGAGCATCTGCCTCTTGATTTTCTACTCTGGGGACATGAAATAGCTTCACTGCTTCAAACTTCTTTAGAAGATTTTTAACCTGGCATAGTTGACCAAGTAAAACGTGATTCTTACAAACCCAGCTGCCATTTATCTGCTTTATCAAAAGCAAAGCATCGCCAAACACATTCCTGTCTAATTCTTGTTGCAGTAAGAATACTTGGTGCTCCAAGGTCGGTTCTGGGAGAGGTGAATCACTGGTCCAATCGGAGGGGGCACTGGCGCCGTTTGTCTCCATGATGATTGGAAAAATTGGTAATTACGTCGATTTGCTGCAAATCCCTATCCGGGGTAGAAGGTTTGCAGCGAATAAATTCGACTAACCTGATTCCATGCTGTTGAATAGAGTAAAAGAGTTCATAAGCCCAACGCCAGGTAGTGCGGAGCTCACGATGGTGTAGAGCGGTTGCGAGGTTTTTGACGTAGAAGCGATGTAGACGAGTGGGTTGTTGCTGATGTACCGGTGCGCAAACAACGTGTCGCTGGTTGTGAATGCGACATAACAGAGGAGGCATATGATTGGAGAAGAGAGACGAGAATTACCACCCTGTTTGATAGGTTCGACAAGCTCGTTCTAGTCAAAGAACAGTGATGTCTATCGTTGCGGTTTATTTTGCAAAAGAGATCGACATGTCCTAAGTGTATCTGCTTGGGTAGGGAGATGCGGTCCGTACCATCGACATGTGAAAGATGATGATTATGTGTATGGGTGTGTGTGTGTGTGTGTGTATTCTTGCTTAGAGATGGTGAAAAAGCTCTCTACGAGATGGCTTACCAAGCGTCGCTGTGGTAATCCCTCTTTTTTTTTCTGAAGGTAGTCGGGAGTAAAAGTAAAGGATACCCCACAAAAAAATTAATATATACAGAGCCCTTATTGTGTGGTTTTGGGCGCCATCATCATCCGTGGGTCTCGGCCAAGAGCGAAGGGAGAGAGACGATCAATCCATTCAGTTACTGGAAGTGTTCCTCTTTTTTTTTTCCAGAACTGCTGCATGGAAATCCAAAAGGAGGAGTCTTACAGTCGATGAGAAGTGGGGTGGGGTTGTTGAATACTAAAGGGCAAGAGAGAGAGACAGTGAAGGTGTGGTCGGCATAGGCGAAAGAGAGAGAGAGAGAGAGAGAGAGAGAGAGAGAGAGAGAGAGAGAGAGAGAGAGAGAGAGAGAGAGATTGGTTCAGTGGCATTTGTTCGTTGTGTAGTCACAGCCACCACAGATGAAGGTGGGTAATCAGGGCCGCCACAGATAAAGGTGAGGGTGAGGGCGAACTGAACTGGGAGTGGGGGAAAGTAGTTAAGCTATATCATGAAGCAAATAGGGGGGCATGCGTTCCAGGAAGACGAGCGGAACTACAGGGGGAAAGCCGACGAAGTTGGATTGCCTGATTCGTCAGATCGCATAGTGTTAAGGCGGTTACGCCGCTAGCGTAAGCTAAATAGCGGGGACTCAACCAACAAAAGAATTTGTCAGACGAGGACGGAGCTTGACCCGCAAGCGCATGGAAACAACTAGGTGGGTGTCAAATCACCTACTCGATCTTCTAATGACAATCACTACTAAGGAAATCAAATCTAAGTTCTAAAATACGCAAGTGACTGAAATCCGTACTACGAACGAATGCTATACGAAACAAGATCTAGAATCATTGAATTGATCTCAAACTCAAGGGGAAGTCTATGCACTAGGTAAGAACAACACCGTAAATACTTGAACTGCAAAATCAACCTATAACCACTCCGTGCGGTAAACGCGTATGAAGACAGGCCGAAAAATACAGGTGACCGAAACTTGACCCCGATGGTACTAATGCGTAGCTCTACTCGTTGTGGTTCTATAGATATGCTGCACGCTCAATTCCGACACACGAGTTGGAAGAAAACTCACACCGAAGCTCGTAGGAACTTACCACACATAGAAGCCGATAGTGCGCACTCTTGGTATCTGTGCGTAGCTCTCGCCGTTGCTAACACAATGGTGGTGTCGCTTCTCTAATGGCAGCTCCGTAGCTCGCGTAGCAAGTAGATAAGACTCTCTCTCTCTCACTCTCTCTCAGACACAGTCACGGCGCTCAAAAACTCACTTTGATTAATAATCTGAATCCCCTTAGGTTACAAAAACTTTGGCTTATATACCTCAGCCTTGGAGGTGAGAACATCTCTAACTAATTACATCAGCAAGTGAAATTACTTCGGGATTACAAGCTGGAAACTCAATTGAGTCCCGTTACTTAATGAATGGCTCAAATCAAAATTAATGTCGGAAAGACATTTATTACAATCAATGGTTACAAAATGATGAGTGTAAGCAAAAATGTGGGTGTGATCCTCTGCTGGCTCAACACTCCCCCCCTCCGCGTTCATGTCGTCCCTGACATGACTTTTATGCTTGGTCAATAAAGTCCTGTCGTCTTGAGCATCTGCAAATGTGATTCGTATCGTAGGTTGCCGATGGTCAAGGTTGGGCCGAATATTTTGCTTTCGTGGGTGAAAAAGCCGGTGTAGAAAGCTTCTTCGAATGTTTGCATGTGGAAGCTAGGCAAAAACATAATCCTTTGGTATAGGAGGTGTAACACTTTTGGAGAAGGCTGCAATGAAAGATCGTACATCATATCAGTCACCGTGTCGGCCGTCGATAGTAGACTCGAGGTTGTGGCTTTATCTGGCGCGAACACTTCAATGCAAGCTAAGAGAGTCCTACAGATTTTCTTGAGCATCTGACATGAAAGGTCAGGAGAGCCAGTAAAGAGCTTGATGGTGCCCGTTAGGGTTTTCACCATGTAGGCTTTACCTATCCTCTCTCCTGCCTTTGGTCCTGGCATCCTGGGATAATTAAGCCAATTTGGCTTCTTTTCTACAATCCTGCCATGCTCTTTCCAGTTTCTGACTCTTGGCACCGGGCAGAAGGTTGCATCCTCCCAAATCTCCTTTGGTGCCTCCACCAAGTAGATGAGGTAGGCTGGGTATTTGTTCAGCCAACCTTTCCTCCATCTAGGTTGTGAATCTACTATCTTCTTTGATTGTTCCTCCTTTGTGATGTCGCCTTCGTAAAGAGCGACATATTGCTCCTCCTCTATTCTCTTTTTCATCTTTAGCACTTCAAATTTCATCAAAGGGAAAGGCAGGCTGGGTTGCATCCACTATTCATGGAGCACTTTTGTGTCTAGTCCCTGAAGTCTAATGGAGATTAGGAGTCTCCTCTCCCATTCCATTTCCGCCTTGGCACTCTCCTCTGCTGACTTTTCTATTTGGTCATGGAGCCTTTGTTCTTCGTCTTCAGAGATTCTTGAAGTCGAGGCCACCTCTTGAGCTGGGGCTGGATCTTCAATTGTGGTTGCCTCTTCAGTTTCTGGTAGCTCTATGGCTGCTCCACCTGATTCTTCTTGTGGTGTCTCTGTCTCTCTTCTTTGTTGCTCTTGTAGATCTTGGAGCTGTTTACGGAGGGCCTCATTCTCTGTCCGTAGTGTTTGATTTTCTAATGTGAGCCTCTCCTCTGCGGCCAATGATCCCTCCGCAATGTGAAACCTTTGCACTTGCTCTAATCTCAGCTCTCTTTGTAAGCTTCGGACATGGTCTTCCAAAGCTGGTATGATAGCTCCCTCTTGTTCGGTTCCTGCTCTGCTAGCTCTAGGGGTAGTCCTGAGTCTAGTGATTGTTCTTTCTTGGAGCTCGACTCTCTCCCTTAGCTCAATGAGCTCATCCTTGGCTGCCTCCAACTCATCCTCTATCCGCTCCCTTGCTTCCTGTGCACTTGTTACTTCTCTTGAAGCCTCAGCTAGCTGGAGTATCAAGCCGTCTCTCTCATTTTCCGCGTCATAGAGTGATGCTTTATGACTTTCAGATTCAGTCATAGCATTCTCTAATTTTCTCTACAACTCCGCTTCCCTTTGTTTGGCTGTCTCAATCTCTACTTCCTTTGCCTTGGACCTTTCTTTTATCTTGCTGAGCAGTTCATGCACCATGTGCATGTCTTTTTCATCATCATCTGTCAACTCTAAAGCTCTTTCCGCCACCACCTCCACTTGCTTTGGCTCTTCTAGTACTTTCGGTTCGTCCAGTTTCTCTTCACTTTCTTTTTTACTCTTTGTTTTTTCCTCCGTTCATCTTGTTTTTGTAGGATGATCCCATAAACTGCCTCAAGGGCCTCTTCTTCGGTGTATCCTATCTCTACCAGATCCTCATAATCATTTCTCTTTTGCTGAACTGGATCTATCTTCTTTTCTTTGGTCTCGGCCTCTGGCTTTTCCAAATCATCTGTGTCCACCTCTACTGTGGTCTCCTCCACAATTTTTTCCGTCTCCTTAGGGCTTGGTACATCAATCATAGAGGGATATCTGTCCTCAGCTTCCTTGGCTTTCCCTTTGTCGGCTTGCCCATCTTTCTCTTGAGGCTTAGTAGACTCATCTACTTTCCTTTTCCCCTTGTCGTCTTTTTTCAGCTCAGCTTTTAATTGTTGTACCTCCTCTTGAGTGTATGGCTCGACAGGTTGCTGCTCCAAAATAGCCTCTGACTCCTCATAAGCTTTAATATATTGATCGTATTGATCAATATGTGGCCTGGCTGAGCTAGTTCCGACTTTAGTGGGGTCTGGCACCCACTCTTCTTCAAAGTCACCCTTTAGAGCTCTTTCCGCTCTAAACTGCTCCACTAGTCTTTCCATTCTTGCCGCTTTCTGACTTTTGGTTTGCTTGGGAGCAACCTTCTTCTTTACTTTCTTCTTAAGCGGCTCGTCCACATCCTCTTCAGCTTCTGAAACTACTTCTAGTTTTTGGCGTGCTCTTGTGGATGCCCTCTTGGATACTTCGGGCTGTTCTTCCTCCTCGTCGGCTTCTCTAAGCCACTCATTCTGGGAGGAAACCTTTGGCCACTGATCTCTAGCTCCAATAGCTTCATAAGCTATTCTTGTCAGAATTTCCGCTCCTCCTATGTACTTTGGCTTCTCATTGTGCATGGAAATTACTTGCTCGTGGATGTGTTGAGCGTAATTCACCTCTTTTGGCATATTGCTCTTTAATGCCCATGTGATGGTGGTCGCAATGGCATGGGGTGGTGTCGTATACTTTTGCGGTCTTTTACTGCAAACATGAAGAAATTGGTTGTACAGTCGGCAAAGGGTTGCCGCTCTTGGGTCCGCCATATCTCCATAGGTTGCATTCTGCTTCTTGGGCCCATAGACCTCTATGGCCTCCCTTCTTTCCCTGACCGAGCTCCCTTTGTTGTGTAGCTTCAATGCGTCTGAAATGAGCTGTGGAGTGATCTGTACTTCTACTTTCTCTCCATCCATGGCTGTCAATGTGGCTTTTCCATCCTTCTGAATGGATGTTGCCAACTCGTACACTCTTCTTGTATCCACACTTGATGGTCTCGAGGTGAAGAAACTGTGCAAGTCTGTCCTTTCCAGGTACCTGCTGATGTCTTCTGACTTTCTATAATCTACCAATTCTTGTGGGATCATCGGTACATCCACCGCTTGCCCTTGAGGATCTCTGAAAGTCCCCTGGTAGATCTTTATTCCCTCTTTCTCCAATACTGCTTCCTCCACCCAAGTTTTGGTTGGCTTGAGGGTTTCTGCTGGAATGTCAAAGGGTTCCGCTTCTGCAAGAGCATCTTTGATTGTCGGTCTTTTTCTCTTCGTTGCCGATGACTTGGCGGAATCCATAGATCCCATAACTCCAATTTCAGAAGTTAGCGTCTTTTTAGTACTGAAAGCCGAAATGAAGCTTTTAACTATCCAAATGACTTGAAAATTGAAACATGAGCTATTCAGGGCCTAAGGATGCAAGGCAGGTGAAAAAATATGCAAAATGGGCTCAAAATCATGCTGGAGACATCATACGCGTATGATGTCTTTTGTGTCAAAATGACTTCATATTGGTTGTGCTTGTAGTTGATAGTGTATACATGAGTATCATATGCTTGGATTTGAGTTTGGATCCCATTTGGTCAAGTTTTGGCCAGTTTAGTCCAGTTCCGGCTCTTGGCAAAATTTTGAAAGGGAATTGGATTTTATGATCCAAATTGGATAAAACTTGGTGGTTCACTTTCAAATGGCATGTAGATCACTTCTGTTTGGTGGTTGAAGCCCTGAGGTGCCAAAATCACATAGTGAGACATCATACGCGTATGATGTCTTTTAGTGTATTTTTGGATCAAATTTCTCTATAAGCTTGGATTTGGCTTTAGATAGTCTTATTCAGTGGATTTATGAAGTTTGGATAGATTTTGGGCTAAAAATGGCTCTGGAGACATCATACGCGTATGATGTCTTTTTTCATCAATTTTGCATGGGATTGGTTCTGTGGACTCCCCATGTACTAGTGAAGGACTGTTTCTACTCAAATCTTGGTTTGGACTTGAGTATGTTGGATTTGGGCCAAAAATAGGCTTTAGGTGAAGGATTTTCCCTCAATTGGGCTAATGGGTGATCCTCTTGACCAAATGGTTCCAAATTTCATATGTAGCATGTATTAGATATATATAATGGATGTATGATGACAAATGAGCAGTTTTGGCTCTGTAAGTGCAAATAGACATCATACGCGTATGATGTCTTTTGTGTCAAAATGGTGCTTTTTGGTTCTAGATAGCTTGTATATGTGTTTATCAACAATCCTACAAAGTTTCAATGAGTTTGGAGTTATTTTGACAAAATTAGGACCAAAAATCAATTTTATGGCCTACTTTGCGTCTTTTTGGTTTTCCTTGGGTTTTCTAACTCCAATTCTCATGATACTTGGTTCATAGGATGTGATTAACATGTGAAATGAGGCTATGCACTCAAATGTTGAAATGGATGTGAAATTCATGCTGTGAGACATCATACGTGTATGATGTCTTTTCTTGAAATGTTGGTCTTTTTGTGCAAAGAATGCTTTGTGCTAGCGCCCTAAGCCCTGCTAACTAGTTTTCAACTTAAAAAGTCATCAGTTAGCTAAAAAGCCCCCTTATAGGCATTTCAGTCTCCGAAGTCGTCTTTTTGCCTTGGAGTTGAATTTCTTCAACTTTTCTTCTCGAGAGTTGCATTTCCAGCTCATTGGATATGTTGTGAAGCCATCTATTTGGTTGAACTTGACTTTGGCTCCCCGTTCTCCATCTTTCTCCTTTTGGTTGCCCGAAAGCGTCTTTTTCACCATCGGTAAGTGAATCAGCTTTCTTTTGGGTTTTGCTTGCAAACATAAGTCATCCATGTATATTTGAAGCTGCTTGTGAAGTTTCATTTCATTCGGTCGTCAATTTCAGCCGTTATGCCAAAATGACGCTTTGTGTGTCCGCAGCCGAATCGGTTGTTCCGACCTACTTTTGGTGGTCCAAACCTGGAGATACTCCATGGTTGCATTGCCCTCGATGCTGTTAAGCTTCCTGAGAAGTTTTGTGTCGTTTCGACAACTTTTTCCTGTTTGCCTCTTGCAGGCTCTGTTGACCTAGGGTTTTTCCAGTCGTTCTTTCTCGAGCTTTGAGTGTTAGAAACCCATCTTCTATACTAGGGTAACCCACCTATAAGTTCTTGCAAGGTTTGGTTAGGCGGTTGTGCCACTACCTAGCATTCTACCGCATTCCCCGTTTGCTCTTGTTTCTTGGTTTTGGTCAGTTTTCACGACAAAAGTTAATGATAAGCATCAAAAGCTTATGGCAACGTGTCTACCTCTCATGTCTCGTGTCCTCTGAGCTCTCGTAGCAGTCGTAGAAGGCTGTAGAAGGTTGGATGCTCCTGTGTGCTCTTTGCTCTCTCCAAGAAGGTAATAGTGAAAATGAGCTTGAAAGTGATGTGAAAAATACTTAACTTCGGACTTCCCGGATCACTTGTTACCAAAATTTGACATGTGCTCCTATCTCGCCGTGAAATGCACTTTAGGATTTGAAATTTGTCCACTTTGCCAAAATTCTGTCATTTCGAGCTTTCCGCAACTTTTCCCGAATTGTACTCAATTTTTACCATGGGTTGCCCTTGTCATTAGGATCATCACCATCTATTCTTTTTTTTTTTTTTTTGATCTCGTTTCACCTGCTTTTTTATTTTTCTTTTACTTTTATTAAGAAAATCATAAAAAATAAAGGAAAATAGCAAATTGAAGCCAAAAAATTCCAAACATACATAATAAATAGCTGGTAACCTTGTGTATATGAATATACACTTATTTGTGATTTCTGGACTTGGATTGCCACTTTTTAGCTCCAAAAACACTCTTATTTAATGATATTTACACGTCTAGAGATCCAAATTCATCATTTGATCTCTTCTTGTTGCAAAACAAGGTATATAAGGGCATAAATATTATCAATATCCGCAATCAAACAAAAAAATTGCAAAATCATGTAAGACACTGCCCTTGTAATATAATTTTTGTTTTTCTTTGTTTTTGTCGCTTGTAGCTGCTTTGTAGCTCCTGTATACCTGTATACCTCCCCCCCTCCTAGTCTGAGTCCTCCTGGACGACTATGAAGTGTCTGTGGGCGAAGCATTGTAGTTGTTTTGGTCATAAGTTCCCAATGCAATTGTAGAGCGATGATACAACAGTCTTTCCAATAAAGCTGCTCTTTGTTTGATTGAAGGATTGGTGGTCGGGTTTTGGGTTGGTTTTGGCACTTCGGTAGTAGAATCAGTAGATGGATTCTTCTTTACCTTGTTGTTCTTTTTCACAATCCAAATCTACTTCCGCTTCGCTTGTGCTTGCCACAAACTCTTTGCGACCCAAACCTGCTTTGTTCTTTGTGTTGATTTCCTCGCCTTGAAATACCTAGGAGTTTCCGTGGATTGTACTGAAGGGAGTTCTTGTTTACAGATCCTTGGGATCCAAATTTGCTTGCTATAGCTTTGTGCCGTCATGAACTTCTTTGGAATCCAGATCTGTTTCACTGTCCTTGATGGTCTGGAATCACTCTGTCGTCTGGTATTGAAGACTCTGTTTTCCACCTTTGTGTTCTCTGGCACAACCTTTTTTGGTCTCCATACCAACTTTGACTCCGTTTTTTCCCAAAGTTGAGCCGTTATCTTATTGCTTGTCTTCCTTATCCAATGTTGAGAGTTCCTCGTCGAAGAGCAATCCAGTTGTATAGAAACTTTTGGTTGCCATTGCTTCTTCTTTTTCTCTGGTTGTTGTTTACCTTTGTTCTTGGATTCTTCCTTTGGAGTTGGCTCTGCTCCTTTGGTGAACTTAACTGATTGACTTTCACCTTCGTATTTGATAAGCACTGATTTAGAACTCTAGTCAATCATTGCATTGTATTGCTTCTGCCATGGTTGTCCTAGCAATAATGGATGTTGTGTAGCTTGGTCTTCAACCACGTAAAACATATGAGGATACACATACTGGTTAATCTGTATATGTAAAACTGTGCATCCGCCAGTTTTGATTGAATTCTCAGAGTAACTCTTTAACTCTTGCTTGGCAGTTTGTAATTTAGTGTCATGTGTCAATTGTCTATACAAACTGAGTGAAAGTAGGTTAGTTTGAGCTCCTGAATCCAATAGTGCTCTGGCTTTGATTTGGTTGGTTCCTACTTTGCATTCAATGATAGGTTCTTCTTTGTCATTATCCATTTCTGTTATACTGACTGCGTTTATTCGTATTGCTCCTTCATTGCGTTGTTTCTGACGTAGTAGTCTTCTTTTCTCCATTCTTTCCTTCGCCTCGGCTTGCGCTTCCTCCACAATCTTTTTCTTTTTCTGGACACGCAGCTTTTCTTGATGTATTTTGAGAAGCATGTCCTGTAATCTGAAGATTACTACGTCAGGCAATTACAAAGAGGAAAGATTTTTGAATCTGCTTTTGTCGATCGAAGATAGCGGCAAAAGATACTTTTTCACTCTACATCCACTAATCCAATTGGGCATTTCTTCTCCGTCTAATGTAGCAAGCTTGACGGCTCCACTTGGTGATAGATCTTTAATCACCAGAGGTCCCATCCCTCGCTTTTTAAGCTTCTTAGCATGCTGTTTCAGAGTATAAACTAGGACATAGTCCCCAACCTTAAACTCTTTAGTCCGCACATGCTTATCAAAAAATTCCTTTTGTCGCCTTTTTTGAGCGTAGATAGAAGCTACTGCTTTTAGGCAAAGCTCGTCTAGCTTTTCCAGGTCATCTATTCTATCAGAAAGCTCGTGCCCTGTCCACTCTAGATCCTTAGTCACCCTTAAGGTTGAAATCAAGAATTCTATTGGTAAGATAGCATTTAGCCCAAAAACCATGTTATATGGGGTCGTTCCTATTGATGTTTTATATGCTACCCTATATGCCCATAATGTTGAATGCAACTTCTGGTCCCAGTCAGTTCTCGACTCAGATACAATCTTCGTAAGGACCGTGCATATGGTTTTGTTTGTTGCTTCAGCTTGTCCGTTTGCTTGTGGATGATACCGGGCTGATTTCCTATGGATTACCATGAATTCATCTAGAAGGATCTCTATCACTTCATTTATAAAATGTGTGCCTCGATCACTCACAATTTCTATTGGCAATCCATATCGTACAAAGACGTATTCATATAGAAATTGTGTCGTGGTCCTGGCATCTGCTTTTTGAGTTGCCTTTGCTTCGACCCACTTTGTTAGATAGTCTGTAGCCACAACGATGTATTGTGCATGAGTCTTATATGCAGGAGGTGAAATGGGTCCGACATAATCAATCCCCCATTTTGCAAAAGCTCTTGCCCCCATCATTGGTCTAAGCGGCATATCATCTCTTTTAAGTGGTACTTTGGTCCGCTGACAATCATCACACCGTTTAACGTATTCCTCAGCGTCCATATGTAATGTTGGCCACCATATTCCTGCGGCTAAGACAAGTTTTGATGTCTTATCACCTGAGAAATGGCCTCCACCTACTCCTCCATGAGCTTGCTCCAGGATTATCATATACTCAGACTCTGATGCGCAAATCCTAAGCTGGTTGTCTTTACCTCTCTTATAGAGTTGATCTCCTATTAAAGCGTAATCTCTAGCTTCTGTCTCTACAGATTTTTGACGTTCCTTCTGGGAAAGTTCTATTTGTGAGATATTCAACAATATATTGACTCCATTCCGGAGCTATCATTATCTGATATAATGTCGAATACTCTGCTGACGGTTTTGATGAACATACAATACATACAGTGACATATTCATGTACGCTTTCTTTCATTCCTGGCCAATAGACTCCCAATTGTAACAAATTCCTATATGTGTTCCTTCTTGAACAATGAAATGCACATTCTTGAAAATGTGCTTCGCGCAGATATATATTATATTCCTCAGGATTGATGCATAGTCGTAAAACATGATCATTTCCCAATTGATACAACCTTTCTGCAACCAATTGAAGATTCTTGGATTGCTGAATAGCAATATGTTTCTGGTTGTATTCTCTTCTATCAAACTCTCCTCCATAGGTTAATAAGCTACGACATTTTGAGACCACTTCGGTATCATTTCTATGTTGAACAAGTACGCGTCTGGAATGTCGTCATCTACTCCTATAGGGTCTTCTCCATTCGTCAATCATGAAAGATGATCAGCTCTAAGATGTGTTTTTCCTTTCTTTACTACTACCGTGAAGTCGAATTCCAGTAAGATAATGAACCATCTCACTATTCTCCCGGTATTGCATGGTTTATTCACTAGGTAGAGCAAGGCTTGGTGATCCGTAAAAAACACAAACTTGTTGGCTAGAAGATAATGCCGAAATTTCTTCACAGCATATATCATTCCTAATCCTTCCCGCTCTGTTGTGGTGTAATTCTTCTCTACATTGTTGAGCTGTCGACTGGCGTAACAGATAGGAAAATCCATGTTTCCTTCTTCTGGCTGAGCTAGAATGCATCCTATTGCATATGCCGAAGAATCTATATGCACATGGAATATCTTCTCCCAATCTGGTGATTTCAAGACTGGAGCAGTAATGAGTGCCTCTTTCAATTTCTTGAACGATTCCTCACACTCCTCTGTCCATTCAAAGTTCACTATTAGCCTGTAAAGTGGTTGGCCTATGATAGCGTACATGTAAATGAATCGTCTATAATATCCGCAATGTCCCATAAAGCTCTGTACTTGTTTCGCATTGGTTGGTCTAGGCATATCCACTATAACCTTTATCTTCTCTAAATCCGTGGATATTCCGTTTTGTGAGACAATATGTCCCAGAATTCTGCCCTGTCGGACCATAAACACACATTTCTCAGGATTGAGACAAATGCGATATGTCCTACATTTCTCAAATACTTTTCTTAGGTGTTCTAGATGCTCATCTCTCAGAAGAGAATGTACACATAAGTCATCCATGTATATTTCTAGAAACAACCTTAAGTATTCTTTGAAAGCATGCGTCATCAGCCTCTGGAAGGTTGCGGGAGCATTGGTTATACCAAAAGGCATAACCCGATAAACATAAATTCCCCACTCCGTTGCAAAAACTGTTTTATGTTGATCTGTCGGTGCTATGACTAGCTGGTTATATCCTGAAAAACCATCAAGAAAGGAGTATGTTGTTTTCCCTGATACACGCTCTAGAACATGATCAGTTATCGGCAGGGGATAATTGTCCCTGATTGTTGCAGCATTCACTTTCTTTAAGTTGACACACACTCGGAGTTTTCCGTTCTTCTTGGGTACCACCACAATCGGAGATACCCAATCGGTGTGTTCAATCTCGTATATGAATTCAGCTTCCATTAGCTTATCTATCTCTTCTTTGATTCGCTTAGCAAACGTATCATTATATGTGTATGGTCTCTGTCTGCTAGGCTTTGAGTCTTGTTTTAGTGGGATTGTGTGTTGGCATATCGATGGGTCAACTCCCTTTAAGTCCTTATAAGACCATGCAAACACGTCCCTGTACTCTCTGAGAAGACTCAAAAGTCTCTCTTCCTCGCCTGGAGACAAATCTAAGGCTATGTACACCGATCTAGGTGTCTCACCTGGAGCTGCTAAATCAACTTTTTTTGCATCCTCCGGTCCGTCATAAGATTCGTTCTCCTTTCTCTCTCGAATAGGTTGGGTTAATACCACCTTCCTATCCTCTATTGTGAATTTCCTGTAGTGATAGGGAACATCCATGTTTTCCTTGATTTTGGCGTTTTCGTCCTCTCCACTCTCAATTTCTGTCGTCCAAACTTCTTTCAGAGTTTTCTTGAGCTCTCTGTACTTGTTTCTACGTTCTAACTTGGACTCCGTGTGTTCTCTGTTGCGCTTGTTCTTTTCTGATTTTTCTGTTTCAGTTTTCGTTCCATTCCTTTGAACTTGATTTCTTGAGCCTCTTTTGTCTTTTCGTAAGCTCTTTTGATCATTGCCTCTCATTCTTCCAGAAATCTTGTCCTTAACACAATCTTCCGCCTTTACTAGCATTAGGAATTGATTTTTTCCTCTTATTCTAGGCATCAGATTGGTTCTAACCCCCTTTGTTTTTCTCTTTGCTCTATAGCGTTTCTGGCGTTGTTTAGTTTGGTTCGGAAAATCATAAAATCGGACATCCGTTATAGTTTCTTCGTTTCCGCTTGAATTGTCCGTTGACTCGTTGTCTGCTTCATTTCCCCACTCTGGATGATCGGGAATGTCGTGAAACACCTCTTCTTCATCTTCCTTTTCCAGTGTATCGTTCTTTTCAGTTTCTTTTTCGAGTATAGTTCTCAACATGAAGTACGGAACCATGTCGTACCCGTCCTTGTCACAAAATTTCGTTGTGGGACCATCCAGAATTGCACAAACATCTAGGGTTGCTAGAATGTGTGTCCATTCTAATGGTTCAAGCGTGTCCTCTGCAAAGGGTTCTCCTATATAAGTTTCGTCTTCGATAGCCCTTTCTAAAACATATTCTTCTCGCCTTAGACTTCCACATTTCGAGGTTCCACACATCCATAACTCCTTGGGCTTACCTAACCAAGCTGGAAATTCGGATCCCGCCAAAGTAGCTGAATCAAACTCCTCTACCGGTGTTCGGTTCACATCTTTGTAGCTATGGTCTTTCAGGTTCACACGTGTAGTGGTTTCCATATTTCTCAGGTATATGTGATCGTAGCCCCAATCCTGGACCATTTTCAACTGTCCCATGAATGGTCTTCCCAGTATGATATCATAGTTATTCTCCTTGCCAAAATCGACAATAGCAAAAGTATGTTCGTATTCAATGCCGCAAGAAGTCACTACGACTTTCTCTAATAACCCCATAGGTTTCTCCATGTGTCCATCTGCTAATTGGAGTTTCAACCTAGTCTTCCTTACTGCTGGTTTCCCCCATTTTTTCCAGATTTCTTTTGTAGCAATGGCTACCCCAGCTCCGCTGTCTAGTATCGCCATCGTGTTCACTCCTTGGAATTCAACTGGTAAGGTTGTATTCCCCTCTTCACCTTCGCAATACTCTCCGACCTTGTTTAAGGATACAGGCTTAGCGTTCTTTTGTGGTTTGCTCAGCTCTTGTATACCCTCTTGCAGTCTCGATGTTGGGTCTTTTATCCCAAATTTCTCCAAGCATTTTTCTACAGTGGTCCACATATGTGGTCTTAGCCTCAAAAGCTCAGCTAGAGTGATAGTGCATATCACTGGTGTTGACAAGATCTCTATCAATCCTTGCGAGTCCATGACTTTTTTTTATGAGATTCTTCGTGAAGGAAGTGCTCTAATCTCGGATTTTGCTTCATACTCTCCTAAGTATGAAGGTAAGGTATTCAGTGAATGAGGTTTGCTCTCCATTGTTCTAACAGAACCCCCATCTCCCCAGTAAGATTGCAGATCCAAGTCCACTTGAGATCCTGCCTCAAATTCCACTATGGGAGGATTCCTGATGTCCTTTTCCCAATTTGTCTGATTAGCTTGGCAACTTAGCTCGTTTGCAAAGTTTGCCTCTCTCACTTGGTTCCAAAATTCATTGTAATCCTCATCTCTTCCGTAAGACCTCTATATGACTGGATGAAAACTCTCTATCTCCTGATCGGTTGTGTTCAATACTATGCGGTCATCCTTGTGTGTATTTTCAGGCTTTTGTGCACTGGGAGTCTTTTCAGCTACCCGTGAAATGATAGTCTCTTGCTGAATTGGGTTTTCCGTTCCACAATTCATTGTTTCTCTTGGTGGTTCTAATAAGGCTTGTGCAGTCTCGATCATTCTCTGGCACATTTCAAGTCTCTGCTTTTCCAATTCCGTGTTTGGGTATGTCATCCACCTCTGTTCTTGTGTTTGGTTGGTCTTTAACCTAGCTTCGTAAGCTCTCATCAGTGCGTCCAATGGTTCGTGTACTTTGTCGACTAGCACTGATCCCCCTGAGCTTAAGCTCGTTGTCTCTTTGATACTCTTTTGTTTCGTTCTTTCCGGGCTCATCTCTCGTTTCCCGTTTTGACTCTCAAGTTTTTCTAATCTATCTTTAGTTTGCTTTAGTTCCTCAGCTAGAATAGCGTCTTCACGTTCTTTTCTCAACTTCATGCGTGCTTTTCTAGCTTTCCATGTGTTTCTCTGACTCCGCGGTCCTTGACTAACCACTTCAGTCGCTAACTTTCCATTCTCAGGTTCTCTAGTGGTTTTCTTAGCTTGAGCTCTAGTAACAACTTGCGTTGGTATCAGAGTTTCATTTTCAGACCCACTGCTGGTAGGAACAGTTTCTAGCATATTCAATGTCGTCTTTTGCACTTTGTTTGGATTCTTTGAACAATCCTCAATGAAGTGAGTAACCCCACACTCAGTGCAATAAGCGTTAATTCTAATGATTTCCGTATGTGGACAAACATTCATCAGATGGTCACCTCCACACTTGTAACAGGGTCCTAGTGCTGGTCTTGGTCCCACTTGATTCGTCCTTTGTGGATAGGATGGTCTTTGTCATGTTAACCCTCCATGAGCTATGAACATCAATGTTCTTGCGTCCAAATTGTATCTCTCTTCATCAGAAGCACTTGTAACTGTTGGTATTCCAACATTCCCAATCATGCCCCATGGTTCTGGTTGTTTGGGTTCTTCTGGTGGGTAATACACAGTTGGAGACATGTGTGCACCGGATTCTTCATAATAGGCTTGAACAGGCACTAAGGCTTGTTCCTCCTGATTCTCTAAGGTTGATGCATATCTATGGCCCACTGGTCTTGCTCCTGGTAAAGGTGGTTGTTGTCCCAATACCGGTTGCGGTCTTTCTATCCCCATAGGTCCTGGTACATTTCCCGTTGGGTATCGAGGTACTGGATGTACCTGAGGTGGTGCTAATTGAGCAAGAGGTGCATACTGACGCTCCCTTACATACCCTTTGTTGTAATAGCACTCCTCTGTTGGATGGTTTGTCCATTTTTGTTCAATAGCACACCATTTCAGTGGTTTTGGCAATGGTTTTTGGTATGGTGCCATCCTTTTTAGAGCCTCTTCTATCATTTGCTCTACATTTGGCATGGTTGTTGTTTGAACATTCTTTTTAGTGGTAGTCTCGCTCGCTACGGAGGAAGATCTACTGGATGCAAAATCTGTATCCGCTAACACCTCTCCATAAACCGTACAGTTATCCACTAAGTACAATGCTTCTCTCGTTACTTGCTCGAAACTTGTACAAGCTTTCAAGTGCAAGTCCTTCTTGAGAGTGTCATTTCTCAATCCTTTAATAAAGAGAACAGATAGTCTGTCATCTTGTGGTCGTTCACGTACTGGACATCTCTCAATGTATTGTTTGAAGCGAAGTGAAGCTTCCTTCACTTTTTCGTGTTCTCTTTGTTTAAAAGCATATATTTGTGAGACCGTATTGTGCTTAATCCCTCGTTTTGAGAATTCCTCAGCAAACTCTCTTAGCAAATGGTCAATGTCATGGAATCCCCCTCTGTTCAGTGGTTGAAACCATGTCAATGCCGTACCTTCTAGAGTAAGGAAAAATCCCTCGTATTGTGTATGGAAATCTGTTATCTGCTCAGCTCTTAAGACTTGCTTAAAGAGTGACACATGTGCATACGGATCTCCTGAACCACCATACTTCTTTGGCATACACTTGGCTACTTGAGATGGTCTCATACGTCTATGGTCTGCTACCAATTTCATTGCTCCTGTGTCCCGGTTAAAGCTTTCTCTAGCATCATGGACTTCATGGGTTACCCTTGTCGGTTCCCTTGCCCTGAATCTACTAATAGGAGGTAAATATGATGGTTCCGCTTCGAACCTTGGACCTGGAGTGGTATATGTGGGGATTGGAACTGCACTACCTCGATTCGTATCCATTGACTCTCTGGAATGTAATGATCCCATTGGTCCGGGCTTCGAGTACTGAGGTTGACGGAAAGAGTCAGCAACCTGAGTTCTTTGTCCTCCTGTTGTCATTGGGTTTTGCACTCCATTTGTTGGTGCTGGTCTTTGTGAGCTAGAAGTAACATAATACTGATGTAGTGGTCCCCCAAAGTATGTATATCCTTCTAATTCTTTCTTGCCCATTGTTGAGTATTGCCTCCCATACTTGTCGTAAGCGGCAATTTTCACTTCCGATCCCTCTGTGTAGGTAAAGACATAAAGTCTTTTTTGGTCTGTCAACTCTCCGGTGTAGGGTTCTTCACATCTATAATAGAGATCTTGCTCCCCATTATTATATTTTTATAGCCCCACATAGATGTTATCAGTGTTGATCCTTGTAGTTTCATTCTCTCTTCTTAACCTCGCATCAGGGAAGCTCATTATTGGTGCTTTCTCCTCAAGTTCTTCATCTACTTTGGATTTGGTGCCCATCAATCCCCACTTGTCCACAATGTTAGGGTTTAGGACTGCCAAGTACATGGTACCCTCGTCATCTAGATATCTATCTCCGCTTTAGCTCACCGGCACTAAGTCCTTGAACTCACTAGGTCTATCTTCTATCTTTACACAATAGCGGTCCATTCCATCTTTGTAGATCTTGGCACCTTGCTCATTGTCGTACTGATATTTTATGAACAATAGCTTCATTGTGGCGGAAGGGTTTGATGATCCTGCTACCATATTTTCTCTGTTGTTCAGGTTCAAGTGTTCCAAGTGTTCGGTGAAAATCTCGTAAGATCTCTCCGAAGAAGTATCAGAAACACTTCCTTCAAAGATCGGCTCTAATGGTTGCACCCAACTTTGGTTTACACTTCCCTCGGTTGATATGACACTTGCTTGTTCCCCTTGTTTTGGTTGGTTATTCTGGAGATTCCTCCCCAATCTCAAATTCATCAATTCCCCTAAAGGACTTTAACTTTTCCGTCTCGGCAATTTGTTTTCCCAAGTTTTTGTGGTCAGAATTGATCCAAACTGATTGATACTTGGTCAATTGTTTAATCTTGTCAGTTGGACAACTTCTGTTTCATCAAGTGAGAATTTTGTTGCAGTTATGCTGAAAAAGACATTATACGCGTATGATGTCTTTTTTTCACAGATTTGGACTATTTTGGTTATGCTCACTCTCAGTAGCCCCCTTATGCTCTGTCCACTCACAAAATTCAGTTTGAACTCTGTTTAAGCAAGTTATGGCTGATTTAGGCTTTTCTTGGCAATTTTCCACTTTTGACTTGTTTTGGGTCAATTGTGATCCAAATGGGATGAAACTTGAAATATAACCTCTAGACAGCTATTACAATGGATCTGTGTTGGCAAAGTATCAAAATATGTCCAAAATTAGGTCAAAGACATCATATGCGTATGATGTCTTTTTCATCAATTTGGGTCAAGACTTGATATTTATGCTTTCTACAGTGTTTGTAACAATCTTGTCAGGTCAGATATAAAAAATAAGCAGTGGATGTGCTAAAAGACATTATACGCGTATGATGTCTTTTGTCTCAGATTTTGACTATTCTTGGTTTTAAGCCTTCTCCAATGTTTATAATTGAGTTTCAAGTGTTTTTGTCAGGTTTGAATGTAAAAACAAGATCTGAATCCAAAATTTCCTGTTCTTTGCGTTTCTTGGGCTCCGACTTGTCTTTTTGGGTTTCTTTGAGTGTTAATGCTCTTGTTTTAAGTTGAAATTAGGGTATAACCCCCCTTTTGAACACTCTGGTAAAGTCAAAATTTCTGTTTTGGTCTCTGTTTGGTCATTTAGACATCATACGCGTATGATGTCTAAAGTTGCAGATTTCCAATTTTTTGGCACAGAATCCTTCCTAAAGCTTTCTCAAGTGCTCAGCAGCTCCCAGATACACAGAAAATTTCTCTGACTTTTGTTTATTGCAAGTTTCACTACTAACTCGACGGTTTAGTGATCTAACATGCAATCAACCATATCAAGCAAATACTCCAATGATTACTAGCTCCAGATCAGGATCAAATGAAGTCCTACCTAAGCTATTCCTAATCATAAAATGGGTTTGGTAATTGTGATTTTAAAGAGATCCACTGTCACTCACGGACTAGCAAATTCTTCTTCTATCAACAACTACTTAACAACAACAAAACAACAAACAAATCTAAGCTAAACTAAAAATACTGTCAACACGGAAGACCCAGGAATACCCCACTTCCTCGTATCTCTCGAGATCTTCGGAGTCCACCACTCCTAGATCTTTTCTAACTAAAGTATACAAAGTAGTTTAAACGACTCACCTCGTAGGATTAGTCTAAGGTCACCTACTTAGGGCTCTCGTCCCCGACAGCGGCGCCAAATGTTAAGGCGGTTACGCCGCTAGCGGAAGCTAAATAACGAGAACTCAACCAACAACAAAATTTGTCAGACGAGGACGGAGCTTGACCCACAAGCGCATGGAAACAACTAGGTGGGTGTCAAATCACCTACTCGACCTTCTAATGACAATCACTACTAAGGAAATCAAATCTAAGTTCTAAAATACGCAAGTGACTGAAATCCGTACTATGAACGAATGCTATACGAAACAAGATCTAGAATCATTGAATCGATCTCAAACTCAAGGGGAAGTCTATACACTAGGTAAGAACAACACCCTAATGACTTGAACTGCAAAATCAACCTATAACCACTCCGTTCGGTAAACGCGTATGAAGACAGGCCAAAAAATACAGGTGACCGAAAGTTGACCCCGATGGTACTAATGCGTAGCTCTACTCGTTGTGGTTCTATAGATATGTTGCACGCTCAATTCCGACACACGAGTTGGAAGAAAACTCACACCGAAGCTCGTAGGAACTTACCACACATAGAAGCCGATAGCGCGCACTCTTGGTATCTGTGCGTAGCTCTCGCCGTTGCTAACACAATGGCGGTGTCGCTTCTCCAATGGCAGCTCCGTAGCTCGCGTAGCAAGTAGATAAGACTCTCTCTCAGACACAGTCACGGCGCTCAAAAACTCACTTTGATTAATAATCTGAATCTCCTTAGGTTACAAAAACTTTGTCTTATATACCTCAGCCTTGGAGGTGAGAACATCTCTAACTAATTACATCAGCAAGTGAAATTACTTCGGGATTACAAGCTGGAAACTCAATTGAGTCCCGTTACTTAATGAATGGCTCAA
Source organism: Adiantum capillus-veneris (assembly GCF_014529385.1). NCBI lineage: Eukaryota > Viridiplantae > Streptophyta > Polypodiopsida > Polypodiales > Pteridaceae > Adiantum > Adiantum capillus-veneris. Next base: position 137,526,038 of record NC_140956.1, read on the forward strand.
ATCAAAATTAATGTTGGAAAGACATTTATTACAATCAAAGGTTACAAAATGATGAGTGTGAGCAAAAATGTGGGTGTGATCCTCTGCTGGCTCAACACATAGGATCGGCTTACGTTTGCTGCGAGCCTTGTGCAGGTAGAAGGGGGTGAGGTGGTGTCCTGGATCAACATGGTAAGGCTGGCGCCACACAAAGATAGAGAGGGAGAGGAGGCGACAACAACAAAAAAAAAAAACAGGCTTTTCCTGCGCTTATGCTCGGAACCCGCGGCTATTGCATATCCTACATGCTTTATTGTTTGAAAATAAAAATTCCATTATTAATATTTTCCTTACGGGATGTTTCCGTGATACTAATGAGAAAAATTTCTCGGATGTCTCGCCTTCTCCAACTCCTGAGATGGTTCCTAGAGCACTAAAATTCATTGATAACGGCTCTTCTTCTCTGTTCTCGTCTTCTACTCCTTCAAACTTAGTCAAATTTATTTATTTTTTTACAGATCTCTAGGGATTATTCGTACAACATTGGAAATTATATGATTCTTACACATATATGCTCCTATCTAAGTACCATATCTTCTACTCTAACAATAGCCTATGTCCACTAATCAAATAGTACACATAGGCTCTATTCAACCTCTATACAAGAACTACTCGATACTTGCATGAAGGCTTTCAATAACAGAAAAAAAAGACCTCTTCCTATCCCAGAGCAGTCAAGAATCGTGAAATATGATTAGAGATAATCATAAAAGAGAAAACTTATCTTCGTGTTAATTGTGCATAGAGATCCTTGTTGCCATGATTCGTGTACACCAGGAGCGATGATCTACGCTTTGATACCACTGCTACAGACGCGAGCGTAGAGAGCCCTGCAAAATATTCAAAATAGCGCATAGCAAGACATAAACGAATAAATCTACGTACCTGTCGACTCGCACAAATCCATAATCGAGCACAATACGAACAGAGAGAGACAGAGAGTGGGAGAGACCGAAAGAACACATGCAGGTGCACCTCCTAGAGCGGAGTGCTACGCGAGCACGATGAGAGAGGAGGGAGGAGAGAAGAGAAGAAGACACAAGCACTGGGTGCAATCTCCCCCCGTGCAAGAGTGAGCATATCCCTCTTGCACGTATTAATTTATAGAGAAGTTCATGCTCAAAATTGAGTTACATCCAGTTCACACTTGGGCATAAAATAGTCATGGCTCATAAAGAGCTCAATGTAACAATTAATAGCTGTCTACATCTCAACTTATAACTAAACCATAAATACTAAGGCTTGCCACAGAAAATCCAATGGTGGCAGTTTTATTCCGAATAACTGCTATCGCCTTATTGTCCATCACGTGCCAATTCATTGAGCTGCTCACACAATACCCAACAAGTGATCATATTCCACAATTCAAATCAACATTGCAATGCTTCATCAAAATATCAAATATTTCACAACTATATCATCAAAATATCAATTCCATTACACTTCTGGAATGTCTAGCATGAATTCTGGATCAAACCTAAGAAAATACCTTTTGAGTCTCCATCCATTGACCCTAGTCTTGTGAATCCTCCCATCTGCTTCCATCAACTTATAGATGCCGTTGTCATAGCGTTTCTTGATGATGAATGGCCCTTCCCATCTAGGTTGAAATTTATTGTCCTTCCTGGTGTCGAATCTGTTGTCGTATCTCATCACTAATATACCTTTTTCCAGTCCCTTTTCTTTAAGCCCTTGATTGAAAGTGATCCGACGCCGTTCTACTTGTGTTGCATAGTGATTGATTGCTTCTTCCCTATCTAGTTGGAGTCTCTCAAGATCTAGGATATGGTTTCTGAGATTTACAATTGGACGATGTCCCTGGCTAGCCAAAACTCGTAAGCTGGCTATCTGTACCTCAATGGGTAGAGCTGCCTCCTTCCCATAAACTAGATGGAAAGGGGTGAAACCTAGTGATGTTCGGAACGTTGTTCTGTAGGCCCAAAGAGCTGCCATGAGATGTTTATCCCAATCTCTTGTGTGATTGTTCACATGCTTTGTGATGATTTTACAAATCATTCCATTGACCTTCTCTATCAGACCATTGCATTGTGGATAATATGGTGTGGAATGTTGGTGTGTGATGCCTAACTTCGTCATTAGTTCTCCCACAAAATCACCTCTGAACCCTGGTCCTCTATCTAATATTATCTCAAGAGGAGTGCTAAAACAGCAACAGATTTGCTCAAAAATGAACTTTGATACCTCTTGGGCTGTAATGCGGGTGCTGGCTGTTGCTTCTGCCCATCGAGTCATGTAATCTACACCCACTATGATGTACAGTTTACCTGATTGGGCCCTTGGTAAAGGACCAATTGCATCTATTCCCCATTTCTCAAATGGACCATATGAGATGATAGGGGTTTGTGGCTTGTAGGTTAAGGTGCGATCACTGGCCACCTGACAGGCCTTACATGTTTTACACCAATGGTGTACATCGCTGTTCAAGCTAGGCGAAGAGAATCCTGCTTGTAGAATCTTCCTACTGGTGATATCTAGAGCAAAATGACCGCCACAGATGCCATCATGGCAACTTGAAATTACCTCTGTGATCTCACTGGAGGTTGGCACCTGTCTGAGAATTTGATCCTTGCCTTTACAATACAAGTGGTCGTTTACAAGGCGGTACCTAGTAGACTTCCTTACCAGCCACACCACTGATTCTGGCCTTTGGTGTATCCTTCCGGACATTCTCCTGTATCTAGAAAACTGACAATATCAGGCATAGCTCTGCATGTCGCAGAGTCCAAGCATAGTCCAAAAACGCCGAAGCTTCTTAGCTCCGAGGGCCTTGGTAATGATATCCGCTATCTGCTCCTCTGTGCTGACGTAGACCAAGTCGATGTCGCCCGCCAACACTCACTCTCGAACGTAGTGGTAATGGACCTCTATGTGCTTGGTCTTGGCATGGAACAATGGGTGCATGCTGCTGAGGTTGTCACAATGGATGACAATCTACTGGTCCACCTGCACTCCCAAGTCCTCAAGTAATGTGCGTAGCCAAGCTACCTCGCACGCCGCAACTGCTGCACCTCTGTACTCGGCCTCTGTGCTCGATAAAGCAACCGTAGGCTGCTTTTTGCTGCTCCAAGTAACAGAAGCACTCCCAAAAGAGAACATGAAGCCACTCGTAGATCTCCTATCAACAATTCTACCTGCCTAATCTACATCTGTATACCCATACAATGCTAATGGATCATCTGCTGCATAGAACAATGCGTAGTGAAGAGTCCCTTGCACATACCAAAGTGTGCATCGTACTCCATCCAAATGTGGCTTCCTCGGAAGCTGCATGAACTGACTCTCCAAGCCTACTGTGTAGCTCAAGTCTGTCTGGCCTCATGATAGTTAAGTAGATTAGACTACCCACAATCTTCCTGTACATCTTGAAATCCTCAACAACATCACCCTTCTCTGCACTCAGCTTTGCATTCACATCCAAGGGAATAGAAATTGGCTTACAATCAGCCATACCATACTTTGACAACATGTCCAAAGCATACTGTCTCTGTGTGACAGCGATACACCCTCTGGAGTCCTGATCACCTCAATGCCAAGAAAGTAGCGCAATTCGCCCAAATATTTCATTTCAAACTCCTGTTTGAGAAGACCCTTCACATGGTCAATCTCCATAGCATTATCACCCACAATAATAAGGTCATCTACATATATGGTAATGACAACAATCCCCATATCACTCTCACGTACATAGAGTGAATGATCAGCATGAGCTCTCCTAAAACCAATACTGACAAGATACTTGGCAATCCTGTCATACCATGCTCTAGAGCCCTGCTTCAAACCATACAAGGCTTTGATAAGCCTGCATACATAATCTAGGTAACCTAGATCGACATAACCAGGTGGCTGATCCATATACACTTCCTCTTGCAACTCACCATTCAAGAAGGAATTCTTTACATCCATTTGATGCATAATCCATCCTCTAGATGCAGCCACTGCTATGACAGCTCTCACAGTCATCATCTTTGCCACTGGAGCAAAGGTCTCCTCATAGTCTATGCCATATGTTTGTGCATAACCCTTTGCGACCAGCCTTGCCTTGTGATGCTCAATGTTACCATCAGCCTTATTCTTGGTTTTATACACCCATTTACAGCCAATAGCTTTCTTGCCACTTGGCAATGGCACCAACTCCCATGTGTCGTTTGCTTCCAATGCATCCATCTCTTCATTCATTGCATCATCCCAATGCACATTTCCAACTGCATCCTCAAAACATGTGGGCTCCACATCCTATATCACCTTAGCCATGTAGGTTTGGTGATGCACTAGATACCCATTATAAGTCAATTTTTGAACTGGATTTCTCACTCTGTTAGATCTGCGTGGTTCTGGGTCACTCCTTTGCCCTCTAGCATCTTCTTGTACTTTCCTTACACTAGGTGTCCTGACGGCCGGAATTCCAAATTCCTCATCAAGACTTTGTTCAGAACCATCTGAATCCATGTCTACATGTGGAAAACCTAATGATGCATCAGCCATAAAGGGAGGTTCATCAAACTTTTCCTTCCCTTTTTGTGATACATTCCCTGTACCTGCTGTGTTGGAGTGACCTGCATACGTAGTCTACCATTCCATGGCTTGTCAACAGAGCCATGAGAAGAGGACTCTTGTGGTCCACTCAAAACTTGTGGCCTCACATTTTGTACAACCACATCATCTTTTACATCAGCCCCAATAGTGCCATGTGCATTATTGTACCAGGCTGCTCATCTCATCAAAGACTACATCTCTGCTCACTCGTAATTCTCGTGTGGTAGGATTGTAGCACTTGTACCCCTTTTGTTCAAGGGAATATCCCACAAGAATACATTTCTCTGCTTTAGGATCCAATTTCCTACGTAACTCATCTGGTACGTGCACGTAAGCTATACAGCCAAACACTTTCAAGTGTGCCAAATCAAGATTTATACCTGTAAACTTTTCCTCAGGTGTTACATCATGCACCGCAACTGTAGGTGTCCTGTTCATAATATACACAGCTGTATTTACAGCTTCAACCCAGAAATGATGAGGCATGTTCTTATCATTCATCAATGCACATGCAACCTCTGCAATGTGCCTGTTTTTCCTTTCCGCGACCCCATTCTGCTGTGGAGTATAACTGCATGTAAACTACCTGCGTATACCATGCATTCGCAAAAAATCTGAAAAATCATTGGAGAAGTACTCTCCCCCTCCATCTGACCTCAATGTCTTGATTTGCATATCTGTCTCCTTCTCAATCATGACTTTGAAGTCCTGAAAGTGACCAAACACTTCACTTTTGTTACGCATGAAGTAGACCCATACTTTCCTTGTATGGTCATCAATGAAAGAGACATAATACCTGCAACCATGTATACTTGCAGTATTGGTTGGACCCCAAACATCTATGTGCACCACCTCAAGTAGCTTTTTACATACATTGCGCTCATGTGGAAATGAACCCTTTGACTGTTTTCCAAACTGGCATGCTGCACACACTTTATGCATACCATCCACCTTGAATTTGGGCAAACCTTTTACAATCTGTTTTGATTGCATGCTGCGCAATCTCTGCTCATTGACATGGACAATGCGTTTGTGCCAAATGTCAACATCAGCCACAATACCTGTGCCCTGTGCAAATAATGCAGCTTTTATCTCAGGCATGTCTACATTCAACATAAACATTCTGCCCACACATTTGCCCTCTGTGATCAGCTTACAGCCATTCTGGAAATCTTCTACATAACAACCATTCGGATTGAAGCGAACCTGCAAACCGTGCTCAACCATTTGTCCAATAGAAACAAGATTCTTTGTAATGTTTGGGACATGAAGTACATCTGCTAAGTACTTTGATTTCCCACTCTTTGTATTTAGGGGTATGTCCCCTACATGATCAATGGGGTGAGTTGTGTCATCTCCTGTATGCACATAGCCTGACACATCTGGTTTGCGCATATCTCTAAAACACTCTCCACGATACATCATGTGATTAGAGGCACCTGAATCCACATACCAAACATCATCTTCGGTGGAATTCTCTGCAGTCATTGTATTCATTACATGCTGCATAACAAACATGTGCTCGCTTTTGCTATCATCTGCATCTCTGCTAGTAGATGCATAGTTTCCCTGTTCTCTCTTTCCACTTGATTTTCCCTTTGGACAGTCACGTGACATGTGACCTCTTTCACCACAAGTCCAACATTCTCTGCTATCTGCAGTATGTTGCTACCTGCTTGATCCTGCACCACGACCTCTTTGACTCCCCCTACCTTGAGACTGGTTTCCCCTGTCACCTATATTGTTTTGATCTGATTGACCTTCTCGAAATTGGCCCCTGCAACCACTTGGGCCTCGACCACGACCTCTACCTCTACCTGTGTTGGAGTTAGAATAGAAGCCATGTTCATGGAAGACCTGAAATGTACATACTCATCTCTTAGGCCATCCAAGCATGCAAGGAAGATGTCATTGCCTTCCATTGAGACTTTAATAGATCCAAGAGCCTCAATGATACTCTTGATCTTCAAGGCATAATCATTGATGGAGAGGTTGTTCCTCTTAACCTGATTTAGCTCCGACTTTAGTTGAAGCTTCCAGGCCTTGGTGTTCACCTCGAACACTCTGCCTAAGTTTTTCCATGCAATGGCGGGGGTTTCAGCATCGTGTAGATAGCCCATCATGCCATCTGTGATGCTCATAGAAAGCCAATACATCACTTTGCTCTGGCCTTGTTGCCAGTCCCTCAAAGCTTTTCTTTGTTCTGCTGTAGCATTTGTCTCGGGAATCTCTGGTTCCTTTTCATTGTCTCCTTCTACATAGTCCCAAGAACCTTTTCCTTTTAGGACATTAGTTATTCTGAACTTCCATGCAGGGTAGTTATTTTTCTCAAGCTTCTCAGTAACAATCTGACTGAAATCGTCAGACATCTTGAAGCACTAAGACAAAATAGTTGCAATCTGCAAAAACCTGCAAATCTGCTGAACCTGCTATCGTGGTACCTATAACACTTTCTACACTCAACGAGTGTCCACAATCAAGTGTACATACAACCACTGTACTTGTATAGTAAATCTCTGTGTACTGCACTTTGGAGACCTGTTCAGAAACACTTTGGCACTATAAGTGTAGTCCAGCTGTAGAATCTTTGGCAGAGATCCTCCGTGTCAGTCACCTAACGTGCCAGTGAGTAAATGCCGTAAGTGGCCAAGACCCGTAGTGGATGCCAGCTCAAGATGTAGAGCTCGACATCTCAACACATTGCATCACCTAGGTCACAAGGAACACAAAGATTGTATTGTAATAAGTCTCTCTTAATGGGAGAAATCATAATACAAATGCCTATTGGAGGGGGGACCGGCTCCACATAAATCCGGTCCTCAACTGTTGTCATGTTCTCTAAATTCTCTCTCTTGAAAAAGAATTGTTCATGCCAAGTTAACTAATTGCTATGATTATGTTGCTATCTTCAATTATGTTCACCCGCTATGCTCACAAAGTCATTTCTCAAAAGTACTCTCATTAATTTCCGCTACTCTCAAATTAAATAGGCCAATTCTATTACATATGGATGAGTAAATTTGTACTACTAAAGGGACTACCTTGTGAACCTAGCATAGGAGATTAAAAACACCTTGTAAACCATCGTGATGAATCTATGTAAAACAACCATGATGAATCAGTGTTTTCTATGCCTAGATGTATCGACAGTATCCTAGGAGCACAGTACCCATGATAGCCATGATCCATGAGCATTATATCACTCATTGTAAAACTCGCTAAGTTTGCATCTGGTCGTGGATTGCAAACGAAGAGATTGTGATGCTCTTGCTCTCTTAGCCTCTCTTGCCTGCACCAGGCTCTAATACCATGTAAAGAATGAGGATGCAAGAGAGCTGCACAAGACAAGCACAAAGCACACAGAGATGGAAAGATTCTTCTTCTTCTTCTCACAGAAAAGAGAGTAAAAAATGACTAAGTGCTAAAGCTGAAAAATAGCACATATGTACATGCAGTCACTAAGCGTGAACTCGCTAGAAGCATACTAGGCTGGCACTATAAGTGTAGTCCAGCTGTAGAATCACTGGCAGAGATCCTCCATGTTGGTCACCTAACACGCCAGTGAGTAAATGCCGTAAGCGGCCAAGACCCAAAGTGGATGCCAGCTCAAGATGTAGAGCTCGACATCTCAACAATTGATCTAGGAGACGATTGCGAGATCTTCAACAAAGAAGATGTCCCTAAGGATAACCAAAGGGAGAAAACAGAATCCACAAAAACAACACAAGTGGGAACGGCTGCTGCAACACCACTCTCAGCCATAGAAGATATGCTAAAAAGGATGAACGACATGATGAACAATATGCAAAAAGCACCTATAAGAGGAACAGGACAAGGGATACCTCCACAGGGAGAACCAATTAGTCCACAAAAATGGTGTGCAATCGAGGATAAATGGACCAACCATGAGACCCACAAGTGCTACTTCAGACCAAAGTATGATGGGAATGTTCAGTACGTGCCCATGAGACCACAAGGACAGCCCATGTACAGATATCAACCTAATATGTCCCAAGCTCAAATACCACCAATGGGTATGGAAAGACCTCAACCTATGTTGGAACAACAACCTCTGTATCTAGGACATAATGCAGTGCCTGTAAAGTACATGCACTCTGAAGGAGCCATAGATGAACAAGCATTAGTGCCTGTTACACCCTATGCAAAGCCTAGTCCATCTACAGTAATGGTAGAAGGAGATTGGTATAGTCCACATCCACCACCAATGGAAGAAACCATGACTTATGCTCCACCAGAGCTCGCACCAATGTATTATGTATCTAATCAAGGTGTCAGACTTCCCATGTGAAGACCCATGATGAAGCCTATAACAGGAAACTGTCATAATTGTAGTGCTGATGACCATTGGAAGAACGAATGTCCAGAGCCTGACAAAAACCTCTACCAATTTAAGCCTATTGCATACAATGTTGCAAAAAGGAAGGACATTTTTTGGAAGATTGTCCTAAGAATCCTTTGAACAAGGGAAAAACTGTCATAAACGTAGTCCAAGTGATGCCTAGTAGCTCATCAAAGAGTGAACCGATTGTTCCAATCAAGGTAATCACTAGAGCCCAGGCGAGAAAAAGAAACACAACTCCTCTGATGATTCAAAGAACACAAAAGTTTCTTCTCAAAGAATCAAAAGGAGAAGAAGCAAAAGATATGAGATGAGAAAACAAAAACAATGGGTTGAAATCGAAGAGAAAGCAAAAATGCTAGCCCAGGACAAGTTGAAAGAAACTCGCAGTGAATTCAAAGAAACAACCATGAAATCTAGAGGATCCATTCTGGTTGATAAAATTTTTGAGCCTATTAATGCTGCCTTGGAAGCCTACCAAGTAGGACTTAAAGCAGGCCAAAACATGGAAAATAAGTGGAAAAATTATCCATCTCCAGACATGGAAGCAGCGAAGCTGGAGGCTTATCAAAATTTGGTAAGAATCATGTAAGAAATGTTGGATAAACAAAAACCCAAGCTTGAAAGTATTGCAAAACCTGAAGAGCTTGCAATAGAAGTAACGAAAGAAAAATCCGATGTGGTGGCAGAACCCCACCTTGAAACAAATGAACCACAGCTTATAGTGCCGGACAGCGAAGATGCCTTAGACGGAATTCCATTCGTAGAGGAAGATTGGCCAGGACACTTATGGAAAAAAGTGAGAGAGATCAATGATGGGATCCTAACTTTAAATTCAGCTCCTCTAGAGGAAGTCTTGTTGGATAACCTACCTTCTGTATGGACATGGATTTACAATCCTTGTACGGGGATTGCAGATCGGAAGCTTCAGGAATATCTAAACCATTGACATTAAAAATATTACCTTCTTACTTGGGAGATAACAAAGATGAATCCATCGTTTGCAAGACGACTCAAGTAAAAAGAACTAAACAGACCCTAGAAGTAGACAACATTCATTCAATCATGTCTACACCCATCCAATGCACTCTTACTTTGGGAGAACTATTGAAACTCAGACCATACTTGTGGAACGATTTACAGAAAACCCTAGAGAAGGTGGGGATAACGGGGTTAGTCTCAAGAATTTGGAAAAATTGAAAAATGAAATGGAAAACAAAGAGATTTGATCAGTTCCTATGAACAAGGTCGGAGAATATTATGAAGAGGAAGAAGGAAACACCACCCTCCCAGTGAAATATAATGACATTGAAACCATGGCAATACTGGATAGTGGATCTGGCATAGCCATAGCCACTAAAGCAATATGGGAATCTTGGGGACAACCAGCCATTAGACAAAGGTGGCTAACGGACACATTGAGAGACCACTAGGGTTGCTTGAAAAAGTGATAGTCAATTCCTGTGGAATTGAATATCAACACACTTTTGCCATAGTTGACTTTGGGAAAAAACTCAACTATGAAATCATATTGGGAAGACCTTTCATGCGACAGGTACAACTTATCCAAGATTGGGGAAAACAACTATCTGTACTTGAAGCAGGTGGAATCTATAACAAGAGTCAATCTAAAAGATCACACTTATAGAGATGTCTTGGAAACACCCATCCAAGAGTTTGATTTAGTCTCTTCGGTTGAAACTAAACTCCCATCCTGGTTAAACAAAGACACTCCTATTTGGATGTGCGGAGCTTCAGAAAATGAAAGCTTAAGACGAGAAGAATGTATCCTAGAAAGGGACTGCACAGACAAAGCCTACGTACCTGAACCCTTTCCAAAATATTTATTTGAGCCATTCGAGTGGACTCAAATTTTAGCGACAATGGATGTATGTGTGAATACATCTATGCCTACTCAATTTTGCAATGAGGATGGCTACAACATAATTCCCATACAAATGATGTCAGTCCTCAACATTGAAAACGAAGATGAGGAACCCGAGGACTTTATGAAAGCTCAATGTGGTTGTAAAAAAAGGCACTACACATCAACGAGCAAATTTGTCAAGGATTGTTTCAAGGAAATTACCTAAAGGGGTAGACAATGATTTACCAGATGCCTATTTGTTCTCCGTCGGAAAACATTGTGTCATTGATGACAATAGCTCAAGTGGATTCACAGATACCACTTCCTATCACAACCGATTTAATCGAGCAATCGGCTATGTATCAATTACTAATTGGAAGGCTATATAAAAGCAATCAGGACGGGGTATTGATTTTATGCATTAACCCTGAAGAAAAAGAACAACACCTAAGTCAAGCACATGTTACCATAGTAGGACTTCACTTTGCGGAAGACCAAACTATGCAACGAATCTTGAGACTTGGAGTATTTTGGCCGACTATGAGGAGAGATGTTAGATCTTTTGTAAAAGATTTCCCTCAATGTCAAAAACAAACACTCATTCCTCATGTAACATTGTTTCAAATTTCACTTGTTCCTAAGTGGAGTAATTATCTAGTTACTTACTTATCGAGCCGAACATTTCCTGAGGATATGAGTAAACGCCGTCAAAGAGCAATTAAAACTGAATCAAGAGACTATGCTCTTATTGAAAACCAATTGTATCAAAGAGGTAAAGATCAACATTTGTGTCTTTGTGCAAATGAAAACGTGTATATTCCGATTATAGAATGTAAGCACATGCTGGATTAGCTAGAGGTCACTTTTCTAGTGAGACCACCGCAAGAGAAATCTTGACGGCAGGCATATGGTGGCCAACACTTTTTGTAGATGCTAAAGAATATGTTTGAAGGTGTGATACTTGTCAACTAGCAAAAATTCCAACATGAGTAGATAGCATGCCCTTAAGACCAATGATGGGGACTAGAGCCTTCGCAAAATGGGGTATAGATTTTGTTGGACCGATACAGCCACTTGCGTATAGAAACCAAGCTCAATATATCATTGTAGCTACGGACTATTTGACCAAGTGGGCTGAGGCTAAAGCAACCCAAAAGAATGATGCCAGAACCACTGCTGCATTCTTATATGAATATGTATTCACGAGATATGGACTGCCAATAGAGATTGTCAGTGATCGGGAAACTCATTTCCTCAATGAGGTAATAGAGTATTTGCTTAATGAGTTTATGGTCATCCATAACAAATCAACTCCCTATCACCCACAAGCAAACGGACAAGCTGAGCATACGAATAAAATTCTTAGCTCGGTGATGACCAAAGTGGTTAGTTCAGGAAGAACAGATTGGGAAATGAATGTCCATGCTACTCTATGGGGTTATCGAGTTTCATTCAAAATAGCTCTAAATGCTACACCCTTTAACCTTGTTTATGGTCTTGATGCCATACTGCCAATAGAATTTCTATTGCCGACATTAAGGGTAGCACAGAATCTTGAGTGGATTGGACATGAATTGTCAGAAAGACTAGAAGATTTGGAAAAGCTAGACGAGCAAAGGCTAACTGCTGTAGCTCATATCTATGCACAAAAGCGGAAACATAACAGTTTTTTGATTCCCACCTAATCACAAAAATCTTCAAGAAAGGGGACTTAGTTCTATTCTATTCTTTTAAGCAACACATTCCCAAGTTTAAGAAAAAGGGAAACGAACCATTTATCATTGAAGATGTATCTCCAAGTGGAGTAGTAAAATTGTCCACCCTAGATGGTGAACCAATGGCTAATTGGATTAGTGGATGTCGTTTAAAGAAATACAATTTGCCACTAACCAATGAACTGCTAGAGAGAATGCATGCAGCCAAACAAAGAAAGATCAAACGAGAGCAGGTTATTGATGAAGCCGAAGAGGAAGCTAGGCTTCGGGTACTCAAGCGAAAAGCTGCTCTCAAGAATCAACAGATACCGATTCCCATCAACACTTTGGAAACCGACAATGGGAACTACCTAAAGAAGCAATTTCAACAGATGACGACTGGTTAGATGGAATGGATCTGCCCATCAAAGTACAACTCAACAATCATAGCACCAATGCTTTGGTAGACACAGAAGCTAGAGTGAATGCAGTCAGTTATTCGACATACAAGAAGGCAACAAGTCAAGCATTGACAACAGGAATAGCGACAATCAAAGGATGCAACAAGAATCCAACTCCAACATTGGGAGTAGTCAACTTGAACGTGGTAGTACATGGATGTTCATGTCCTCATCAGTTTGTATGCTTGCCAGATGAACACATGAATGAGACGATGATTCTTGGAATTCCCTGGATGCGTACATACAAAGCAGTACCAGATTGGGATACGAATCAACTAAAGCTATCACCTAAAGGAGGGCAACTCATTGTTCCAATTGCACCAAGCAAGGAGGAATGAAAAAGAAGCAATCAGTAGACCAATCCACGAATCCAATCTTCTCCATCCCCTCGACAATCAAATGCTACATGTAGCATGCAAGGAGTTAGGAAAATTTGGGTACCAAAAGCACAGCTTACGGATAAACATCAGACCTGGGTGCCTAAAACTTCACCGAAGAAACAAAAGAAGGTTCCAAGGGTTTGAACACAGAAGCAAGAATCTCCGAGCAAGGAACCTAACATGAAAAGGGTTTGGAAGAAAAAGGAGCACTTATCTTCTCCACAAACCGTGAAACCAATCAAGCAATGGCGAGTTAAGTCTCAACAGACTCCACCACACCATGCAGCACCAAAGCCGACCGAGCTACCAATGGAGAGAAAAAACTCACAACAGTCGTAAGTGCTACCAACAGCTCAAGCAATCAGAGTGCTAAAGCACCCTGATGGTACAATCAAGTAGAGCGCACAAAAGCTACAAGATTTTCTCTTTGGAAGACATCAACAACAAACCTCGACATCGGAAACCCTTGAGTTAATTACTCAAGACCCAGCTCTTGCACAACATATTGGTTTGAATCACATTGATCTTCATATCATGGTAGATCCAATCATGGCTATGCATAAACACAATTGTTCAACCCATGCATACAAACGTCCCGGAGTACGCCATCTAGAAGGGATGAAAGGGCACTAATAAGTACTAAGTAATTAAGGGCAATGTTTGAAGAGGGAGGAAAAAGTTCTATGTTAACGTGTGATTTTTTGTAAAATTACCTAATAATGCCCTTATAATTCATTATCAAGGGAAAATTCACTGATAATGTCTTCCGTATGATTGTAAATAGTGTATATACTATCAGAAAATCATCAAAAATAGTCCTTTTTTGGGTATTTTTCATCATTTTTGTTGATAAGGAGGCTCAAAAATAGAGAAATCCAAAAAAAACAATAATGCTGTGTTTTTTCAAGGGATTTTCTTAATTATTGTATTTTTACTTTACTTTTTAAGAGCATTTTTCAATTTTCTTTGAGTTTTTTCAAATAAACAGGTCAAAATTAATAATAAATAGCAGGAAAGCTCAGATGGAGAAATGGAAGACACAATGGTGATAAAAAAGACAAGGCGGAAAAGCACAAAAATTTTCGATGAAATCAAAAGATGGAAGCGGGAAGCCTAAATTAGGTTGTCGGGCCTACTTTTGCAAAATTCTTGTAGAATGAGCTACATGAATCCGATCAGGGAAATTTTTGAGTCTAACATAGATTTCATGGCTTAGTAGGACTAACGAGGGAATCTATGGAAATTTGGTTCAGGAAGTCCAGGTATAGATATCCATGGTAGGCTAATCATTTCCATTGGAGCCTTTGTAGAGAGAGATTTTGGCCTCTTTCGCACGACATTTCCGAAACCCACAATTGACCATTTTTAGCGCCGTCTCACACGAGACATGAGGGGTAAGTTCTTTACTCAATAATGATCCATTTTGTACGGCCGGTAGCTAGTCTAAAGCCTTAGAAAAAACCCTAGAAGTCAAGCAGTGCACAAAGACCTACAACCTAAAACTGACCGTAGCGGCCTGCCAACTTGACCAAATCGGATGGGATTTGAATCATAGCATGCCCTAACATAATAGAACCTTTCTATACCATCAAATGACCATTCGGCTGGGATGAAGGGGGTCCCCAGTAGAAAAGTTAGGTTTTTGGCAAATGCCAGAATTTCGAGCTGACTCCACAGATGGCTTGCTAATGAGGTCCATATACAATGTATATGATTGGTATGGTGAAATCCATCAAGCAAAGCCCTCGAAAAGAAGAAAACGGATCGAAGGTTACAAAGCGTCAAATTCTACATACGAGACCGAACTGACTCCAAATGAGCCAGAATTAGACAGGTTGCTTTATGAATATGTTACGGACAAGTCCAAAGCCTCAAAAGTGATCGACCAACCCAACAAATAGAGTAGTCACAAAAAACGGTGATTTCAGAGTCGACTGAGCACAAAGTGATGCCGGCATGACCAAACTTGACCAAATTTAATTTAGGACTTGTATTAGGTGTATGAAACATGTTGAGGCGGTCTGGGGCGGGCAACAAGAAGAGTGGCCTCTAAGCACCCTTCTAGGATCCCGTGCTGCTCAATTGGGTTGGGGTTGAAAAAAACAACAAACCCACACACAAACCCGCAACCTAACCCTACACAAATTTGGGGCACCACCTAGTTTTGGATGCGAACTAGGACGTGTAAAGAGAGAGAGAGATAGTGCTCGGACTGCTTTGAAATGTATCGGCAATGATCAAGCAAACACAATTATATATGTAAGAAAGAGAGAGAAGAGGGAGGGGGTTCTTGTTGCATTAATACCTTCTTACAAATCTGTCATGACCAATCAAAGTGAGATTAGTATTTTTTCAACATAGCTTGAGTAAATTACACCACAACACATCACAAGAAAAGCCACCCTAATCACTGTCTTAAGGCCAGGGGAGTCCTCTCCACCTTGTCGCCCTCTTACAGTATGTGGGATTTATGGCTAAATTGATGACAACACCCAGAGACAAGATATCAAGAACTTTAAAAAAAACACCAAGACACTTACACATCATTGTTGTCCATTACTTCATGTTGGAAGAGAGACAAAGTATCCAAGCTTAGTCCAAATCTACCCTCCTTGATTCAGCAAATGTTGGGCTTACACTAGTAGGAGAAATGATAGATTTCCTACTCTCAATTGAATGATCACTCTCTCTCTTACAATGGCATAGAGTTTCCTTGCTAATCACCCCTAATACAACACATGCATATGCATAAGACAATGAGCTTCCACTCAAGAGCTCCTTCTAGAGAGGTTGAGCTTGGCTTCTCAAGCTATAGCATAGTGCTCTTGCTTATGGCTCTCCCTAGGATAAATGGATAACCATTTCCTTTCGTAGACATAACATAAAAATTCACTGCCTTGTTAATGCCAAAGGCCTCTACAAAAACATTTTTACAAATGCCTACACACCTAGCGTTGCTATTGTTTGCCATCTTGACTTTAATTTCAGGTGTCTCATGGATGTGCATGCCTAGTTTTTGCATGAGTCCCTCTGTCATGATGCAAATTTGTGCACCCCCATCCACTAGACCTTTCCTAACCAATCTTCCTTTGATGTAACAATCTAGCACAGGTGTAATATCCTCATTCATTTCAGCATGTGCAATTTTTACAACAGGAACACTCTCTTTTATCTTTCTCCTAGTGCTAACTACCTTCGTTAAATCCCTCCTAACTTGGGGGCATAATGCAAGAAACTGAGGCCATGAGATATCAGGACCCTTACCTCTCATGTCTTCCAATAGGTTGTATGGAGCCATACCATGTCCAAGAGGGAAGTCTTGGAGATTGATACGACGTCGAGTCTTCTTAGCTTCCTTGGTCTCCTTTGCCTTCTTGCCTCGTCCATGGTCACTCTGTGATGTAACACCTTCTTTCTCTTTACCTTTTCCTCGGCCATGCTTAATGCCATTTGCATCCATGTCAACCTCGTTTGAGTTTATCACCTCTACCACATACACATTTGGGTATGTCAAAGGTGGAACTCCTTCCACTCCTTGTGGAGGTGGTCTTGCTTCATTTGGCCTTTGTAGAAGCCATGGTTGCTGACTAGTTCCTTCACCTGCATTCATCACTGGGTAATTCAAGTTAGGTCTCCCTGGCTCCCCACGGGGCCAAGGACAATTATACATCCCATGTCCAGACTCTCCGCAATTCCAACATTGTAAGACTCTCCTAGGTCGCGGATCTTGCTCGTCAGACATATTTGCTTGTCCCTTTGGACCTATAGCTTGTGCAAGGTGAATTGACAAGCTGCTTAAAGATTCATTTAACTTCTCAATCACTTCCGCCGTTACCTCCGGAAGCTCCCTAGATGTCGATGCTTATGACTTACCTTTGGGTCTAAGACCTTCTATCGGAACCTCTCCCCTTAGGCACTTAAGTTTCCTATATTTCTCAGCAGCCCTAGTTTCAGTTGTATCAAAGGTAGCAGGTGCACCCACCTCAACTTTTACCTTAAGGTCCGTAAAGAGTCCGGCTATGAACCTCTCTTTCTTTAGAAATTCTGCACCATCACCAGGGTTAGCAACATTTCGTATCCATAGAGCCCAAAGACGTAGAAACTCTTGCTTGTACAAGTAGTAGTCGTGTAAGTCTTTTGCTTATGGGAAACAATGTCTTGCCACAGTTTTTGAGTGTTTTGGGGATCAAAGAAGTATTTCTTGAAATGATTCAAAACTTCTGTGTAATTCCCTTTAACTTCCTCAGGCAAAGAGTCAAACCAAGTGCTAGCATCTTTCCTAAGGACCACTTCAAACATCTCTACGCGTTCTTGATCAGTTACTATCCTCTTGATACAACAAGACATCTTGAAATTTGCTAAAAATAATTCTGCATACTCTCCAGGCTCTCCAAAGAAAAGAGGATATCCAGACATTTGGCGTTGGGCCTCCATTGAATCAGTTTTAAGGTGACAACATCTTTTTGTTTGTTTGTTTTTTTTTTTTAAAGATTTACACAGTAATATTTTCTAAATTGCAATCTATTCTACAACAAAATAAAAATATTCACATCAAATGACCTATGATAATCAATAAGAGGCAGGATGACAGGGTTTGGTGATGCCAGAATTTCTCCTACTCTTTGGGCACCAAACATGAACCCATACGTTGTTGAAAGTGGATCTTCCTACTAATTGCAACGTTTACTCTAATGTGTGGAGTGAAATGAAAGGGGAAAACCTCTATTCTTGGGCCATTATCCATGGTCTATGCATGACCTAATTCTTAAAACAAAACAAAAATATAGACGTCCAAACTAAGGTCGTACCTAATGAGAGGCAAAATAAAAGGATTTACTGATGCGTTTATCTCTGCCAACCTAAGAGGACCTAAAATTCTACGAATTACACGTTGAAATTGCAACTTAGTACTAACAATTATGTGTACCTTTTGCCTTGCAATGGGAATGAAGGGATCATACAAATTCTCGTGATTCATGCAAGCTACTTGATTATGCTAAAGGTTGAGCCTACATAAAACATACACAAGCCGTCCTCCGTGGGGGCACCAATTTGAGGCGGTCCGGGGTGGGCAACAAGAAGAGTGGCCTCTAAGCACCCTTCTAGGCACCCGTGCTACTCAATTGGGTTGGGGTTGGAAAAAAAAACAAACACACACACAAACCCGCAACCTAACCATACACAAATTTAGGGCACCACCTAGTTTTGGATGCGAACTAGGACGCGTAAAGAGAGAGAGAGAGAGAGAGAGAGAGAGAGAGAGAGAGAGAGAGAGAGAGAGAGAGTGCTCGGGATACTTTGAAATGTATCGGCCGTGATCAAGCAAACACAATTATATATGTAAAAAAGAGAGAGAAGGGGGAGGGGATGTTTGTTGCATTAATACCTTCTTACAAATCTGTCACGACCAATCAAAGTGAGATTAGTATTTGTTCAACATAGATTGAGTAAATTACACCACAACACATCACAAGAAAAGACACCCTAATCACTGTCTTAAGGCCAGGGGAGTCCTCTCCACCCTATTGCCCTCTTACAGTATGTGGAATTTATGGCTAAATTGATGAAAACACCCAGAGACAAGCTATCAAGAACTTTAAAAACACCAAGACACTTACACATCATTATTGTCCATTACTTCACGTTGGAAGAGAGACAAATCATCCAAGCTTAGTCCAAATCCACCCTCCTTGATTCAGCAAATGTTGGGCTTACACTAGTAGGAGAAATGATAGATTTCCTACTCTCAATTGAATGATCACTCTCTCTTACAATGGCATAGAGTTCCCTTGCTAATCACCCCTAATACAACACATGCATATGCATAAGACAATGAGCTTCCACTCAAGAGCTCCTTCTAGAGAGGTTGAGCTTTGCTTCTCAAGCTATAGCATAGTGCTCTTGCTTATGGCTCTCCCCTTTTTGTGCTAGCTACACCCTCCTTTTATAGCAATTTTGAGGGCTAGGGTTACTCCTTTGCCCATGGTTGGGTTAGATTTTCATCACTTATCTAATTTCTTTTGCTTGGAATTATCAAGAGTTGGTGGGGATAGATGAAGGAAAGAGAGAGGAGAGAAGTGGAGGTGATAGGACTTTTCATACTAGGTTAGTGTTAGTAAATTAGTAGAGTTAGTATTTTTATTGATTTACAAATGGAATTGGATATTTACAATGGGAGTATCCATATAGGATACAAATAAGGAAGAAAAAACTCTTAATAGGTAAGAAAATATGGATTTCTTACAATGTTGATGCTCCAAGTGTCTTGAGTAGGGTCAATTTTGACGCTTGTTGACGGTCCACTAGCTTTGACGGCACGTTTTTTCTCCACTCTTGACCTTCCTTGGGAGCCAAGGTAAGTGAACATGAGTAATCAATCACCATGATGCTGTCTTTCAAGAGAAGAGGCTGAGTTTTGTGGTTTTTATTGATAGATATGGGTAATATGGATGAGGAAAAATGAGACTAGGTGGTCAATTTTGGAATGGAAGTGTGTGTAGGAGACATGAGTTCACCATGGTTTCTCTTATTCTTCAAGGTTGAGAAGAAGGTGAGTAGGGTGCAAAGAGGAGTGGTGAGAGAGGTGGGGATGATGAGTGGAGAAGTGTGTGTGAAAGAGGAAAATGATAAAGTGGAAGAGGGAGTGTGGCTGCATAGCATGGGAAAACTGGGGTGCACCAATAAAATCATAGCTCACAGCTCGTAGCTCACAAAAATATGAAAACATTTGAGGTAAAAGTTCAGCTCACGGGCTATAACTTTTGTTTGTATCACCTTTTCAAATTCGGGGAGCATGTGATTTTTTAAAATTCAGCAAAATCAACTGTTTTTTTCCACTGCACAAAGTCCTTGTGATGATTCTTTTGAATACCTCCAAGAGTGAGCTCCCCATGGTGCATGCATCCATGCCACATACCCTTGACCTTATTTGGTAGGTCTATCATTGAAGATATTGTTGAGATCATGATATAAGTGAATAGTACAACTAAGAAAATCAAATATTGAGGGGTCTAAAAAAATATGTACATGTCAAATATAAATAATATAGGTGGAAAAAATATAAAGGGGTCAAAATAAATCTCTCTCATTATAAGTCTACCATAAAAAGATGAATATTTTTGGTGGTCTAATTTATGAGAGTAATAGAGAATAGATGCAGGAAGGAAAAAATGACAATAGTGAAAAAATATATACATAAATAAACTAGTTTTTTTGGATTTTTATTGGGATGGAGTTACACCAAAAATAAGAGAAGCTTGCATGAAATTATTTTTATATGGAATAAAGAGTATAAAAAATGGTGAGAAAAAAATATGGTAATGGTGAGTCAATGTACATAGCATAAATAACACACCATATGTAGAAATATTTAAATAAATACCAAAATAATTATGAAAATTCCTTTATTTAGGCCCTATATACAATGAAATATTTACACACAAATGGGCCATAATATACTTATATTTTTTATTTTTTTGGCTCAACTAGCCCAGTGAACTAGCTAATTGAGGGTTTTTAAGAAGATATGGGAAAAGTCACCTAGCTCACACACACCTATATACAGTGAAATGGTAGGGATAGCCACTGTGTTTGGATGATTTTTGTAGGGTGGGTTAACTCACTATGGAAATTTGGATAGCCGAAAAACGGCTATCAATGTCTAGGTCAAAATTTGTGTGTTTTGCAAAGTTTTTGTCACTGAAGTTAATAATCGTGATTATTTACTTTTGCATCAGTTTCGCTTGGAAATTATCAAATCATCTCAACTATCATGTGTACACACCTATTACATGCCAAGTATGAGCCAAAATGACCACCCATTACTTGTAGAATTCTCAAAAAACGCAAAGAAGTCTTTGCAAGCCAAAATTTGGGTTATGAACAACTTTTCTTGATCCAAATCACCTCATATCTCCTACCCAAGGTCTATACCATGCCTAGAACCAATTTGTACCAAAAAATGTCAATTTTGGAAGAAAAGTTAATAATCGCGATTATTTACTTTTTAATCAAAATTGGGGATTTTTGATAGTTTGCCATCATATATCCAAAGTACATGTTGTGATAAGCCTACTAGCCAACTTTGAATCAATTTGGAGTTCAAAATCTCAAATTTCCTTTATATCAACTGTTTCAGAGACCTAAAGCCAAAATCTGGTACCATTTTCAACTTGTGCATCCAAATGAGCCCATAATTCACTCAGAGCATGTATTGGGTATATACTTCAAGCCTATAAAGCCAAGTTTGCAAAAAGTTGGAAATTTTCCTCAACTGTAAATAATCGTGATTATTTACTTTGGTTGTAAATTTTTGTTTTGACCATACAATCTTGTTCCCTGCATGATTTTATGCATCTTTGCTTGTTCAAAAATTGATTTGAAGAAATTTGGACCAGATTGTCAGCATTTTAGTCTGAAAGGACATTCCAGAGAAAAATCCGACAAATCTGCTAACTTTGCACTCTATTCACTAAATAGGAGCAATGCAAGCGGTGGAGAGGGCCAAGAAGAAGCTAAACCAAAAAGAGAAACTACAAGAACTGCCTGCGTATCAACTAGAGCCCGAGTCAGTCAAAGCGGCAAAGGCATCCTACCTTTCTAGAGAACAGCTGGAAGAGCACCACACTACGGTCTTCACTCGCAGTTCCAAGAGTGAAGAAGGGCATCAAGTGGAGTTGCAGATCCTGCCTAAAGAGGTCTATGATGTAGCTGCCAAGCCAGAAACCAAAGAGGCTAACCGCAGGAGGTTGGGGCTTAGGCATTTCTACGAACAAGAGCCTTGCGGAGTGGACTTTCAGAAATCATACGAGCTTCTATCCACCATCAAAGACGATGGAACCGCACAAATATCCGACACCCAAGGGAACAAGGTCGAGGTAGTAATAAAAAAAGAGATAGTGGTGATGGCTGGCTTTCGAAACCATGCCTGTGAGAACCACACCCTAAAGAAGGGAAGGTTTGTTTCCAAAAAAAAAACAAAGAAGGGTCTTTACCATTTACCATACCGCCCCCCCCCCCCCAAAGTTAACCACCGGTAGGGCGCCGCGAGATTGGCCATACCCCTCTAATATCACCACAAGACGATCTCTCTCTCTCTCTCCTACCGCCCGGCCCTGCCCATATTCTCCCTCTCCTACTCTACTGCTGCATCATCCGGCCCAGTAGGTGCCTTTGGTATCTTTGTCCACACTCAGCCCCGGCAGGTTGCCATAGATAGTATCCTCCCTCTCTCTCCCAAATATTCTCTCTCTCTCTCTCTCTCTCCCCCTCTGTCCACACTCCAACCCCGGCGGGCCGTATCCCCGGGCTGTATCCCCACCTCCTCTCGTCCTCACACCCCCCCCCCCCCCCCGCCCCCCTATCTACACCTAGCTCTCTCCCTCTCTCTTAGAATTAGCTACGGTGGGCCTTAGGGCAAGTATCACCTCTCCTCCCCTCTATCTCTCTCATTCCCCTCCTCTCTCCCTCACCATATACTCCCCCCACTATATCCTCTCTCTAACCTATCTCTTCCCAACCCCTCTCTCTCTCTCTCTCTCTCCCCCCTCTCCTCCCTTGGTGGGAACCACCCCCCCCCTTGCCTTGTCATGCGCGTTGTCACTACCCCCGCACCTTTGGGCCTCGCGCTATACAGTGGCACCCGTGCGCACTCTCATCCACACCCCCCCTATCCTCTCTTCCCCCCCCCCCCCCCCCCCCCCCCCCCCCCCCCCCCCCCTCTCCCCCCCACTCTCACTCTCTTGCGCCATGTCTCGTCCGCACCTTGCCCGGCTCCACATCACCACGAGCTCAGGCTCCCTACATCACTGCCGTAACATACACGCTCACACACACACGCCCCCCCCCTCATTCCCCCGCACGCTCCTGCACACACATTCGCTTACATATATACACACACTCACGCTTGCAAGCACAAGTACAAATACCTTCATGCACCCATACATACACACGACACGTGTATACGCACGCACTTAAAAAAAATATACAAAAAGAGGATTCTACACCATCGTCATCGACAAAACAAGGAAGGAACCCAAATCACGTGCCGCCAACAACAAAAAAGGAGAAATGCACCGAAGGCATGCCCCGGCCGACCCCGAAAAGAAGTACGCTCTACACCGATGCATCGGCAACACGCAACCACGACGCTATTTTCAGTAATTTATAGAGTATTTTCATCATTTCTTCAGTTTTCAACCAAGCCATTGTAGAATCCCACATTGTAAATTTCCTCTCTCTAGGTGATGGTCACAAAGGCCCACCTAGAGATTCTCATCTTTTAATAACCTCCCAAAACAAAGCAAGGGTCAACCACACCGGGGGTTGACCGGGCCCACCACTTGCTTTGTCTCCCCGATTAAGCTTACCCTAATCACATCGGGATAACCATAATCCAAGCAGCCAACACCTATAAATTTGCACAGAGAGGTCACTATCGGGGGGGGGGGGGCAGTTCATGAGAAGTCAGCACTTGGTAGAGTGTAGTGGGAAGAGTTGACACTATCACCATCATGGGGAGGGGACTTGTGTGTTGGGTTTGCCTTGGGAATTGCACCATGCGAAGGGAGCCACGTCCATCTCTCGACTCCAATGGTCGATGCACACATGTATACACGCTCTTGATAGCAAGATTCACAATCATTGAGTCGTCTTAGAGAACGCACCTAGCAGTTTGCACCACTTGCTCTCCCTACCTCTCTATCACCACGGTGTGTCATTTGTAAATATTGTAGAAATAATTCTCCCTCACACCCCCGAGGGTTTTCATCATTTGCAAATCTCTCTCTCTCTCTCTCTCTCTCTCTCTCTCTCTCTCTCTCTCTCCGTGTGTAAGTTTGTGGTGTTCATATTATCGTGGTTTGCGTCCTAGTCACTTAAAGCTAGGTGGTGTCCCCTGTTCGCTTTACCATGACAGGTTATAGGCGTGCCATTCGGCCCCTGGCATTTTTGAGGCCGTCGGGGTTTGGGGTTCGCTTAGCTCCCGTCATTTGGTGCCCCCACGGAGGAAGGCTTTCTAAGACCCTTCAGTTTACAATGCTGAAAGTGATGCCCACTATCAATCATGGACAAATGGCTGAAGGAATTTTCTAACTGGAGGACAGAAGCAAAGGAGACGAAGGAGGTACTAGCCGCCTTCATTGAAGTACTACTGCCAGGCTGCAGTGTCGTCAGTATTCAAGAGGTAAATTCTCCATCTCGTGTTGCTCGTTCTAACCACAAATTGAGAGCACCAGGTAGGAGCACGGTGATGTGCCATCTCTATTGTCAACCAAGACACACTGTCAATGAGTGCCAGCAACGAAGGCAGCGAAAGGGCTGAAATCATCTACATCGACATTCATCGCGAAGAAGTCATTCACATCAAAGAAGGGAAGAAAACGGTGAGGCCTCTTTTCCCTAAAGAAACTGCAGTCAAAGTTATAACTCCAAAGTGGCCTAAAGGGTATGCTCAAGCCAAAGGTAAGGAGAAGTTAAGCCAGTCTGAAAACACATGCCCCTGAAGGGAGAAGCATCTGGCCAAGCAAGTGCTTCAAGCTCAAAAAGCCGGGTTGTACCTAGCTTGCCAAAGAGGAAGTCATCCGAAGCTAAGCGGTGAAAGGTCGCCTACTGATTTTCGCAACGCATGCGAGTGCTCCCAATCCACTTCGACAATCCTGAAGAAAAAGTGGTAAGGAGATTCCCATGTCCTAGGGAAGAGTGGTTCGGCTACTGCTCTCGCTGTTTTGGAAAGCAAGTGGAGGATCTTCCTCCTCTACCTGTACAACTTATCCTGAAGAAGCTCTCTACCACGGGGGAAACCCAGTGGGCTGGGGATGAATTGAAACTGAATGGAGTAGAATTCATGCAATACGTAGACTACGGAAATTACCTGCAATTGCTACTAGCCAAAAGGCTGGGAGTGGTCAGACGCGGTGCCATCACCCCGTACGTGCTGAGCGACGAAGGAAAGGTAGAGCCCATGAAAGGCGATGACCTCTTGTGGATGTGCCGACTCATCAACACTGGCACGGTAAGAGTATAAGTAAGTATTCCACCCTCTGTGCATGATGGAAAATGGGCCAACGGCATTCCCGTTCAGTTTCCTGCAACATATGCATGTGAATATCTAGGTAGATAGGAAATTCTTCTACCAACAAAAGATCGTATACCTATTCGGTGCGGCGGTACTAGGAGAAATCCTTAATTCCCCAAACCCTATCATTCTCCCCATAATGGATTACCATCATTTCTTTAATGTCTCTATCTTTATCATGTTTTAACCTATCTACCCAACCCTGTAAAAAGCCGCTATGAGCCACTACTGTTGTTAATGTATTAATCTTTATAAAAAAAAGAAAGGGTTAGTAATTTCCTGAGTCACTACCATGGCAAGTGTTTCCTTCCCCACGTTCAGTGGAAAGAAAGGGAGAGGATCTCACCACAAACTTTTTGGATGATTTCGACATTGCTTGTGTCGTCTCCAACAAAGATGACAACGCTTCACGATTTAGAATTTTTCCTCTACTGATGAAAGTAGAGGCCAAGTCCTAGTATAATGCATTTCCCCAGGCTACCAAGAATGCATGGGATGTGTTAAGGGTTTGGTGGAGGCACAACCTCGGAGAAGCTATGGCAGCTACTACTCACGGAATTAAAGCAGGGAGGTCTGTTGGAGTATGCCACCTACGAGTCCAAATTTGTGGACTTATGGGAGATATGGGTTGCCTCACTAAAGGAAGGCGAAGGAGCGCCTAATTTCCTAAAGAAGGAACGTTTCATTGTTGGTGTATGGTCGCCGCTTAGAGAGAAGGTGAAGGGAAGGTTTCCTGCAACATATGACTTGGCAGTCGAAGTAGCCCGCCTTAAAGACAAGAAGCTGCGCATGCAAGCAAGAGTAAAAGAGTCAGAGTAAACAAGCTCGGCCTGACCAACCCCAGTGACTGCAACAGCCAATCATAGAGCCCAACCGCAAGTGGCATCAGAAGAGCAGCAAGACCTGTTGAGTCGCATCACCACCCAACTAGAGAGCTTATCTGTGCATCTGGTGCAGCAAGGGCATGCACCTGGCAGGAATCCAGAACAAGGAAGAGGACAACGAAGGCAGAACCAAGAGTACCACTGTTACAACTGCGGGGAAGACGACCATGGAATGTACTACTGCCCACACTCAAGGAGGCAGAATTTCAATAGAGGGGGGAGACAGAATCAGATCTCTCCGCCAAGAGCAAGACCATCACCACCTAGGCAACCAAGACCAATCCCACTGGTCCAAATCCTTCGACCACATGTACAACAACAACCACCATCCCAACCTCTCATTCCACCACTACCCCCACCACCTGCTGTGAACCAAGCGATGAGTGTAATTAGCTTGGAGGCTAAAGGGAAAGAAATGGTAGAAGAATCAATTTGCGAGAAGCACAAATGGAAAGCGAAGGTAGAAGAAGTGGATGTTATGGGAGTGAAGCATGCCAGGCATGAAGAAGCATCTCAAAGAGAAGAGAAGATGAAAGGGAAGGCCGAGTCTAACAAGCACGCAGCTAAACCGCAGCGGAAGATAGACATCGCGGACTTCTCACTAGGTGAGTATGCAAAACCCTATGACTTAGTTCAGGATGTGTTAATGCAGGGCCCGAAGATAACTTGGCCCCAATTACTCCACCTCGCACCAAGGATGAGGAGGCAATGGAAAAAAATGATAAATACTAGGAAATCAAGGCCCAGGATAGTTGGGGCTATCTCTCAAAGGGATCTTGACGACATCCTACCAACCATGGATGCCCACATCAAGGGGCAACGAATCTCAAATGTCTACATAGATGGTGGCGCGCAAATATGCATCATGAGTGAAAAGATGATGCACCATCTAGGTCTAGAGGTAAGTAGGCCGGCACGCTGCCGAGCCAAGATGGCAAACAATGTAAGAGTGAAATGTGTGGGCATTGTAAATGCGGTCAAAGTAAATGCATTCAATATAGAAGTGGAGGTAGACATCTTCGTCATGCCACACAAAGGGGAGGGCTACCCCATCATTCTTGGGAGGCCTTGGCTTATGGCTATGGAAGCTAAACAAGACTGGAGCATCGGAATGATTCAGTTGAAGGACGCTAAAGGGAAGTCCATATTCTACGACATGAGGACTAGAAAGCAGCGCAACATGACCTTGGAGGCTTCAGAAGATGAGTCCACTAGTGACTATTTGTCTACCTCGGGAGAAGAGACAATCACCACCGACAGAAGTGACAGTAGCATTGAGGTGATGGGGGTCATTCTTAAAGACCCAAACAGATTGACACAATCACGAACACCCCCGACAAACCAAGAGGAATCATCAGGTATGCAGTCCTTGGAGGATGCAGGTAAGCTACAAAAAATGCTCTCAAATGAGTTAACCAATGAAGAAAGGAAGAAGTACGTCTCCATGGTAGGTAACTTCATTACTTTATTCATTGATGGCTATGATAAGATCACGGGAATTACAGTAGTGCAACACCACATAAAACTCAAGGAAGGCAATAAACCCGTGGCACAAAAGCTCAGAAGACTTGGAGTAATCCAACAAGAGGCACTGCTTAAAGAAGTGAGAAGTTTGCTACAAGCAGGTTTCATCTACCCTGTCGAAGACTCAGAATGGGTCTCCCCAGTAGTAGTCACACCAAAAAAAAATTGTAAGTGGAGAGTCTGTGTGGATTATAAACCTCTCAATGCAGCCACGAAGAGGGATCACTTTCCCCTCCCATTCCAGGATGAAATACTCAATGAAGTGGCAGGTCACGAACGATACACAGTGTGCGATGGCTACTCAGGATACTTCCAGATTAGCATTGCGGAAGAAGACCAGAAGAAGACAACTTTCATCACATCTTGGGGATGTTTTGCCTACAGAGTGATGCCTTTTGGCCTCACTAACGCCCCGGCCACATTTCAGCGCTATGTGACTTTTGTTTTCCAGCCCTACTTTGGAGCATCAATACGGGTCTTCATAGATGATTTTTGCATCTATAGTTCACGGGCCCTTCATTTAAGCAAAGTCTATGATGGCTTAACCAGGCTACAAACCTTGGATTGCTAGCTCAACGTGGATAAGTGTCACATTGGTGAAAGCAAAGTAACTCTCCTTGGTCATGTAATTTCATCAAAAGGGATCGAGGCTCACCCTAGCAAGATTCAAGCCCTGGTATCTTTGTCGTCACCCACCACCGCTAAGCAGCTGCTTTCTTTCCTTTAAAAGGTAAGATAATTAAGCAGGTTCATTCACTTACTATCTCAAGTGGTCCTTCCCCTACAACAACTCACCCAGAGGGATGTCTTCTCATGGAGTGAAGAGAATAAGCAGCAGTTTACTGAGGTAAAGCAAATCCTAGCTAAGCTTCCCACTATTTCACCTCCTAAGTGGGACGAGCCATTTTATGTGAACCCTAGTGTGGGAAGTGATACAATCGGAGCCGTGCTAATGCAAAAGGATCCCCAAACTTCTTTCATGCATCCTATTTACTTCTCTACTTGTGTCATGACCCCGTCAGAAAAGGGATTTACCGAAGTAGAATACATGGTTCTGGCACTAATGTTTGCTACCACAAAGTTCCGCTCCTATCTCCTGCCTAGACCCTTTGTAATCCTGACAATGGAAGAGGTTTTCCCATATGTAATGCGACACATGGATGTGTCATCTAGGATCTCAAAGTGGTTAATTAGATTACAAGAGTTTGACTACACCATGCAAGTAGAAAACTCCACCGAGGCGAGTTTAGCAGGAATTCTCACTCATCGCCATTATGAGAAGAAGATCAAGGTCAACACGGAAGCAAAGGAAGAAACACCAATGGTAGAGAGTCCTAGCCTAGAAAGAGCTCACTCTCTTTTCTTTGATGGAGCATACAAGAGAACAATGGATTAGTCTACAGAGCAGGCATAGTCATTTTCAATGAACAACAAGAAAGAGTATTCTCCATCGGGCAGTTATTACACTCCTACTCCAACACTGAAGCAGATTATGCAGCCCTAATTCTTGGGTTGGAACAATGTATTTCACAAGGAATTCAGCACCTAAATGTGTTTGGAGATGCTTTGCTTTTGATAAAGGAGATAAATGGCACTTGGGTTTGTAAGAATTAGATTTTACTTAGTCAATTACGCCAGGTTAAGGATCTTCTGAAGAAGTTTGAAGCAGTGAAGCTATTTCATGTCCCCAGAGCAGAAAATCAAGAGGCAGATGCTCTAGCCAAAGAAAGAATACAAGACGTTCCCGTAGGGGCCATCAAACTGAAGCTACCCCACTTTTAAGGTAGCGGAGTGTTGAGATGTCGAGCTCTACATCTTGAGCTGGCATCCACTACGGGTCTTGGCCGCTTACGGCATTTACTCACACTGGTGCGTTAGGTGACCGACACGGAGGATCTCTGCCAGTGATTCTACAGTTGGACTACACTTATAGTGCCAGCCTAGTATGCTTCTAGCGAGTTCACACTTAGTGACCGCATGTACATATGTGCTATTTTTCAGCTTTAGCACTTAGTCATTTTGTACTCTCTTTTCTGTGAGAAGAAGAAGAAGCTTTCCATCTCTGTGTGCTTTGTGCTTGTCTTGTGTAGCTCTCTTGCATCCTCATTCTTTACATCAATGGCATCAGCCACACACGCTTCTAGGGTTGTATGCTTTTTACTATAGAGTATAGCATGAAGTTCTTTGTTTAGTAGTCCCTCCAAAAACAAAGATACAAGTCATTCTTATGCAGGTATCTCCATCTCTAGGCATCTGTCAATGTATTGTTTCATTCGAGTTGCACATTCCCTAACAGACTCACCATGTTTTTGTTAAAAGCTGTAAATTTGAGCTACTGTATTATGTTTAATCCCCGTTTTGGAACAAGCAGCTACAAATCCTTGAGCTAATATGTTCAAGTCCATGATGGACCTTGGTGGAATATTTTGGAACCATGTCAAAGCTTTTCCTTCTAATGTCATTCCAAACCCCTCGAATTGAGTATGGAAATTGAATATACGCTCTACTCTTAGCACTTGCTTAAATCTTGCTAAGTGGTCATATGGATCCCCTGATCCACTGTATTTTTTTGATCCATTTTTTAAAATCAGCTGGTCTGACACGTCTATTTGGTTCAACTCCAGGTATTCTGGGAATTGGTCTTGTTTCGAGTCCTTCAAACCAGTCTGTTGGACTCAGTGACTCATGTAGCCCTGGAATGGCCTTAGTGTCACCCGGTTTTCTACATGGTGAGGTGGTTTCTAGTTTCTTCACATTACTCTCAGATGATTTCTCACGGTGTTCATCCCTTGGAATTGTGTCTGGTCCTTGCTCCAATATGTAATCCCATATGGAATATCGTTGGTATTTGGTTTGTTCTACCTCCTCAGGAGTCATCATAACAAAGTTGTTGTTATAACAGTCCCTAAACAAGTAGGTTGGTAGGTCTGCTGATCCCTTATCTTTGATCTTGAAGATATAGATAATCTTCATGGCCGTTAATTGTCCTAGTTTGGCATGAGAAGTCCACAAAAGATCTTTTATGTTTTTATCTTCCCAACAATAGACTCCGATCCTAGGATTATCCGTACTAATCCGTTTCAAAGGCTTCAAGTCTACTTGATCGTATCCCTCGAATTCCAAAGTTGGTGGTACTTTGTTTGCTGACATATCTGGGATTATAGTGTTTACTTCTAACCCCCATTTGTCTATCACGTCAAGATTTTTGATTTGTAAAGACTGAGTTTTGTTTCGATCCATGTACATTTTTCCTTGTTTGTTTTTCCTAACCTCTTCTTTGAACTCAATACCATGGTCATCAATGCGAATAGCATACTCCTCGTTAGGGTCCAAGTAAACCTGGGCTCCATGACGGTTAGTCTAGTAAAAAGATATTATATCCTTATAGTGCACTGTCCTTCCGGTTTCCGAGTGAGTCGAGTAAGAAGACATTTCGGATGTTGAATCTGAAAAAGTGTCGGAGACTTCTTTAGGAATTGTGTGCAAGGAATTGCACACAATTCCTTGCCTTGATTCACGCTTTCTTCGGTAGATACTACTGGAGGTTTCTCCGAGTATGCCCTGATTTCCTAGTACACGACCAGATCTAAGGTTCATATAGACTTATGAAGCCCTGGATAGAGTACTCACCTTTGGATTGACTTGTCGTCAATTCCACTCGATTCAATTGCAACTTTTTGTCAAGCCACTGATTCCTCGTCTGCAACCTGATTCCTGTAAAATCTAATCAAGTTAGCTATTCTTCTATAAAGACAGTAGAGCTCTTCAGAACTCTCATGATTGGTCTCTGTGTATCACTTCAAATCGAGCTATGGGAGTCAAAATTTGACTTTCAGATTCAACTTTAGCAGAATTCAAAGGTTTGATCTGCAATCCGGAAACTGAATGTATCTGTACCAATTTTGATCTGATTCAATCCAAAATTGCCATGTGGATTTATATTATGTTGGTCTATCACTCCCATTAAGAGAGACTTGTTACAACACAGTCTTTGTGTTCCTTGTGACCTAGGTGATGCAATGAAGATGGAAAGCTTCATGCATCACAAACATAACATAAACTTGAAGAAAGCTTTAACTATCCCAAGCCTCAGTCCCAAGACCTCAAACACCTTCGAAGGTGGAGAGAGCTAGTGAGGCGGTCCGGGGCGGGCAACAAAAAGAGCAACCTCTAGACACCCTTCAAGGCTCCCGTGCTGCTCAATTCGGTTGGGGTTGGAAAAAAACAACAAACACACACACAAACCCGCAACCTAACCCTACACAAATTTGGGGCACCACCTAGTTTTGGATGAGAACTAGGACGCGTAGAGAGAGAGAGAGAGAGAGAGAGAGAGAGAGAGATAGTGCTTGGGCTGCTTTGAAACGTATCGGCAATGATCAAGCAAACACAACTATATATTTAAGAAAGAGAGAGAAAGGGGGAGGGGGTGCTTGTTGCATTAATACCTTCTTACAAATCTGTCAGGACAAATCAAAGTGAGGTTAGTATTTGTTCAACATAGCTTGCGTAAATTTCACCACAACACATCACAAAAAAAGCCACCCCAATCACTGTCTTAAAGCCAGGGGAGTCCTCTCCACCCTGTCGCCTTCTTACAGTATGTGGGATTTATGGCTAGATTGATGACAACACCAGAGACAAGCTATCAAGAACTTAACAAAAAACACCAAGACACTTACGCATCATTGTTGTCCATTACTTCACGTTGGAAGGGAGACAAAGTATCCAAGCTTAGTCCAAATCCACCCTCCTTGATTCAGCAAATGTTGGGCTTACACTAGTAGGAGAAATGATAGATTTCCTACTCTCAATTGAATGATCACTCTCTCTCTTACAATGGCATAGAGTTCCCTTGCTAATCCCATATTACAACACATGCATAAGACAATGAGCTTCCACTCAAGAGCTCCTTCTAGAGAGGTTTAGCTTGGCTTCTCAAGCTATAGCATAGTGCTCTTGCTTATGGCTCCCCGCTTTTGTGCTAGCTACACCCTCCTTTTATAGCAATTTTGAAGGCTAGGGTTACTCCTCTAACCATGGTTGGGTTAGATTTTCAGCAATTTATCTAATTTCTTTTGCTTGGAATTATCAAGCAGTTGGTGAGGAAAGAGAGAGGAGAGAAATGGAGGTGATAGGACTTTTCATAGTGGGTTAGTGTTAGTAGAGTTAGTATTAATTTACAAATGGAATTGGATATTTAGAATGGGAGTATCCATGTAGGATACAAATAATAAAGAAAAAAACTCTTAAGAGGTAAGAAAAGGTGGCTTTCTTACAAGGTTGATGCTCCAAGTGTCTTGAGTAGGGCCGATTTTGACGCTTGTTGACGGTCCACTAGCTTTGACGGTACATTTTTTCTCCACTCTTGACCTTCCTTGAGAGACAAGGTAATTGAAGCTGAGTAATAAACCACCATGATGTTGTCTTTTAAGAGAAGAGGATGAATTTTGTGGTTTTTTTGATAGATATGGGTAAATTGGAGGAGGAAAAATGAGACTAGGTGGTCAATTTTGGAATGGAATTGTGTGTGGGAGGTATGAGTTCACCATGGTTTCTCTTATTCTTCAAGGTTTAGGAGAAGGTGAGTAGGGTGCAGAGAGGAGTGGTGAGAGAGGTGGGGATGATGAGTGGAGAAGTGTGTGTTGAAAGAGGAAAATGATAAAGTGGAAGAGAGAGTGTGGCTGCATAGCATGGGAAAACTAGGGTCCACTAAAAAAATCATAGCTCACAGCTCATAGCTCAAAAAAATATGAAAAAATTTGAGGCAAAAGTTCAGCCCACGAGCTACAACTTTTGTTTGTATCACCTTTTCAAATTCGGAGAGCAAGTGAACTTTAAAAATTTAGCAAAACCGACCATTTTTTTCCACTGCAAGGTCCTTGTGGGGTCCTTCTTTGGATGATTCTTTTGAATACCTCCAAGAGTGAGCCCTCCATAGTGCATGTATGCATGCCACCTACCCTTGACCTTATTTGATAGGTCTATAATTGAAGATATTGTTGAGATTAGGATATAAGTGAATAGTACAACTAAGAAAATCAAATATTGAGGGGTCTAAAAAATATGTACATGTCAAATATAAATAATATAAGTGGAAAAAATATAAAGGGGTCAAAAGAAATCTCTCTCATTATGAGGCTACCATAAAAAGATAAATATTTTTGGTGTTCTAATTTTTTAGAAAAAAACAAAATAGATGTAGGAAGGGAAAAATCAAAATAGTGAAAAAATATACACATAAATAAAACTAGTTTTTTTGGATTTTTGTTGGGGTGGAGTTACACCAAATATAAGAGAAGCTTACATGAAAATATTTCTATATGGAATAAAGAGTATGAAAAATGGTAAGAAAAAATTGTGGTAATGGTGAGGCAATGTACAGAGCATAAATAACACACACCTAGGTAGAAATATTTAAATAAATACCAAAATAATTATGAAAAAATCTTTTATTTAGGCCCTATATATACAGAAATATTTACATACGCATGGGCCATAATATACTTATATTTTTTATTTTATTTTTTGGCTCAACTAGCCCAATGACTAGCTAATTGAGGGTTTTTTAAGAAGATATGGGAAAAGTCCCGTGACTCACGCACGCCTATGTACAGTGAAATGGTAGGGATAGCCACAGTGTTTGGGTGATTTTGGTAGGGTGAGGTAACTCACTGTGGTAATTACAAAGAGCCGAAAAAACGGCTATCATTAGCCCTCCCCCTGGATGATGGTATATTCATGTACCATCATAGAGCATCTTTTCCAAAGAGAGTGCTTCAGAGTCCTTGACGAGATCTTCATTGTTTGGCCCCTCAGAATTTTGGCTAGAGTTACACTCATGCTTCATGTAACAATACTTACATGAGACAGCGGCCTTTGGACAGATCTTTGGTAGATCCTTTGGTAGAAGGCGACTCAAATAGGGCTTCAAGCGATACCCGTTTACCTTCCTGGAGTGCTCTTTACCATTCAAGTCCATAAGCTGATAGTAACTAGAATTGAAAGCCTTCTTGACTATGTATGGCCCTTGCCATCTAGTTTCAAACTTGGCATCAAAACGATTGTCAAGTCGATTGTCATACCTTAGCACAAGCTCTCCTTCCTTGATGCCTTTGTCCTTCAGTTTCTTGTCGTGCGTTTCTTTCGCTTGTGTGGCTTTCCTCTTGTAGCACTCATATGCTGCTTCTCTTTTCCACTCAAGCTCCACTAACGTAAGAAGTCGATCCATCCATGCTTCTTGATCATCTTGTGCTGATTTGCCATGAAGTCGCATTGTCGGAATGTTTAGCTCAATTGGCTGTAAAGCCTCTTGACCATAGACCAAGTGAAATGGTGTGAACTCTGTGGCTTCCCTATATGTGGTTCGATACGCCCACAAGTCACCATCCAAGAAGTCATCCCACAACTTTTTCTTGTTTTTCACCATCTTTCTAATGATGCCTGCAATGACACCATTAGCTTTTTCTACCAAACCATTTGATTGGGGATAGTAGGGTGTACTGTGATGATGTAGAATGTGAAGTACTTCACAGACTTCTGTGAGCAATCCTTTTCTAAACCCTGGACCATTATCAGAAACAATCTCCAAAGGTGTGCCAAATCTACAACAAATGTGAGTGTAGACGAATTTGCTCACTGTCCTCTCATTTACCTTTGCCACACTTTGTGCTTCCACCCACCTAGTCATGTAGTCTACAGCCACTAGAATGTAGAGTTTACCATTCTTTGTCCTAGGCAGAGGACCCATAGCATCAATGCCCCACTTTTCAAAGGGTCCATTTGCAAGCACTATTTGCCTTGGGCCATGCACCAACCTTCTATTTCCATTCATCTGACAATTGTGACAACTTTTACACCAATGTTGGACATCCACATGTAGACTTGGCCAAACATACCCCGCAAGAAAAATCTTCTTCACAGTTAATTCTTGGGAAAAATGACCACCACATGCCTCTTCATGCAAACCTTTTAGAATGGCTGGAATCTCCGCGATAGTTGGTACTCTTCTGCACACTTGATCCTTCCCTCTTTGATAGAGGGAGCCTTCTAGGAAGAGATATGCGCTTGCCTTCTTCATGAGTCTCCTCTTCTGAGCCTTCGTGAAGTCTTGTGGAAACTCGCCCTCCAAAATGTAGCTAATAATGGGAGTCAATGACTCCAATCCCTGGTATCTCGGTTGCTTCACAGTTGCTGCCACCATGATGACCTGGACTTCTTTCTCAATGCATGTAACTACTTGCTGTGCAAGTAAATCGGCATCTTCATTTTGTTTCCTAGGAATATGATATAGTTGCACTTCTTCAAATTGATTAAACAATCTACGAATGGCATGAACTTTTGTCCTTAAGCTTTCATTCTTGCATGCCCAAATGCCTAAAATCTGTTTAACAATGAGAAGTGCATCTCCTTTTACCATGAGACGTTGTATCCCTTGGCCAATGCACATCTTCAAACCATGAAGTAGAGTGTCATATTCTGCTTCATTGTTGCTAGCTGAACTTGGTAGATTGAACTTCTCTTTCATGACCACCTCTCCACTTGGGTTGAGCAACACTAGCCCTCCCCCTGCTTTCCCTGTGGCTCGTCGAAAAGCTCCATCAAAGAACAAGGTAAAAGCATTAGGAATACTTTTTGGTGGTGGCAATGGTAGGGTCTTTACTTCAGGCACCTTAATCTCCTTTTCGTGCACCCTATAAGTGAGAATCCCTACCAATTGTGCACGCACACTATCTTCTACCTTGAAAGAGTATTGAAACTCTTGCAACTCCATAATCCACTTTGAGATCCTAGTACTAAGATTCATTTGAGATGACACCCAAGGGAACAAATTTTCTGCAGTGAGAATTACAAAAGGTTTTGGTAGCAGGTAGGATCTAAACTTTCTCACCGCAAACATGAGAGAAAGCATCATGAGTTCTGCTTCTGTGTAGTCTCTCTCCAAAGCATTCATGACCCTACTAGCAAAGTAGATGGGTCGCATCCTTGTACTGTGGGGATCTTGTTGTAGCAACACAGCACCAATTGTTTCTTTCCCAGCACTAGAGCTAACAAAGAATGTGTACTCCCAACAAGGAGGCATGAGTGTTGGTAGCTCTGACAAAATGACTTTAATGTTACAAAAGTACTCTTCAAGCTCATCAGACCATGCAAATTCTACTTGTTGTGTCAACTTTTGCAAAGGGTGAAGTAACTCCGAGGCTAAGTGAATGAAGCTTGACATATACTTCACCTTTTGAATGAATGAGATGACCTCCTTAAGACTCTTGGGTGATGGTAGCTCAATAAGAGCCTTTGCCTTCGAAGGATCCACTTCAATGCCTTTGTAAGAAACTTTATGACCAAGCAAGATTACTTCATCCTCACCTATATGGCACTTGTCGGGGTTGAGTTGACCTCCCATGTCGTAGAGCTTCTTTAAACCTTCTTCTACCCTTTGTAGATGCAATGATTTTGAGCTATAAATACAGAAATCATCAATGAACACCCTAATTGACTTTCCAAAGAATGCTTGAAACACCATATTCATGAAACGTTGGAATGTTGCAGGAGCATTTGTGAGACCAAATGGCATGACTCTAAAAGCATAACAACCCCAAGGAGTGATAAAGGTTGTTTTCAATTGATCCTCCAGTGCAATCTCTATTTGAAAGTAACCTAAGTAACCATCGCACACAGTGTACTTCTCATGACCAGCTACCTCATTTAGTATCTCATCCTGGAATGGGAGGGGAAAGTGATCTCTCTTTGTTGCCTCATTGAGGGGACGGTAATCCACACACACCCTCCACTTGCCGTTCTTCTTAGGAGTGACAACAATAGGAGAGACCCACTCTGAATTCTCCACTGGATAAATGAACCCTGCTGCTAGAAGCTTTCTTACCTCCTTGAGTAAAGCCTGCTCCTTGATGACTCCTAGCCTTCGTAGCTTCTGAGCCTTAGGTGTGGCCTCTGGCTTCAACTCAATTTTGTGTTGAACAGCATCTACTCCACGCACATCGGTGTAGTCTATAGCAAAAAGCCTAGGAAACTTCCTTAGCACACATTTGAACTCCTCTCTTTCATCCTTTGTAAGTGTTGTTGATAACATACCTTCTAACATTCCTTCATCTTCCACCTTTTGGTTCTCTTGGGAACCTACCTCTTCCAAACCTTGACAAGAGGTCTCTTGGTTGCTTGGCTTAAACCTTACCCCCATGACTTCGATGGAAGACTCCTCTTCAGTAATGCTGCTGCTACTTTCTTCTTCTGAAGTGCTATCGGTCCAACCTTCTTCCGTCTCACTTTGAGATGATTCTTCATGGAGCTCCTCTTGGCGTTGCTCCTTCATGTCAAAGACAACCTTCTTATGATTGTCATTCCTGCAAATTAATTTCCCACTCTCCCAATCCTGCAAAGCTCGCATTTTCATTAGCCATGGTCTTCCTAGGATAAATGGATAACCACTTCCCTTGGTCGACATAACATAAAAATCCACTGCCTTCTTAATGCCAAAGGCCTCCACAAAAACATTTTTACAAATGCCTACGCACCTAGCCTTGCTATTGTTTGCCATTTTCACTTTGATTTCAGGTGTCTCATGGATGTGCATGCCTAGTCTTTGCATGAGCCCTTCTGTCATGATGCAAATTTGTGCACCCCCATCCACTATACCTTTCCTAACCAATCTTCCTTTGATGTAACAGTCTAGCACCGGTGTAATGTCCTCATTCATTTCAGCATGTGCAATTTTTACAACAGGAAAACTCTCTTTTACCTTTCTCCTAGTGCTAACTGCCTTTGTTAAATCCCTCCTAACTTGTGGGCATAATGAAAGAAACTGAGGCCATGAGATATCAGGACCCTTACCTCGCATGTCTTCCAACAGGTCGTATGGAGCCATACCATGTCCAAGAGGGAAGTCTTGGAGATTGATACGACGTCGAGTCCTCTTAGCTTCCTTGGTCTCCTTTGCCTTCTTGCCTTGTCCATGGTCACTCTGTGATGGGACACCCTCTTTCTCTTTACCTTTTCCTCGGCCACGCTTAATGCCATTGGCTTCCATGTCAAACTCATTTGAATTTGTCACCTCTACCACATGCACATTTGGATCTGGCAAAGGTGGAACTCCTTCTACCCCTTGTGGAGGTGGTCTTGGTCCATTTGGCCTTTGTAGAAGCCTTGGTTGTTGACCAGTTCCTTCACCTGCATTCATCACTGGGTAATTCAAGTTTGGTCTCCCTGGCTCCCCACGGGGCCAAGGACAATTATACATCCCATGTCCAGACTCTCTGCAATTCCAACATTGCAAGACTCTCCTAGGTCGTGGATCTCTCTCTTCTGACTTCTTTGCTTGTCCCTTTGGACCTACAGCTTGTGCAAGGTGAATTGACAGGCTGCTTAAAGATTCGTTTAACTTCTCAATTACTTTCGCCGTTACCTCAGGAAGCTCCCTCGATGTTGATGCTTGTGACTTACCTTTGGGTCTAAGACCTTCTATTGGAACCTCTCCCCTTAAGCACTTGAGTTTCCTATACTTCTCAGCATCCCTAGTTTCAGCTGCATCAAAAGTAGCAGGTGCACCCGCCTCAACTTTTACCTTAAGGTCAGGAAAGAGTCCGGCTATGAACCTCTCCTTCTTTAAAAATTCTGCACCATCACCAGGGTTAGCAACATTTCGTATCCATAGAGCCCAAAGACGTAGAAACTCTTGCTTGTACAAGTAGTAGTCGTGTAAGTCTTTTGCTTATGGGAAACAATGTCTTGCCACAGTTTTTGAGTGTTTTGGGGATCAAAGAAGTATTTCTTGAAATGATTCAAAACTTCTGTGTAATTCCCTTTAACTTCCTCAGGCAAAGAGTCAAACCAAGTGCTAGCATCTTTCCTAAGGACCACCTCAAACATTTCTACATGTTCTTGATCGGTTACTATCCTCTTGATACGACAAGACATCTTGAAATTTGCTAAAAATAATTCTGCATCCTCTCCAGGCTCTCCAAAGAAAAGAGGATATCCAGACATTTGGCGTTGGCTCTCCATTATTATGAAAGATTACAACACGAGTTACAATAAGGGATACAATAGAGATTTAGAACCACTCGCCTGCAAATGAAGAAGTGAGAAAATACCACTCTAGGTTTTCTTCTTCAGCTATCCAAGCTTCAATAAGGTCTCGATTTTTTTGATCAAAACAAAAGGGTAGACTATTGATGAGCTCTAAGAAGGGTTGAAATTATTCAAAGCTAAGGCGATAAACAGAAATCTCTAGAACTTCATTTTCTGGATCCAAAAGAGCAACCACGTCCCAAGTGATAAATTGCACTTGCTCTACAATTCCCAATGCACAAGCGGTTTGTATAAAAACTAGATCTTCATGCTCGTCGAAGGCCGTGAGAAAGTAGCAATTGACTAGGAGCTCCTTTCCTTCGAGTTCCACACAGTCGGAGTGAGGCAACCTTCTCACAATTTCATAAAGAACATCCTCATCAAGTCCAATCAAGTTTGCAAGATTTAAAGACTCCACTTGTGCTACAAAATTCCTGGACAAAAACTCCTTAGGATTATGGTTAAATCATTCAAAATCATAAAGAGATTTACAATGTCTCTATGAACAAAGTGTCATAGAAAGTAGAGAAGGATGAGAATTTATACAAATTTGCAATCTTCTCTATGCTCTCTTTATTAAGACAAGCTCTGAATAGCTCCCTATCTCCTTTGTTGAAAGCGAAAGGAAGACTATTAATAAGACGCAAATGAGGGAAAAATTCACCAAATGTGAGTCTATGAAGCATGAACTCTGGCCGCAAGTTTCCTGAAGAGTCTTCCTCAATGGTGAAATGCACTCGCCAAACGCCAAATTTCACTCTATTTACCAATCTTAGGGCACACACTAGTTGGATGAATGCGCGGTCTTCCTTAGTGCCCAACAACAAGAGGAAAATGGAATCCACGCGTAGGACCTTCCGTCTTAACTTCACCACCCTCTTGTTATGAGGGAGACGCCTTACTACTTGCTCCTGCAACTCAATTGGTAATAGAGCTAGATCTCTAAGGATTGAACTTTCACTGCACACACATTCCCAGTTAGAACAAATGATCGTTTTTTTGTTTCTTGTAACAACAAAGAAAAAACAAACACACACTATTTTTCCGGGCCACACTTCATTTTAAAATAAAATGAACACATGTACATCAAAAGAAGTGTGGTAGTTGATGAGAGGTAGAATAACAGGGTTTGGTGATGCAAGAATTTCTCCTGCTCTTTGGGCACCAAACATGAACACCATTCGTTGTTGAAAATGGATCTTTCTACTAATTGCAATGTTTATTCTAATGTGTGGAGTAAAATGAAAGGGAAAAACCTCTATTCCTGGGCCATTATCCATGGCCTATGCATGTCCTAATGCTTAAAATAACACAAAAATATAGACGTCCAAGCTAATATCGTACCTAATGAGAGGCAAAATAAAAGGATTTACCGAAGTGTTTATCTCGGCTAACCTAAGAGGACCTAATATTCTACGAATTACTCGCTGAAATTGCAACTTAGTACTAACAATTATGTGTACCTTTTGCCTTGCAATGGGAATGAAGGGATCATACAAATCTTCATGATTCATGCAAACTACTTGACTATGCTAAAGGTTGATTCTACACAAAAATACACAAGCCGTCCTCCGTGGGGGCACCAATTTGAGGCGGTCCGAGGCGGGCAACAAGAAGAGCAACCTCTAGACACCCTTCAAGGCTCCCGTGCTGCTCAATTCGGTTGGGGTTGGAAAAAAACAACAAACACACACACAAACCCGCAACCTAACCCTACACAAATTTGGGGCACCACCTAGTTTTGGATGCGAACTAGGACGCGTAGAGAGAGAGAGAGAGAGATAGTGCTCGGGCTGCTTTGAAACGTATCGACAATGATCAAGCAAACACAACTATATATTTAAGAAAGAGAGAGAAAGGGGGAGGGGGTGCTTGTTGCATTAATACCTTCTTACAAATCTGTCAGGACAAATCAAAGTGAGGTTAGTATTTGTTCAACATAGCTTGCGTAAATTTCACCACAACACATCACAAAAAAAGCCACCCCAATCACTGTCTTAAAGCCGGGGGAGTCCTCTCCACCCTGTCGCCTTCTTACAATATGTGGGATTTATGGCTAGATTGATGACAACACCAGAGACAAGCTATCAAGAACTTAACAAAAAACACCAAGACACTTACGCATCATTGTTGTCCATTACTTCACGTTGGAAGGGAGACAAAGTATCCAAGCTTAGTCCAAATCCACCCTCCTTGATTCAGCAAATGTTGGGCTTACACTAGTAGGAGAAATGATAGATTTCCTACTCTCAATTGAATGATCACTCTCTCTCTTACAATGGCATAGAGTTCCCTTGCTAATCCCATATTACAACACATGCATAAGACAATGAGCTTCCACTCAAGAGCTCCTTCT
Organism: Adiantum capillus-veneris; assembly: GCF_014529385.1. Taxonomy (NCBI): domain Eukaryota; kingdom Viridiplantae; phylum Streptophyta; class Polypodiopsida; order Polypodiales; family Pteridaceae; genus Adiantum; species Adiantum capillus-veneris. The sequence goes on from NC_140956.1 coordinate 137,568,314, forward strand.
AGAGAGGTTTAGCTTGGCTTCTCAAGCTATAGCATAGTGCTCTTGCTTATGGCTCCCCGCTTTTGTGCTAGCTACACCCTCCTTTTATAGCAATTTTGAAGGCTAGGGTTACTCCTCTAACCATGGTTGGGTTAGATTTTCAGCAATTTATCTAATTTCTTTTGCTTGGAATTATCAAGCAGTTGGTGAGGAAAGAGAGAGGAGAGAAATGGAGGTGATAGGACTTTTCATAGTGGGTTAGTGTTAGTAGAGTTAGTATTAATTTACAAATGGAATTGGATATTTAGAATGGGAGTATCCATGTAGGATACAAATAAGAAAGAAAAAAACTCTTAAGAGGTAAGAAAAGGTGGCTTTCTTACAAAGTTGATGCTCCAAGTGTCTTGAGTAGGGCCGATTTTGACGCTTGTTGACGGTCCACTAGCTTTGACGGTACATTTTTTCTCCACTCTTGACCTTCCTTGAGAGACAAGGTAATTGAAGCTGAGTAATCAACCACCATGATGCTGTCTTTTAAGAGAAGAGGATGAATTTTGTGGTTTTTTTGATAGATATGGGTAAATTGGAGGAGGAAAAATGAGACTAGGTGGTCAATTTTGGAATGGAATTGTGTGTGGGAGGTATGAGTTCACCATGGTTTCTCTTATTCTTCAAGGTTTAGGAGAAGGTGAGTAGGGTGCAGAGAGGAGTGGTGAGAGAGGTGGGGATGATGAGTGGAGAAGTGTGTGTTGAAAGAGGAAAATGATAAAGTGGAAGAGAGAGTGTGGCTGCATAGCATGGGAAAACTGGGGTCCACTAAAAAAATCATAGCTCACAGTTCGTAGCTCAAAAAAATATGAAAAAATTTGAGGCAAAAGTTCAGCCCACGAGCTACAACTTTTGTTTGTATCACCTTTTCAAATTCGGAGAGCAAGTGAACTTTACAAATTCAGCAAAACCGACCATTTTTTTCCACTGCAAGGTCCTTGTGGGGTCCTTCTTTGGATGATTTTTTTGAATACCTCCAAGAGTGAGCCCTCCATAGTGCATGTATGCATGCCACCTACCCTTGACCTTATTTGATAGGTCTATAATTGAAGATATTGTTGAGATTAGGATATAAGTGAATAGTACAACTAAGAAAATCAAATATTGAGGGGTCTAAAAAATATGTACATGTCAAATATAAATAATATAAGTGGAAAAAATATAAATGGGTCAAAAGAAATATCTCTCATTATGAGGCTACCATAAAAAGATAAATATTTTTGGTGTTCTAATTTTTTAGAAAAAAACAAAATAGATGTAGGAAGGGAAAAATCAAAATAGTGAAAAAATATACACATAAATAAAACTAGTTTTTTTGGATTTTTGTTGGGGTGGAGTTACACCAAATATAAGAGAAGCTTACATGAAAATATTTCTATATGGAATAAAGAGTATGAAAAATGGTAAGAAAAAATTGTGGTAATGGTGAGGCAATGTACAGAGCATAAATAACACACTTAGGTAGAAATATTTAAATAAATACCAAAATAATTATGAAAAAATCTTTTATTTAGGCCCTATATATAAAGAAATATTTACATACGCATGGGCCATAATATACTTATATTTTTTTTTATTTTTTTTTGCTCAACTAGCCCAATGACTAGCTAATTGAGGGTTTTTTAAGAAGATATGGGAAAAGTCCCGTGACTCACACACGCCTATGTACAGTGAAATGGTAGGGATAGCCACAGTGTTTGGGTGATTTTGGTAGGGTGAGGTAACTCACTGTTGTAATTACAAAGAGCCAAAAAAACGGCTATCACTAGCAGGGAATGAGGGTAGGGAAGAGGAAGAAGAAACATTTCGTAGGAGAAAGAATTAGTTCTTCACTTATCATACTCTTGTTGCTAGCATACATAATAGCATAGTAATGAAGAAGAAGGAGATGGCAAGCTTAAGCATTGAAGCATGGCTCTTGGTTGGATTTGCACTCCATAGCCAAGAGTGTTGGTGTAGGCTCTCAACCTCTACTTGCTTGGAGAGGGAGCTCTTGCACTTTACATAGCACACAATGAGAGTGTTTGTGAGTGTGTGTGGGTAAGTATACCCCCTAATCATCCCCCTAGCTTGCTTGGGTCGACCCCCCCTTGTAGCTCATGCTTGAAGCTCATTGGACCCCTCCAGGCCTAGCCAATCATGAGCAGGAGGCATTACAAGCAGTAGGGGTACCCTTGAGACAAGTGTCCCCCTTTCCCCTTTGAGAGAGAGGGCTAGATAAATGCTAAATCAATTAATTAAATCTCCTAAATTACTATTGGACCCCTTGGGTGGCCAACCAATAGGTTTTAGGCATCACATGAAGGTAACATAGGTAGGGGCCTGATATGTGTCCTTGCTGCCTCTTCAAGCTTGGGCCTTCCTTGTGTGTGTGAGTAGGTGTTCTCTCTCTAGCCCCTAGGAAAAGGGCTCGCCCCCCCTCTTGTAGGGATGCTTTTGAATTTTGGTGCTCAAGCACCTTAGTCATCAAGCATGACTAAGCACTTGGAATAGGGGGTATTCCCACAAGCATCTCACGCAAGCTTGTCAAAGCACCTCAAGTACCTTAATCAAGCACCTCAAGCACGACAAGCACCTCGAGCTTGGGCCGGGTTCCCACCTCAAGCTCAGCCCTAGCTTACCTAAGGTCAAAGGACTTTTACAAACATTATTGGAGGTCTTCAATGAAGCTAACCCTAAGGTCTTATACTCCATTGGTTAGCCTTGCTCTTGATAGACCATCTCCCATTTGGGCCCCTTTACCATTGGCTCCGTGTTGAGATAGATCTATAAGCACATATCTATATCTTAACACTTGTTCCCGTTTATTCTCCCACATTAAGTGATCAATTTAATATGAGAAAATCATTTGGGTTGGTTAGATATTAGATTTTATGACATTACCTCTCTCTTGAAATCATAGTCGTCCTCGACTATGAGGTAGAAGAGATAAAGGCTTAGTCATTAGTCAATCGTACTTAGCGGGTAGAGGATCCCTTTTTACCCTACGACATCTTTCCAAGATGGATGACTAATCCATTTGGTGCTTGGGAGACATAGCTTCCACAAGCATGTCTTCTCTTTAGTCCATTTCATTCTCTCAAAGTAGAGTGACAAATTCTACTTGGTGTTTGAGAGACGTCGTCATCACAAACATGATTCTAAGCATGCATACTAGTTAAATTTGGGCACAATTAAAAAGAGGACTAGTCATATAAGACAAAAACATGAGTCATTTAAAAGAAATTTGTACATTTGCTTACTCTAATGTAGCATTGTAAGCATTGACAAGGTTCATACTATCCTTAAGATGTACTCCTTGCATCCATCTAGCATCTGCAAAAGGATAATTTTTGAACTTAATAAGATTCCGTCAGATAATCTTACCATGTCGTAGTTGCTACAGTCGGAGGCGTGGCTGCCCTGCAAATCATCCAAGATAACACCATACAACACATAAATCGGCAAATCCCCATACATGAGGAACCTCATAGCACAGCATCGAAGCTGTACGCGAACAAAGAGAGAGATTGAGAGCCCGAGAGGATAAAAGAGCGCGTGCAGGTGCACCTCCTAGACCGGAGTGCTACGCCAGCATGGCGAGAGAGAAGAGGGAAGACGAGAGAAGAACAACGCAAACACTGGGTGCAATCTCCCCCCGTGCAAGAGTCCGGGTAACAAAATCATACCAGTTACAGTGGTGGCCATCCACTGCAGTATGATTTTGTGATCGGTGTTGCCTCATCCGGCGAGTCTACACCAATAAAACGTGCTGCCTAAATCCATGAATCTGCACTAATAAGATGTGCTGCCTAAATCGACGAATCTGCACTAATGCTGCCTAAATTGGCGGATCTGCATTGGATATTGTTTAAAAATAATAAATTTGAAGTTTGTTAATGTGCTTCCTAAATCGGCGAATCTACATTTGGTATTGTTTAGAAAATGTGAGTCTATTATTTGTTGTTGTGCTGCCTAAATCGACGAATCTGCACCCAGATGAGTATCTACACACTGCCTAGATCGGCGAATCTGTGTGTTCGTGACCAATGGACTAGGCAAGACATTAAAAAAACAAAACAGTGACTACTTGTGTGACACCACATTGGAGTTAGTTGAGTAGCAAAGTACTTACAACAATTTATTTTATTTTATTTTTTTGTTCACTAACTCAAAGCACCTTAGCTCACATGAGTAGCTACATAGCTGATTGACAAACCATCTCAATAAAATCTCATTTCAATACAATCAGTAGCCATGACCTTAGTAGTGTTTGAGTATTCACCTTAGAACACAATGCAGATAAATGAAATAAGAAAAGAGGAATGATGTGTTTGATGTATATACCAGGAGGGTATACTTTTTTTTTTTTGTTGAAAATGTATATACCATTGTGTGTGGGGGGGGATAGGCACAGGTACGACAAAGCTGCAACTGTCAAACTTAATCGAAGTATAGTTAACAAATTCAAAATGTGTTAATTTTGTGTTAAGAATTGGCCATGAAATAAAAGAAGGTGCCATCCTAATTAATGTTGGGTAATAAACAGGGACTTAACATCTAAAGTGGTACAAATGTATATAGAAAAAACTCAAAACTATTACACATGGGAGGAGTATCTATATCAAAATTAGAAAGGATCATAGACACATGCAAACATATCCTTTGAAGGTAGGGGTGAGTTTAAAATCACTAGAATGAAAATATGAACCTTGTTAATACGAAAAAATACATGATAATGAGAGTTATGAAAGTTAGTCATCACACACAAAATAATATTTCTCAACAGTAAGTGCTTGCAAGGTCGTGCTTATTAGTGCGTCCATGAATGAATACCGTGGATACCCATGTCCTTTAAATGTAGATACAATACAATGGAAGGGCGAATTACAAACAACTGGTTTTGTTTTAACAACACCAAAATGATACGAAATTTGAAGTATTGCAAGATAATTGATACCAAATAGATAGTTCCACCTCACTTAAAAGAAAAATAGTTGGTTTGTTTATGTATTGTCCACCACATTGCTACAAAAGATTTGCACTCATGAACTACTCAATGAAAAGAATCAATGACAATATGGTATCATTCAATGTGCATTGGTTATGTCGAGATTAAACAACAATTAAGAGAAAGAAAATTACAATAAGTCAAATAATTCCTACGAATAGAAACTTAAATTTCCTAGAGACTAGATGTAATGGGGTAGAATTTGACCCTAAGTTGGGATTGGTAGTGTGTGTTTCGGTTATCCAGTTGTGGAAAATGTAGTTTGGGCACGTTTGCCATGCTTCTTTAGTATGAAAGTTCAACTGGAATAAACTGACAAGTCCTATGCACCCATTAGTTGTGCAAGGGATGCACTAGTGTGCATGAGGTATTTGATATGATTCTAACTCTCAATATTACTGACGAAATAGTGAATCGCTAGGTGTATGCATGGTAATATGGATAGCCATTACCAGAGTTTAGCTTGCAATACTACTTATGTAGAAAATGGATCGTGATACATTTGCACAACACATGGAGAGTTTGTGGTTTGTGGAGGATTACCAAAATAGCAGAGCCTGGAATATGGTGAAGTTACAAAGATCATATCACATATGGGTGAAAACGTAAGGGTAATAACAAGATGCAGATAAAGGTGAACTCAATAAATTAAGATCGACGAAAACTGTCACAAGAGATCTACAAGAACTATATTTATTTATTTATTTATTTTATTTTATGTTTTTGGAAATAAAGCATTCCTTAGTGTTCCGAGCAGCAACTGCATCTAGTCTTGCTAGGAAACAACAAGTGGACAGAGCATCGATAGCAGCATAAGGCATTGCTAGGACTAGAAATTACAAGTACTAGTGACCATTGATGCTGATACAATGCATAAGCATACACAGTTGAGCATGAGAACCAAACTCAACCACAATCAATGAAGGAGAAATTAGAATTACAAGTATGAGACCAGACTGACACAATCCTCAATGATGTAATCCAATGCCTAGGTTTTAAAATAAAACAAAGGAAGGTGAAGGATTGAAATTAAAAGGTTAAGAATGTCAGATGAAAATCATCGTTGTAGTCAATTCCCGTGAATGCCTGGCATCTGAGAAAGTATTGGAGTGGTCGTCGAACAGCGTCCACAATGTCCGCTTCTGCAAGTAGTCAAGGGCCGACCACTGTCGTATGGGCACTCGTTTAGTGAGAAACGCCCCTTTGGGAGCACTCTATCACTAACCTCATCACTGAGCACGGGCGACATCTGCATGTGAGGACTGAATTCCGAAGAGCTTACACGCCTCAGTCCATTTCCAACAGCTAAGAAGCTTTGTCCTACTGGCGGAGTACGGAAAGGTACGGAAAATTTTCTTAAGGGTGAATCTGTCCAGGAAGATGAGCGACGTAGAAGCCCGGATAGAACAGGCAAAGGATTTTTGTATGCTTCAAGAGAAGTATCTTCTATGAGGGTTTGAGGTTTGAGTCAAGAGATGGTGGTATACAACATTGAGTCGCATTCAGACAGGAGTGTATTAGATGTGTCTGCATCTCAAGGACAACGCCCATAGTTCACAACTGGTTATCATGAAGGTCTGCGATTGAAGGAGTCAAACCCAGGTGTGTGCATAACTGTTCTGCAACAACGAGGGGCAGAAAGAGAAAGCCAGAAAGAGACATGGCGGCAGAGAAGGTTGCATTCTATGGAGTGGGTTGGGAGCATGCATGGAGGGAGGAAGAGAGTGAGGGGTAGAGTCAGACTGCGACTTGATGTAGTGGGTGGTGGTTGGTGCTAACTGAAGCGAAAAAAGGGGTGGTCTACGTTAAAAACAAACATGAAGTTGGCAACTCTTGGTCTGCATGAATATTCCGCCATTGGGTATGGCATCTAGTGGTTGAGGACGGCTGCATGGCAAGCAACGGAGAGGGGGGATGTGTGTGCAGCTGTAAAAAAAAAGAGAGCCAATTGCACAGGGAACTGGCCAACTACTGCTTCAGCATGGCGGCCAGAGAGAGAGAGAGAGAGAGAGAGAGAGAGAGAGAGAGAGAGAGAGAGAGAGAGAGAGAGAGAGAGAGAGAGAGAGAGAGAGAGAGAGAGAGAGAGAGAGAGAGAGAGAGAAGTAGAGTTCTTCACGCGGCTGAACAGAAGCTATTACTTGACCTTGTGGTAGTTGCACCATGCAATGGCCAGTGTAAATCAATGCAGCCGCTGGTCTCTGAGTGTCAGTGCCATGCGCTCACGGTGTGCTGTATGTGTGTGTGTGTGTGTGTGTGTGTGTGTGTGTGTGTGTGTGTGTGTGTGTGTGTGTGTGTGTGTGTGTGTGTGTGTGTGTGTGTGTGTGTGTGTGTGTGTGTGTGTGTGTGTGTGTGTGTGTGTGTGTGTGTGTGTGTGCGTGTGTGTGTGTGTGTGTGTGGTGGTTGAGCAAGCTGATGGTCTATAGTTTCGAAAAAAATACAAAAAATGAGGTGGCTGGCTGCTCGAAATGCCCTTTTTTTTCTTTGTTTCTCTAGGTTACATGCACTCACAAGTGGTGTCATAAAATCTAATATCTAACCAACCGAAATGATTTTCTCATATTAAATTGATCACTTAATGTGGGAGAATAAACGGGAACAAGTGTTAAGATATAGATATGTGCTTATAGATCTATCTCAACACGGGGCCAATAGTAAAGGGGCCCAAATGGGAGATGGTCTATCAAGAGCAAGGCTAACCAATGGAGCATAAGACCTTAGGGTTAGCTTCATTGAAGACCTCCAATAATGTGTGAAAAAGTCCTTTGACCTTAGGTAAGCTAGGGCTGAGCTTGAGGTGGGAACCCGGCCCAAGCTCGAGGTGCTTGACCTGCTTGAGGTGCTTGATTAAGGTGCTTGAGGTGCTTGACTTACTCCATTCTTGAGGTGCTTGACTTGCCGCTTGATTAAGGTGCTTGAGGTGCCTTGACATGCTTGCCTGAGATGCTTGTGGGAATACCCCCTAGTCCAAGTGCTTTGTCATGCTTGATGACTAAGGTGCTTGAGCTCCTAAAGTCAAAAAGATCCCTACAAGGAGGCGGGCGAGCCTACAAGGGGGGGGGATGAGAGAGAACACACACACACACACACACACACAAGGAAAGCCCCAGCTTGAAGAGGCAGCAAGGACACTTGTCAAGTTCCTCCTCATGTTGCCCTCATGGTGTGCCTGAAGCCTATTGGTTGGCCACCCAAGGGGTCCAATGATAATTTAGGATATTTAATTAATTGATTTTGCATTTATCAAGTCCTCTCTCTCAAAGTGGAAAGGGGGACACTTGTCTCAAGGCTACCCCTGTTGCTTGTAATGGCTCCTGCTTGTGATTGGCTAGGCCTGGAGGGGTCCAATGAGCTTCAAGCATGAGCTACAAGGGGGGGTCGACCCAAGCAAGCTAGGGGGGTACTTAGGGGGTATACTCACCCTCACACACTCACACACACTCTCATTGTGTGTTATGCAAAGTGCAAGATCTCGCTCTCCAAGCAAGTAGAGGTTGAGAGCCTACACCAACACTCTTGGCTATGGAGTGCAAATCCAACCAAGAGCCATGCTTCAATGCTTGAGCTTGTCATCTCCTTCTTCTTCATTACTATGCTATTATGTATGCTAGCTCCAGAGTTATGATAAGTGAGGAACTAGCTCTTTCTCGTATGAAATGTTTCTTCTTCCTCTTCCCTGCCCTCATTCTCTGCTAGCTCTCTCCACCTTCGAAGGTGTTTGAGGTCTTGGGACTGAGGCTTGGTATAGTTAAAGCTTTCTTCAAGTTTAGGTTATGCTATGATGGTGATGCATGAAGCTTTACATCTTCATTGCTTCACCTAGGTCACAAGGAACACAAAGAATGTATTGTAACAAGTCTCTCTTTATGGGAGAAATCATAATACAAATGCCTATTGGAGGGGGGACCGGCTCCACATAAATCTGGTCCTCAACTGTTTTCATGTTCTCTCAATTCTCTCTCTTGCAAAAGTATTGTCTATGCCAAGTTAACTAATTGCTATGATTATGTTGCTATCTTCAATTATGTCTACCCGCTATGCTCACAAAATCATTTCTTGAAAGTATTCTCATTAAATTCCGCTACTCTCAAATTTAATAGGCAAATTCCATTACATTGGTATCAGAGCATTTGGTTTCTCTTTTCTTGCTTAAGAAGAGAGGTCCTTAAGTAGCCTATAAATGGTTGATGTTGTTAATTATAATAGAGTAAGTGGAACAGGGATCTAATATCGGTTTTGTTAAGCCCACTATGTGGGGGATGGTGCACACCTCGGGAGCTTTGGACTTAATAATGGAGTCATTCTAGACTTGTCTACGGCTTTACCATTATTGAGCCATAAGAAGTCTGAAAGGAGCCAACCCTTGGCAACTCTGCTATGTTAGACCTACTCCTCTACTCTCTATAATTAACCACTTTGAGCCGTGGGTGTAGATACTTAAGAGCCGATTTTCAAAGGCTAAGAGGAGTGGCAACTAAGGTTTTGTATTGCCAAAGCATACACTAAGTATAAACATAAATTTTGTTAACATGGTTGACAATAATCAAGAGAGTAGAATGAACATTGATAGCTTTGATTTTGCACATGAAGGTGCTAATGATGATGCTCCCATGTTTGTGAATTATCTCGTCACTAGGTTGCAACAAGCTATGGGCAACCCTGTTTTGCAAGCCGAAGTTACTCAACAACTTCGTGCTTATGGAATTTCCCTTCCTCTCCCAGAAGAAAGAGAGCTTAGGAGGCCTCTTGAAGAGACCCCCAAAAGAAGACTCTCTGCCATTCGAGAGGAGGAATCCAAAGAGAAAGAAATCAATGACAGTCTAAGTTCTTCTGAAGATGTGGCTCCACGAAGACGGCGGTCTAGACGATCGCCTAATCCTCCCAAGAGGAAAAGAGCAACCTATAGTCCTTCTCCTCATCACTCTGAAAGGCAAGAGAGGAAACAAAGGAAGAAAAGGGCTAGGAAGAGGTCACCCTCTTCTACTTCTTCTTCACCTTCCTCCTCTTCCGATGAAAGTTATGGCTATTCTCCTAGAGAATACAAGAGGGGAGGACATCGCAAATCATTTCCTGCATGGCGAAGGTCACAAAAGCTAAAGAAGTTCAAGGAGGGAGGAAAGAGTATCTCTTTTCTCACCTACGATGGCACCTTTGGTGCTACCGACAAAGTGTTGGCCTTCATCCAGCAATTTGATGCGGCCTTTGGGGACGAGGGCTTTACAGAGTCCTCCAAGCTACGCCATGTAGCTATGCACTTCCAAAAATCAACTCGTCAATGGTGGGCTAGCCTTCGTGGCAATGGAGAAGCCCCAAAGACATGGAAAACTCTACGAGTTTCCATCATGAAGCAATTTCTTCCAAGTGATACTAAAGATAAAGTTCTTACCGAATGGCGCGGCTTGAAGCTTCTCTCTCATGAGTCTATCAACAAGTATGCAGACAAGTTTTGGGATTTACATCTCAAAGCTACTGTCTTTCAAAAGATAGACTTTGCCAAACAAAGACAGCAATTCTGTGCGGGATTACCTGAAGAGATGGCCGAATACATCAACTCTCAACGGCCTGGTACTATTATCGAAGTAATCCACCACACCATGGTTGCTTCACGCATCAATTTTCATCAAGGGGCTAGACGTAATGTCAAGCCCATGGAAAACAAAGATAAAAATGATGCAAAGGGGAAATCCAATGCTCAAAATAATTCCCAAGGCACTTCCAACAACAACAACAACAACAACAACAACAATCGGTCCAAGGAGAAGGGAGTTTACAAAGGTAAAAACAAACTCTCTCCTGAAGAGCTTGAAGCTTTTCGCAAGGACCATAAGTGTTTCAAGTGTGGAGAGCAAGGACATGGCTATCGTTCTTGCCCCAAGAAGAATACTCGCAATGAGACTCCTAGGGCTTCCACCATCGAATCTCCAAAAGAGGATGGTCATTGCAAAGGATCATCACTTTCCTATGTGTGGGGAAGGTAAGAGAGCATGACGCCTTCATCTTGTTTGACCCAGGCTCTACTCTCAACTTCATATCAATAGAGTTGGCCACCAAGTTGGGCATTCAAGCTTTTGAGATGGGAGATATAGTAACAGCCGATGCAGCTTTCAAGGGACAACAAGCCTCTGTTACTCCCTTGATTGGGAAGTTGAGGCTTCATGTCCAAAGCTATGTCAACAAAGAAGACTTATTCATCTCTCCTCTCCAACATCAGGATGTTATTCTAGGGGCACCATGGTTTGATCGCATGGCTGCCAACATGAAGTTCTCTGAAAGGAGTATTTACTTCACCTACAGGGGAAAGAACATGTATATAGATGCTAGTGCGCGTGGTCGCACTATTCCACTTGTAGATCCTCTTTCTTTTGATAAATCAATGAAGAGCTCAGTTTCTGCGTACATGATTTATGTCAAAGAGTCTCTAAAAGCTAATAATGTTTCATCAAATGAAAATGATAGGAATCAAGAAGAGTTAGACATGTCTACTTTTCTAAAAGGATTCCAAGATGTGTTCATCGATGATATCCCTATGGACCTACCTCCAAAACGAGGGGATGATGACCATCATATTGAGCTCCTTCCAGGAAGTTTACCGCCTAACAAACCTCCTTATCGAGTCTCACAAGCTCAACAAGAGGAGATTATGAGGCAAGTATAGGAATTAGTAGACAAAGGAATGGTGAGGCCTAGTTCCTCTCCCTTTTGTTCTCCAGTCCTTTTAGTGCAAAAGAAAGATGGTACATACCGTATGTGTGTGGACTATCGAGAACTAAACCATATCACTATCAAAATAGATTTCCCGTGCCTCGGGTAGAAGATATGTTTGATAAGCTACAAGGCTCTACCTACTTCAGTAGGATTGACCTTAAGAGTGGCTATCATCAAATAAGGATAGTGGATGAAGATATCCTAAAGACCGCGTTTCGCAGAACATTTGGTCTTTATGAATATCTAGTCATGTTTTTTGGCTTGACTAATGCACCAGCTACTTTCAATCGTCTCATGGAGAAAATTTTTAGACCATATCGTAAATTCACTGGAGTGTTCTTTGATGATATCATCATCTACTCCAAGTCTTTGGAGGAACATAAGCAACATCTCCAAGTGATTTTTCAAGCCTTGAGGGAGAACAAACTTTTTCTCAACCAAAAGAAAAGTGAATTCTTCCTTCAAGAGATTCAATATCTGGGTCATATTACCTCTCACGATGGTATTCGTATGGATCCATCAAAGTTAGAGGTAATAAAATCATGGCCTAAACCAAGGAATCTACATGAGCTAAGAAGCTTTATTGGTATGTGTGCATACTATAGACGCTTCATAGCAAAATTCTCTCAAGTAGCAGGACCACTACATGACTTAACAAAGAAGAACGTTAAGTTTGTATGGACTGCTAAGGAGCAAAATGCTTTTGAAAAACTCAAAGAGAAGCTTACTTCCCAACCAGTCCTCGTGCTTCCGGATCTCTCAAAGCCATTTGAGGTCCAATGTGATGCTTGTGGTGATTGCCTTGGAGCGGTTTTGCTTCAAGAAGGGCATGCCATAGCATATGAGAGCCGAAGGCTCAATAGTGATGAACGAGTCTTGGGGATTTATGAGAAAGAGCTTTTAGCTGTTCTACATGCCCTAGACACATGGAAGCACTACCTATTGGGGACTCCATTTATCCTACGAACCGACCACCAAAGTCTCAAGTATTTCATGACGCAAACCAAGCTTTCCGACAAACAAATGAGGTGGGCAAATTTTCTTTCGCAATTTAATTTCCATATTGCTCACATAGATGGTAAGCACAATCAAGTAGCCGATGCACTTTCACGACGACCAAAAGTTAATGCGGTGTCTATATCTACTCACAATGATCTATCCTCTATGATAGATGAGTATGCTACTGACCCTAACTTTAAAGACATAATGTCAGCCCTTGCTTTGGGGAAGAAAGAGGAACCATTCACCTTGTAGGATGGTTATCTTCTCCACGGCAATAGGCTATGTGTTACCCATTCCCTTCGTGAGAAGGTTATGTATGAATCCCATGCTCCTCCATATGCAGGGCATAGAGGTATTCAACCTACTCTCCGAGGAGTAGAGACGTATTTCTATTGGCCTACCATGAAAGTGGACATACAAGAGTATGTTTCAAAATGTGTAGTATGCCAAAAGACCAAGTATGATAGAGGGAAGCAACCTGGATTACTCCAGCCATTGCCTATTCCAAATTCACCATGGGAGAGTATATCCATGGATTTCATCTTTGGATTGCCCAAGTCTATCCATGGGAATATAGGAATATGGACAATAGTCGACAGGTTTAGCAAGCAAGTACATTTTATTCCTGTCAAAAAGACTATTAAGGCACATCAAATGGCAACTCTCTTCATATCTCAGATTTTCAAGCACCATGGATTACCCACATCCATCGTGTCAGATAGAGATCCTAGAATGACCAGTAATCTCTGGAAAGGTCTCTTTGAAAATCTAGGAACAAGATTGAATTTCTCTTCGGCCTATCACCCACAAACAGATGGCCAAAGTGAGATAGCCAATCTTACGATACTCGATCTACTCAAAACTTATGTTACCGAAGTAGATCAACGCTCACAATGGGAAAAGTATTTACCGCTAGTAGAGTATGCCTACGATAATACTGTACATACTTCTACGGGGAAAGCACCTTTCGAGATCATAGAGGGAAGACCTAAAAGTCCCTTGCTACTGAAAGTACATGGCAAGATCTTCGCCGCCGATGAGTATAGCCGTGACCTACAAGAATCTTTTCAAAAGATTAGGGAGGCTATAGCCATCTCTCAACAAAGGCAAAAGCTGCTGCTGATAAGCACAGAAGAGCCTTAATGTTCAAAGAAAATGATTGGGTCTTACTCAAGTTCCCTAAGGCTCGATTCAGGCAAACGACGGGCAAAAATCCTACGGGCCATCAAAAGTATTATGCTAAACTAGCAAAAAGATACTATGGTCCTTTCCAAATCTTGAAGCCTATCAATGAGACGGCTTATCAACTCAAGTTGCCCAACCATTGGCTTACACACAATGCCTTTCATGTAAGCCTACTTAAGCCCTACAAAGGAGAGCCACCAATTGAACCAATTATTGAAGACCCTCCCGAAGTCGAAGACCAAGAAGAGGTGCTACAACCCGAAGCTGTCCTTCGGCATGAAGACAAGGTACTACGACATGGTAAGATAATCCGACGGTATCTTATTAAGTTCAAAAGTTATCCTTTTGAAGATGCTAAATGGATGCAAGGAGTACAACTTAAGGATAGTATGAACCTTGTCAATGCTTACAATGCTACATTAGAGTAAGCAAATGTACAAATTTCTTTTAAATGACTCATGTTTTTGTCTTATATGACTAGTCCTCTTTTTAATTGTGCCCAAATTTAACTAGTATGCATGCTTAGAATCATGTTTGTGATGACGACGTCTCTCAAACACCAAGTAGAATTTGTCACTCTACTTTGGGAGAATAAAATGGACTAAAGAGCAGACATGCTTGCGGCAGCTATGTCTCCCAAGCACCAAATGGATTAGTCATCCATCTTGGAAAGATGTCGTAGGGTAAAAAAAGGGATCCTCTACCCGCTAAGTACGATTGACTAATGACTAAGCCTTTATCTCTTCTACCTCATAGTCGAGGACGACTATGATTTGAAGAGAGAGGTAATGTCATAACATCTAATATCTAGCCAACCCAAATGATTTTCTCATATTAAATTGATCACTTAATGTGGGAGAATAAACGGGAACAAGTGTTAAGATATAGATATGTGCTTTTAGATCTATCTCAACACGGGGCCAATAGTAAAGGGGCCCAAATGGGAGATGGTCTATCAAGAGCAAGGCTAACCAATGGAGCATAAGACCTTAGGGTTAGATTCATTGAAGACCTCCAATAATGTGTGAAAAAGACCTTTGACCTTACGTAAGCTAGGGCTGAGCTTGAGGTGGGAAGCCGGCCCAAGCTCGAGGTGCTTGACCTACTTGAGGTGCTTGTCTTGCTGGAGGTGTTTGTCCTGCTTGAGGTGCTTGAGGTGCTTGACTTACTCCAATGCTTGAGGTACTTGACTTGCCGCTTGATTAACGTGCTTGAGGTGCTTGACTTACTCCATGCTTGAGGTGCTTGACTTGCCGCTTGATTAAGGTGCTTGAGGTGCCTTGACATGCTTGCCTGAGATGCTTGTGGGAATACCCCCTAGTCCAAGTCATGCTTGATGACTAAGGTGCTTGAGCTCCTAAAGTCAAAAAGATCCCTACAAGGAGGGGGGCGAGCCTACAAGGGGGGGGGATGAGAGAGAACACACGCACACACACAAGGGAAGCCCCAACTTGAAGAGGCAGCAAGGACACTTGTCAAGTTCCTCCTCATGTTGCCCTCATGGTGTGCCTGAAGCCTATTGGTTGGACACCCAAGGGGTCCAATGATAATTTAGGATATTTAATTAATTGATTTTGCATTTATCAAGTCCTCTCTCTCAAAGGGGAAAGGGGGACACTTGTCCCAAGGCTACCCCTGTTGCTTGTAATGGCTCCTGCTTGTGATTGGCTAGGCATGGAGGGGTCCAATGAGCTTCAAGCATGAGCTACAAGGGGGGGTCGACCAAAGCAAGCTAGGGGGGTGCTTAGGGGGTATACTCACCCACACACACTCACAAACACTCTCATTGTGTGCTATGCAAAGTGCAAGATCTCGCTCTCCAAGCAAGTAGAGGTTGAGAGCCTACACCAACACTCTTGGCTATGGAGTGCAAATCCAACCAAGAGCCATGCTTCAATGCTTGAGCTTGTCATCTCCTTCTTCTTCATTACTATGCTATTATGTATGCTAGCTCAAGAGTTATGATAAGTGAGGAACTAGCTCTTTCTCGTATGAAATGTTTCTTCTTCCTCTTCCCTACCCTCATTCCCTGCTAGCTCTCTCCACCTTCGAAGGTGTTTGAGGTCTTGGGACTGAGGCTTTGTATAGTTAAAGCTTTCTTCAAGTTTAGGTTATGCTATGATGGTGATGCATGAAGCTTTCCATCTTCATTGCTTCACCTAGGTCACAAGGAACACAAAGAATGTATTGTAACAAGTCTCTCTTTATGGGAGAAATCATAATACAAATGCCTATTGGAGGGGGGACCGGATCCACATAAATCCGTTCCTCAACTATTGTCATGTTCTCTCAATTCTCTCTCTTGCAAAAGTATTGTCTATGCCAAGTTAACTAATTGCTATGATTATGTTGCTATCTTCAATTATGTCTACCCGCTATGCTCACAAAATCATTTCTTGAAAGTATTCTCATTAAATTCCGCTACTCTCAAATTGAATAGGCAAATTCCATTACAAGTGGTGCAGGGAGGCCGACACCAAGTGCCGTGAGTGTTGGCATTATGCGCATGTAGCTTAGGCTACGGCTGCAGTGAAAGCATGCGCTCCATTAAATTAGGGGTTGATGGGAAAACTAACCATGCAATGCAGGTTGGCATTCGTATTGTCGGCTCTCATGTTTGCATCTATGTGCTCCTTAGCACGGTCGGTACTCATATGGAAATGCTACAGATTCAAGCGGATGTTCTCTGTAGCATTTATGCTTTGTTTTGCTTCTCAAACCTTTGCCTCATACTCTCGCTCCTACTGCAATTCTTGAATTTTGGGATGGGGTGAAGGTCCCCTCTTGGAGTTTCTCACGAAACCATTTACTTCTTAGACCTCGTACTTACCTCAATCAACCGAACCCTATTGAAATCTATATTCCCCATTCCTCTCTCAATATCTAACTCTGAGCATCTTTAATCCTCGTCATCTCCCCCGACACAAGGCAAAACGCAGTGCAAATCTTTCTCCAAAACAACCCTACTTGCTTTTAAATCATACGTTGTTATTATTATAATTATTATTATTATTATTTACTCAACTCTAAGCCCTATTTGTAAGCAGTTTTGAATGGCTATCAAATCCATCCGTAATCTATACATACTTCAAGTCAACCTCAAATGAGTCTCAGCTCAGTCCCTAAAATATACTAAAAAGGACAATCATTTAGTTTTGTTCTCGTCCAAATTGTGAAGTTGCTATATATTAGTTTTAAGAATGCCACTAAATGGCTTGAAATCAACACTAATCTCAATCTTTTTATAATCACTTTTCTACTGGTATACTCTACCATGCTAAGAAAAAAAAGATATAAATTTAAGAAAAGAATTACAAAAACCACTTATCTCTAATTCTTTAGAGTTTTCCATAGCTTTGCTTGCATATGTAGGAACATAGACAAAGCTCTCATACCACTGCTACATCCGGAGGCGTGGCTGCCCTGCAAATCATCCAAGATAACACCATACAACACATAAATCGGCAAATCTCCATACCTGACGAACCTCATAGCACAGCATCAAAGCCGTACGCAAACAAAGAGAGAGATTGAGAGCACGAGAGGATAAAAGAGCGCGTGCAGACGCACCTCCTAGACCGGAGTGCTACGCCGGCATGGTGAGAGAGAAGAGTGAAGAGGAGAGAAGAACAACGCAAACACTGGGTGAAATCTCCCCCCGTGCAAGAGTGACCATTTCCCTCTCGCACGTATTTGATTTATAGATTTCTTGAATGGTCAAATGTGTGTACAAACTGGTCGGCCGATCATAAATGGCCAAAGCTCATAAAAGAGCACTTGAATAATAAAATGTACATGATATACATATCCATTCGCATAGGCCAAGTTGGGTCTAGTCTTTTCCACCTGGCAGCTGCAATAAATAATAAAATATCAATTCTATAACAGTAGTACCTTGTCTTCATGCCGAAGGACAACTTCGGGTTGTAGCACCTCTTCCTAGTCTTCAACTTCGGGAGGGTCTTCAATAATTGGTTCAGTTGGTGGCTCTCCTTTGTAGGGCTTAAGTAGGCTTACATGAAAGGCATTGTGTATAAGCCAATGGTTGGGCAACTTGAGTTGATAAGCCGTCTCATTGATGGGCTTCAAGATTTGGAAAGGACCATAGTATCTTTTTGCTAGTTTAGCATAATACTTTGATGGCCCGTAGGATTTTTGCTCGTCGTTTGCCTTAATTGAGCCTTAGGAAACTTGAGTAAGACCCAATCATTTTCTTTGAGCATTAAGGCTCTTCTGTGCTTATCAGCAGCAGCTTTTTGCCTTTGTTGAGAGATGGATATAGCCTCCCTAATCTTTTGAAAAGATTCTTGTAGGTCACGGCTATACTCATCGGCGGCGAAGATCTTCCCATGTACTTTCAGTAGCAAGGGACTTTTAGGTCTTCCCTCAATGATCTCAAAAGGTGCTTTTCCCGTAGAAGTATGTACAGTATTATTGTAGGCATACTCTACTAGCGGTAAATACTTTTCCCATTGTGAGCGTTGATCTACTTCGGTAACATACGTCTTGAGTAGATCGAGTATCGTAAGATTGGCTATCTCACTTTGGCCATCCGTTTGTGGGTGATAGGCCGAAGAGAAATTCAATCTTGTTCCTAGATTTTCAAAGAGACCTTTCCAGAAATTACTGGTCATTCTAGGATCTCTATCTGACACGATGGATGTGGGTAATCCATGGTGCTTGAAAATATGAGATATGAAGAGAGTTGCCATTTGATGTGCCTTAATGGTCTTTTTGACAGGAATAAAATGTGCTTGCTTGCTAAACCTGTCGACTATTGTCCATATTCCTGTATTCCCATGGATAGACTTGGGTAATCCAAAGATGAAATCCATGGATATACTCTCCCATGGTGAATTTGGAATAGGCAATGGCTGGAGTAATCTAGGTTGCTTCCCTCTATCATACTTGGTCTTTTGGCATACTACACATTTTGATACCTACTCTTGTATGTCCACTTTCATGGTAGGCCAATAGAAGTACGTCTCTACTCCTTGGAGAGTAGATTGAATACCTCTATGCCCCGCATATGGAGGAGCATGGGATTCATACATAACTTTCTCACGAAGGGAGTGGGTAACACATAGCCTATTGCCGTGGAGAAGATAACCATCCTGCAAGGTGAATGGTTCCTCTTTCTTCCCCAAAGCAAGGGCTGACATTATGTCTTTAAAGTTAGGGTCAGTAGCATACTCATCTATCATAGAGGATAGATCATTGTGAGTAGATATAGACACCGCATTATTTTTTGGTCGTCGTGAAAGTGCATCGGCTACTTGATTGTGCTTACCATCTATGTGAGCAATATGGAAATTAAATTGCGAAAGAAAATTTGCCCACCTCATTTGTTTGTCGGAAAGCTTGGTTTGCGTCATGAAATACTTGAGACTTTGGTGGTCGGTTCGTAGGATAAATGGAGTCCCCAATAGGTAGTGCTTCCATGTGTCTAGGGCATGTAGAACAGCTAAAAGCTCTTTCTCATAAATCCCCAAGACTCGTTCATCACTATTGAGCCTTCGGCTCTCATATGCTATGGCATGCCCTTCTTGAAGCAAAACCGCTCCAAGGCAATCACCACAAGCATCACATTGGACCTCAAATGGCTTTGAGAGATCCGGAAGCACGAGCACTGGTTGGGAAGTAAGCTTCTCTTTGAGTTTTTCAAAAGCATTTTGCTCCTTAGCAGTCCATACAAACTTAACGTTCTTCTTAGTTAAGTCGTGTAGTGGTCCTGCTACTTGAGAGAATTTTGCTATGAAGCGTCTATAGTATGCACACATACCAATAAATCTTCTTAGCTCATGTAGATTTCTTCGGTTAGGCCATGCTTTTATTACCTCTAACTTTGATGGATCCATTTGGATACCATCTTTAGAGATAATATGACCTAGGTACTGAATCTCTTGAAGGAAGAATTCGCTTTTCCTTTGGTTGAGATAAAGCTTGTTCTCCCTCAATGCTTGAAAAATCACTTGGAGATGTTGCTTATGTTCCTCCAAAGATTTGGAGTAGATGATAATATCATCAAAGAACACTCCAGTGAATTTACGATATGGTCTAAAAATTTTCTCCATCAAATGATTGAACGTAGCTAGTGCATTAGTCAATCCAAAAGGCATGACTAGATATTCATAAAGACCAAACGTTGTGCGAAACGCGGTCTTTAAGATATCTTCATCCACTATCCTTATTTGATGATAGACACTCTTAAGGTCAATCCTACTGAAGTAGGTAGAGCCTTGTAGCTTATCAAACAGATCTTCTACCCGAGGTACGGGAAATCTGTTTTTGATAGTGATATGGTTTAGTGCTCGATAGTCCACACACATACGGTATGTACCATCTTTCTTTTGCACTAAAAGGACTGGAGAACAAAAGGGAGAGGAACTAGGCCTCACCATCCCTTTGTCTACCAGCTCTTGTACTTGCCTCATGATCTCTTCTTGTTGAGCTTGTGAGACTCGATAAGGAGGCTTGTTAGGTGGTGAGCTTCCAAGAAGGAGCTCAATGCGATGGTCATCATCCCCTCGTTTTGGAGGTAAGTCCATAGGGATATCATCGATGAACACATCTTGGAATCCTTTTAGAAAATTAGACAAGTCTAACTCTTCTTGATTCCTAACATTTACATTTGATGAAACATTAGTATCTTTTAGAGACTCTTTGACAAAAATCATGTACGCAGAAACTGAGCTCTTCATTGACTTATCAAAAGCAAGAGGATTTACAAGTGGAATAGTGCGACCACGCTCACTAGCATCTATATACATGTTCTTTCCCCTGTAGGTGAAGTAAATTCTCCTTTCAGGGATCTTCATGTTGGTAGCCATGAGATCAAACCATGGTTCCCCTAGGATAACATCTTGATGTTGGAGAGGAGAGATGAAGAAGTCTTCTTTATCGACATAGCTTTGGACATGAAGCCTCAACTTCCCAATCAAGGGAGTAACGGAGGCTTGTTGTCCCTTGAAAGCTGCATCAGCCACTACTATATCTCCCATCTCAAAAGCTTGAATGCCCAACTCTATTGATATGAAGTCGAGAGTAGAGCCAGGGTCAAACAAGATGAAGGCATCATACTCTCTTACCTTTCCCCAAGCATAGGAGAGTGATGATCCTTTGCAATGAGCATCCTCTTTTGGAGCTTCGATGGTTGAAGCCCTAGGAGTCTCATTGCGAGTATTCTTCTTGGGGCAAGAACGATAGCCATGTCCTTGCTCCCCACACTTGAAACACTTATGGTCCTTGCGAAAAGCTTCAAGCTCTTCAGGAGAGAGTTTTTTTTTACCTTTGTAAACTCCCTTCTCCTTGGACCGATTGTTGTTGTTGTTGTTGTTGGAAGTGACTTGGGGATTATTTTGAGCATTGGTTTTTCCCTTTGCATCATTTTTGTCTTTGTTTTCCATGGGCTTAACAT
Organism: Adiantum capillus-veneris; assembly: GCF_014529385.1. Taxonomy (NCBI): domain Eukaryota; kingdom Viridiplantae; phylum Streptophyta; class Polypodiopsida; order Polypodiales; family Pteridaceae; genus Adiantum; species Adiantum capillus-veneris. Next base: position 137,589,637 of record NC_140956.1, read on the forward strand.
TACGTCTAGCCCCTTGATGGAAATTGATGCGTGAAGCAACCATGGTATGATGGATTACTTCGGTAATAGTAGCAAGCCGTTGAGAGTTGATGTATTCGGCCATCTCTTCAGGTAATCCCGCACAAAATTGTTGCCTTTTCTTGGCAAAGTCTATCTTTTGAAAGACAGTAGCCTTGAGATGTAAATCCCAAAACTTGTCTACATATTTGTGGATAGACTCATGGGAGAGGAGCTTTAAGCTGCGCCATTCGGTAAGCACTTTGTCCTTTGCATCGCTTGCAAGGAATTGCTTCATGATGGAAACTCGTAGAGTTTTCCATGTCTTTGGGGCTTCACCACTTCCACGAAGGCTAGCCCACCATTGACGACCTGATTTTTGGAAGTGCATAGCTACATGGTGTAGCTTGGAGGACTCTGTGAAGCCCTCATCTCCAAAGGCCGCATCAAATTACTGGATGAAGGCCAACACTTTGTCGGTAGCACTGAAGGTGCCATCATAGGTGAGAAAAGAGATACTCTTTCCTCCCTCCTTGAACTTCTTTAGCTTTTGTGACCTTCGCCATGCAGGAAATGATTTGCAATGTCCTCCCCTCTTGTATCCTCTAGGAGAATAGCCATAACTTTCATCGGAAGAGGAGGAAGGTGAAGAAGAAGGAGAAGAGGGTGACCTCTTCCTAGCCCTTTTCTTCCTTTGTTTCCTCTCTTGCCTTTCAGAGTGATGAGGAGAAGGACTATGTGTTGATCTTTTCCTCTTGGGAGGAGTGGGCGATCGTCTAGACCGCCGTCTTCTTTGAGCCACATCTTCAGAGGAACTTAAACTTTCATTGCTTTCTTGCTCTTTGGATTCCTCCTCTCGAATGGGAGAGAGTCTTCTTTTGGGGGTCTCTTCAAGAGGCCTCCTAAGCTCTCTCTCCTCTTGGAGAGGAAGGAAAATTCCATAAGCACGGAGTTGTTGAGTAACTTCGGCTTGCAAAGCAGGGTTTCCCATAACTTGCTGCAACCTAGTGACGAGATAATTCACAAACATGGGAGCATCATCATTAGCACCTTCATGTGAAAAATCAAAGCTATCAATGTTCATTCTACTCTCTTGATTATTGTCATCCATGTTAACAAAATTTATGTATATACTTAGTGTATGCTTTGGCAATTCAAAACCTTAGTTGCCACTCCTCTTAGCCTTTGAAAATCGGCTCTTAAGTATCTACACCCATGGCTCAAAGTGGTTAATTATAGAGAGTAGAGGAGTAGGTCTAACATAGCAGAGTTGCCAAGGGCTAGCTCCTTTCAGACTTCTTATGGCTCAATAATGGTAAAGCCATAGGCAAGTCTAAAAAGACTCCATTATTAAGTCCAAATCTCCCGAGGTGTGCACCATCCCCCACATAGTGGGCTTAACAAAACCGATATTAGATCCCAATTCCACTTACCCTATTATAATTAACAACATCAACGATTTATAGGATACTTAAGGACCTCTCTTCTTAAGCAAGAAAAGAGAAACCAAATGCTCTGATACCAATGTAATGGAATTGGCCTATTTACCTTGAGAGTAGCGGAAATTAATGAGAGTACTTTTGAGAAATAACTTTGTGAGCATAACGGGTGAACATAATTGAAGATAGCAACATAATCATAGCAATTAGTTAACTTGGCATGAACAATACTTTTGCAAGAGAGAGAATTTAGAGAACATGACAACAGTTGAGGACTGGATTTATGTGGAGCCGGCGGTCCCCCCTCCAATAGGCATTTGTATTATGATTTCTCCCATTAAGAGAGACTTGTTACAATACAGTCTTTGTGTTCCTTGTGGCCTAGGTGATGCAATGAAGATGGAAAGCTTCATGCATCACAAACATAACATAAACTTGAAGAAATATTTAACTATCCCAAGCCTCAGTCCCAAGACCTCAAACACCTTCGAAGGTGGAGAGAGCTAGCAGGGAATGAGGGTAGGGAAGAGGAATAAGAAACATTTTGTAGGAGAAAGAATTAGTTCCTCACTTGTCATACTCTTGTTGCTAGCATACATAATAGCATAGTAATGAAGAAGAAGGAGATGGCAAGCTTAAGCATCCCCCTAGCTTGCTTGGGTCGACCCCCCCTTGTAGCTCATGCTTGAAGCTCATTGGACCCCTCCAGGCCTAGCCAATCATGAGCAGGAGGCATTACAAGCAATAGGGGTAGCCTTGAGACAAGTTTCCCCCTTTCCCCTTTGAGAGAGAGGGCTAGATAAATGCTAAATCAATTAATTAAATCTCCTAAATTACTATTGGACCCCTTGGGTGGCCAACCAATAGGTTTCAGGCATCACATGAAGGTAACATAGGTAGGGGCCTGACATGTGTCCTTGTTGGCTCTTCAAGCTTGGGCCTTCCTTGTGTGTGTGAGTGGGTGTTCTCTCTCTAGCCCCTAGGAAAAGGGCTCGCCTCCCCTCTTGTAGGGATGCCTTTGACTTTTGGTGCTCAAGCACCTTAGTCATCAAGCATGACTAAGCACTTGGACTAGGGGGTATTCCCACAAGCATCTCACGCAAGCTTGTCAAAGCACCTCAAGTACCTTAATCAAGCACCTCAAGCATGACAAGCACCTCGAGCTTGGGCCGGGTTCCCACCTCAAGCTCAGACCTAGCTTACCTAAGGTCAAAGGACTTTTACACACATTATTGGAGGTCTTCAATGAAGCTAACCCTAAGGTCTTATGCTCCATTGGTTAGCCTTGCTCTTGATAGACCATCTCCCATTTGGGCCCCTTTACCATTGGCCCCATGTTGAGATAGATCTATAAGCACACATCTATATCTTAACACTTGTTCCCGTTTATTCTCCCACATTAAGTGATCAATTTAATATGAGAAAATCATTTGGGTTGGTTAGATATTAGATTTTATGACATAATTTGTCAAACCATGGGACGAAGGTGACTCGACTAGTGCATAGAGGCTACAAGAGGTTGCCAATATCTCGAAAAACATGCTACACTCAAGTGACTGAAATCACCAAAAGCCAATCGCTCATCGGCAAGCAAATCACATTCGTTACAGCATCAAATGACATCCAAACGTAACAAAACTTCTGGGACAAGTTTATAAGACCTAAGCACACATGCCTATGGTCTCAAACCCCACTTTAGGTCAAGTTCCAAAATCGCGATATTAACAGCAGTGGATTTTTGACCTAGTTGTTTTCGACCGAGAATGCATCTAAATGCTTAGCAATGATACCCCAATACCTTGACTATGCTTAATTTTTGATGTAAAAGTGTAAATTCCTAGTTATGATGAAATTAGGCCGTGGGTCTGCAACGCCAAAAGCTACGAAATACTGTGAATGGCTTATGTGAATGCGTAGAGCTCTTACATGCAGTTGCAATGCAACAAACGCAATCACAATGTAACAACCAGAGAGAGAGTAGGAAGCGTGAGAAGGAGAGAAGTAAGCTCCGTTAGCTCACGCTGTGTATTTCTTATCCAAAACCTATAAAAATTGGCTTTTATACCTTAGCCAAGGTTTTTGGGTGGTCAAAACTAATAATATGGTGTTCTACCAAAGCTGGGAAATGAGTAGCTAATACAATCTGGAAGCTTGTAGCCATGGCTCATTAATTACAAGGTTTATCCGTGAAAATAAGAGTTACAGTATTCCCGATTTATTAAAATAATAAATGTTTTACAAGGAAAACTCTGAAAAATGGTGTCCGCGTTAGCTTGCTGCTAATATTGAATTACAAGGAGATATCTCCATACCGCTCAGATTTAGAACCAGATAACAACTTCAGAGATTCAATATAGCTTGAGAGTAGAATGAAGATCGTGTCAAAAACCATTGTAAAAGACCTTGTATTCATTGTGTTTTGATCATATACAATGCTTCATATTCGCGATTATACATAGTTTGTCGATCTCAATTGTGTTGCTCTAAAGTAGCATCTTGTTCACCAAATAGATTTTTAATTGTGCTAGGTGTATCTTGGCGAGCTTGCTTGAATTTATGCTCATTTTCCATGCCAACATAATATATATTCCTTGTGGAATATCTTGTGAACAGATTGCACATCGGCTACTATTTTGCATTAAACAAATAAGACAAACAAGTGATAATAATGACGACATGTCAATGTATATTATCCACTCCATCCATCAAAATTCTTGGAGCAATCCACGGTCGCTTAGACATCTTTGCATCCCCTGCTCTCTGTGTCTCCAAAACTGCAGAGTCCGACTGTGTGCTTGGATGCATATAATTAATTGATGCGCGCTTAGCTAGCGTTCTGAGCATCATTCCCCAATCAATGATGCCAAAACGAGGTTTATTTACGCGAGTAAAGTCCAACATTATGTTAAAAAATTGCAGGTCACTGTGGACTATCCTGGCAGAGTGGACAGCCGCAACGCCATTGATTAAGGCATGACAAATGGCTGGCATCTACTTGATCACTATCTTGATCCGTGTCGTGTCTATCTCTTGTACAGGAATATTTGCTACAGAAAATGACCTCCAACCGTGTTGTAGCATGTGCATGTGTCGTCTGAATAATCCGTGGACAAATGGTAAGCGACAGATCATGTCCCCCACGGTACCCCCATTGTAGTATGGGAATATAGTGATCCAAGGAGCTTCGGTGGTAAAGCCAATGCACCTTACAATGGAGGGGTGAAGCGTTTGCATTCCTTGCTCTGTCTGAAAGCTGTCAAATTTTGCTTCACTCCCTATCTTGTAGCATTTTCCCACATATGTGATGTGATTTGGAAAGAAAGAGATGCCTTTGATGGTGTACAATGTGCACACACCAAAGGATCCTGCGTACCTTCTCCCAAGGCCTCGTGCGGGATGCCAACAAGATGAGCACACTTGGTATTCAAAGCCATGCAAATGATTGTGCCGGTGCCGTTGGCATCTGATCAACCTCCAAAAGCTGCTTGTGCATCTTGGGCCATCTTCAATCTCTTGGGTAAGGCTTCTTGGTCCTGTGCTTTCACACACTTCATCTTTACCTTCTTTTTCTCCCACAATTTATCCCAGATCTCTAATTTTGACATGTCGTAGGCAGGAGGGATATCGTCCTTTAAGTCTCTGCAACATACTTTTATATTGCCCAACACTGTCCTAACCTTGTGGTGGGGATCAAATTCTCGAATCCTTGTTGGAATCAGCAACTCGTATTGGCCATCACCTTGCAACAAGCACTCTGTGTTCTCCCATATAGCGCTAGTGAGGTCTTTGATGAAGACATTGCTTTCACTAATCTGCTATCGACCATCTGCACATGATGATATTGCCAAAATACATTCTTTTCTAATGGCACACATAATAATTTTCTTTTCATCTGGCGTCATTTTTGTATTGGACAATAAAAAACATCATATTAAATATAAATTCATGGTTGTACATTGCACTAACACTCTCACACAAATTCAGGAAAACCCTCAACCATGACTTGAAGACTTTAAGAAATGTGCATGGAAATATAGAGTGCGCTTGAAAACAATCTTCACTTTAAATTGCAATCTGTTACATGTGAGGGCCATACCCAGACTTGGCCCTACTCACCTCCCTCCGTCCTCTAGACCGTTCTAGGGAATGACATAGATCTATCTGCAAGTATCCCTCCCACTTGGGACCGACACTCAGACAGGACTCCGGTCTATCTCGAATGACAACCCAAGAAGGTACATCCCTTCATTCAACGATTCTATCCGCTTCTCATAATCAATCTGTCCTTGACAGCTTTCCGCACCTAAAATCATGGTCCTTTTATTCGATTCTCTTGATCTTTAACTTGAGGATCTGCTCTTGCTTTCTTGTTCTCCCTTGGTTCATGGTGATAACCCCTTTTCCCTGACAAGCAGGCACGTCAGTTATCACTTTATCCTACGAAGAGGGATCTTGCAATCCTACCTGGTCTCGCTCGTCCCTGATTACCCATTTTCTTAATCCCACGTAGTCCTAGCGTTTAACATAAAATTTTTAAATCAAAATCCGCCCATCTGACCCTCTGGATTCGCCCACCCATTGAACCATTTCATGAAAATTACTTCCCGAGGTAATACTTAACTACTGTAAAATCAGGAAGATAGCAGTCTATCAGACATCATCAGACAACAAGCAGCATGCAATCTGTTGCATATCCTCGTTCAGGGAAATTCATCTGGTTATTCCCACCAAATCTTTATTTAGAAATTTTTTAATTCATTTCCTTTTCTTTATCTGCTACAATTAGCTTGTAACTAGTTTCCACATTTAGTTTCAACCAATTCACCTTACCTCCTCATTTAGGACCAAGATAATCGGTTACAACGTAGTCCTAGCGTTTAACATAAAATTTTTAAATCAACATCCGGCCATCTGACCCTCCAGATCCGTCCACCCGCCGAACCATTTCATGAAAATCCCTTCCCGAGGTAGTACTTAACTACTACGAAATCAAGAAGACAGCAGTCTATCAGACATCATCAGACAACAAGCAGCATGCAATTTGTTGCATATCCTCGTTCAAGGAAATTCATCTGGTTGTTCCCACCATATCTTTATTTAGAAACTTTTAAATTCATTTTCTTTCCTTTATCTGCTATAATTAGCTTGTAACTAGTTTCCTAACTAATCATGCAACATATTTAGTTTCAACCAATTCATCTTGCCTCCCCATTCAGGACCAAGATAATCGGTTACAAGCCATCAAAATGGCAGCACCTCCACAATATTTCTCAGAATTAAGTGTTTGGGAAAGGCTCATCAAGTAATTTAATCATTCCTTCCCAAGCATTTTATTTTGAGAGGTATAGTGCCATCTGGTGATAGATGCACAAGATAGCCCCTATATTCCTAACCTTTCCAGTTCCTTTTTAAGCAACCAAGTCGAAAAAATTTACTTCCAGTAAGAAACCGCGGGTACTTCACTTGGCTAGGCAAAAATAAAACAAATCCATTCATCCCTTATCCCTCGGGCATGAATGACCTAGGTATAACAACTTGCCGGTTATGCTGCCCTAGCCGAAAAGGTCCAATCTCCGTCAAGTTTCCCAAGAGAATCCTCTCAATGGGCCGGTTTTTCAATCAAATTGACCCCAAGAAGATCCATCTTGATTTTCGGTCATTTCCAAACAATCTTTAAAACTCCTAGTTAATTTTATGTTTTGCAATGGGCTATCCCTATCACCTCTCAAGATTCCTTTTTGACTCGTAGTTCGTAATTTTCAGATTCATTCATTTATCAACCTTAATTTCTACTTTCATTAATTATCTACCAGCCAATTTTACTTAGAAAATACTTGCCATATGCATTTGACGGTTAATGTCTCTTCAAAAATGCCAACCTTTTTAAGTTCAATACCCGTTTTGTACAATTCCCAGGTTTTTGCAATCCTTTGCCATCCATGGGGCATCTCCATGGAAGCTTGTAGATTTTTCGGTTCAAACAACACGGAGATCAATTCCGCGAAGTTATCCCCTATCTCCCTCATCCCGTATTTGCAAACAAACTTGAAATTGACAACTTTAAAAATACTCTTCAATACCAAAAATTGAACTACTTCTATCGGGTTTAAACAACTACTCTTTTCTTATGGTGCCTAGCTTTCCATTTTAGGAAGCTAGAAGGTCGTCCTATAATTTATGATCAGTCTTCGAGCTTTCCATTAAAGCTCTCTTTGGGGATAAAATGGGAATCTAGAGCTTTCCATTAAAGCTTGGAAACAAAGGATTATAACCATACATTCTTCTACCGTAAAGAGACATGCAAACCCTAAGCTTGATTACCATAATGAGACTAAACCTTTCTCTCTTTAACGAGACAAGGTTTCCATGGAAGCTTAACCCTAATCACACAAGGTCACCATGGAAGCTAAACCCTAAATTGCAAGCTTGTCTTTCAAAGCTTTTCCTAAGTGCAAAGTTACTGTTAAAGCTTAGCTTAAGAGTGCAAACCTACCTCTGAATCTTAACTTAATGATGTATAGATACTCTTAACACTTAACCCTAATTGCAAGGTTACCATTAAAGCTTAAACCCTAAAATTCAAGGTAGTCACTAAAGCTTACAACTAAGTGCAAAGTCACCATTAAATCTTAGCTTAAAAGTGCAAATCTACCTTTGAAGCTTAACTTTATGATGCATAGATACTCTTAGCACTTAACCCTAATTGCGAGGTTTCTATTAAAGCTTAAACCTAAAATACAAGGTAGTCACTAAATCTTACACCTAAGTGCAAAGTTACCATTAAAGATTAGCTTACGAGTGCAAATCTACCTTTGAAACTTAACTTTATGATGCATAGATACTCTTATCACTTAACCCTAATTGCGAGGTTTCCATTAAAGCTTAAACCTAAAATACAAGGTAGTCACTAAAGCTTACACCTAAGTGAAAATTTACCATTAAAGCTTAGTTTACGGGTGCAAATCTACCTTTGAAGCTAAACTTTATGATGCATAACTACCATTAATACTTAACCCTAATTCCAAGGTTACCATTAAAGCTTAAACCTAAAATGATGCACATAAACCTTCCTAATATTAAAACACATGGGTTAATTAATCCTACTAGAGATGAAGATTGCCTTCTCTAAACAAGAGTAAAGTGGGTTGAAGTCCTTCTTAAAGATATGTGACGCTCAAGGAGGAAGGAAAGGGATTTAGGATGAAGAGGAAGGAGAGAGGATCTTCTTCACAAAACCCTCAAGGGTTTGGCCTTCAAGAGAGGGAGAGAGCAAGAGAAAGGTTTAATGGAAACCTTGATTACTTAAGTATAATCTTGAGCATGGAAAGTATGCAAGTAGCTTAGCAATATGTGTGTGTGAAATTACAAAGGAGAGGGGGTGCTTATATAGGAAATGGTGGGTATTCTCTTCTCAATTCCTATTGGACCCCAATTCTCTTCTCAATTACTATTGGACCCTAATTCTCTTCTCAATTGCAATTGGACCCCAATTCTCTTCTCAATTACTATTGGACCCTAATTCTCTTCTCAATTGCAATTGGACCCCAATTCTCTTCTCAATTGCTATTGGACCCTAATTCTCTTCTCAATTGCTATTGGATCCCAATTCTCTTCTCAATTGCTAGTGGACCCCAATTCTCTTCTTAATTCCTATTGGACCCCAATTTTCTTCTTAATTCTTATCTCTTAAATTTATCTTTCAATCAAGTTAGTCCCTTTTTCTCTCAGTTCTCGATCTAGATCCGTTCCCACGCGGCTTTTGATGAAGAAGTATAAAAATAATCTTAATCTTTTTGAAAAAATATAGGGATGACGTAATTTCTTATCCGAAATATCCTTGTCTTTTCATTCTGGAGTAAAGTCTCGTTGTCTGCATGACTTCTTTATCGGTCTTACTTTTTCTAAATTATTCTCTAAGCTGAAAAAGTTCTGAATGGCTCTAGGGTTTAGGGAGGGACCTTACAAACTCCCTAACAAAAAGAAAGAGTTGTCCTCAACTCGGGACATGCTTTAGAGAGTAGACAGACTTAATCTTTGGTCAACTTATGGTTGAAGATGGTCAGTAACTTTAAGATATTTAGATTTAAGGACAGTGAAGCTGGTATGGACCTTGAATAATACACCTCTTCCATTTTTAGTGTTGACTCAAAAGTCTTAATTATAAACAAGTCCTAATGACTCGGGGTTACTTTAATTACTGAGTGTAATCTTACTCACTAGGTATTTTTTCTTTGGTGTGACCGGATTGTGTTTCTCTTGTGAGGTTTAAAGATCATTTCTTCACTTCGCTCTCTATCTAGCCTTAATACGCTTTGTAAAAATCTTACCATTCTTACCTAGACTTTAACTTTTTCCCGTTTTGAGCATTGACTTATTTCTCTATTAATATCATCCAACTGATACCATGTTCTTGATAGTTAAGGATTTCATACTGATCTTTCAATTAATCTTGCAATATATCCTCCCTTGTGTACCCAATTTATTTCCTCCATCCTTATTTCTCTTATGTCTATAGCTTACTACCTCATCTTTCACTTGGTAATCAGATATTTCACGTATCATAACAATTATATCTGTAAAACATCATAGACGATTTGAATCTCAAAAGAATTGACTGACTACAGATGCTTGAATTCCATAAATATGACGATTGATCACATCCGCATAAAAATTACATCAAAAGTGCCATCGATATCTTGAAGAATAATTATAAGTTGTTCCAAAGAACCAACCAAAAATATGATCAAGGGCTTGGACAAAAGGGAGATATTGATTTGATTCCAAAAGGTCCACAATATCTGAATGCAAGCTTACGAAATTTCCCTAGCTTTAAGGAGCTGCGTTTGGTTTTGACTCTGAGGAAAACTTGTTCGCCTTCGCTAAAGCTTCTAGCGGAACGGTGAAGATCAGCGTAGTGTATCACTAGCTCTCTTCAGGTTGTCTCTAATGACTAGAAGTTGATGATCCATCTCTTCCAGAGTAGACTTAGTGGTAGGAACATGAAGAGCTGGGTCGGCTAATCGAAGAGAGACTAAACATTCCTGACCATACAAGGCTTTAAAGGGTGATATTCCGAGGCTACGATGGTGAGAAGAGTTAAATAATCAAACTCAACTAGGGGGAAACTTGATCCCTTTTTGGGGCTACTGGTTGTAGTATGCTCGAAACATATCTTCAATGACTTGATTCACTCGCTCAGTTTGACCATCAGTCTCCGGATAATATGTTGAGATGACATTCAGTTGGGTACCCAGAGATTGAAACATGGCTTGACAAAACTTAGAAGTAAATTTGGCATCCCGATCACTGATGATTCTTGCAGGGATTCCATGTAATCTTACTACCTCTTTGACAAATACTTGGGCTATGTCGATGGCGGTGGCTATCTTCTTGATTGGAATTAGATGAGCCACCTTAGAGAGCTTATCTACTATGACAAAAATAGAATCATGGTTTCCAATTGTCTTTGGAAGACTAGTGACAAAGTCCATACTCAGACATTCCCACTTCATCTGAAGAATATCTAGGGATTGAAGCTTTCCAGGTAGTAAAGAAGACCATCTGCTAAGGTATAGTCAGTTAAGTGTTCCCTCGGGTTCTGAGCTTGAATCTCTTGTAGAAGAGGTCTAAAATAGGGTTCTACCTGAATTTCTTATTGAACTCCCTTGGGTAAAGAAGAGCTAAGGAGTGAAATTAGTCAGGGTTGATGAGGACAGGACTGCTGGTCAAGAGGTCTTTGAGTCTATTGAAGGCAGCATCTCTCTCCAACAAAAAAAGAAAGAGTTGTCCTCAACTCGAATAAAATACGTAATTGATGAATCTTCTTGGATATGTCTTGCGACTTAACTTCTTGTTAACGCTTTCAACTTGACTTCTCTCTTACACTTCTTCATCCCCAAAAATCTGCTATAAGATTGGAGTCATGGGAAATCTTTCTTAATAAGCTATCTTGTTGAATAAGTCATCGCGTTTGTGGCTTCTTTGATACGCTGCTTCCTCTTTATAAGCTATTGGTAATCCTTTCTTTCTCAGCTCTTGTTATCCTCTTATTTTTGCGATCTTCACTCTCTTGTAACTTAGTCATTTTCTTATCTGATGGCGTCTTGGTTCTTCCTGTATGCATCTCTCACTTGCAAGGTGTAGATGAGGCAGTTAAAAGACAGTTCTTAGAGCGATACAAAGATCTCCTCTTTTCTCAGCCAAATTCTTGTGTTGGCCAGATGATATGGAAGACATGGCGACATCTCACAAGAGTGACTCTCTGGGGTAGAGACCATTTTTGCAACAATACTCGACTTGCTATGGTTACAGAGGCTCTGGGACTTGGCCCTCGATACTACTGCGTCAAAAGGATAGGTGATCCTGGGTTCTCCACAAGGTTGTTCTTGCTTGTGCAGTTCATCCCCCATTCCAAGATTTGCCTCGATACCATCTGGAGTCTTCCTCTTAGAGGTCCCTTTCTTTTCTCAGCTCATACCCGAAAAATTGCTCAAGCTGTTTCTCGTAGAAGCATTCCAGAGGGTGAGCATTCTAATATGTGTGGTGCTTGCGATACTTAATTATGTGAACATATATTAGAGGATCTCAAGGAGCTGTAAATTTTCTTGCCTCTCTTGTAATTACTTCCTATCACCCTTGTAATCCTTTTTGGCTTTAATTGAAGAGATAACCCTTTTCTAAAAAAATTGAGTATTATCTATACTACCTTATCTTGAAATGTCAGTCTCTCCCCTTTAAATAAATTCTTAAAGACGTCTCTATTTAGTGCTTTTAGCAAAGGATCTTCTGTCTATAATAGTCTTGAGTAAAGATTCCAATTTTGAGTTCTTGGTTAACTCATAAGTTTTTTTTCTTATTCTTCTTCGGAGTTTAAATGTCTACAATATTTACGAGTTTATCTATTGCACTTTCCCATCTTGATTCCTTGTGAGTTTTTAAGCACATTTCATTCACTGTCATTTCTATTTGTCAAATGCACAACAATAACTTCTCATTGCACTACAAGAACTTGAAAGTAGAAGTTTACTTTCAAAATTTGGAAATACGATTGGACCATACCATATCTCTTTGGTTCCAATCCGAGATTTCTCTCATCATTGCAATCCGTAAATTATTCAATAGGTTTACGCGTCTCCATAGGGTTAATCGTATAACTCCATTTGACCCACATGTTCTCCATTTCTTAGTAGAAATGGCACTTTTCTTAGGAAAGAAAAGTTTGATAAGGTGTCTCAACATGACTAACGTGTTCTCTGATTTGACTATCCCCATTATTTCAGGACTATCCTATAAACTTTGAATATTCCAAGCCATCAATAATTTCAAAACGAGTCTTGCTATATATACTTATAGCTTTATCTGTGGCTAATCACAAGAACTTCTTGTATTTCTTCATTATTACTCAAAATTATCTTCCAGTCAATGTCTCAAAAATTAATTCTTCATGTGGTAGCTACCTTACCCAATCTTGCTCCTTATTACTCAGCTTAAGGAAGAATGACAAGTAAAGCTCAATAAAAGTTTCATCCATGCCACTTTCATGTGTCTCGTACAAGTACATGCGTCTTCATTCATTTATGCCACTTCCATGCGTCTTCACAGAAGTGCATTACATATTCTTTCACAAATTTTTATATCGTTCATTTCCAACTTTACTCACACTTCCCACTTGCTTAAATCCTAGGGACAAGTATAGATTTCTGAAAAATAAGAGCTCCCTAAAATGTTCCAGCATAGCAAGCCTTCGCTCTAGCGTAGCACTTTCCATCCTCTCATAGATAATCCCCTAAATTTCTTTTGGCAGATCCAAGCCATCTTGACAATTTTTGAATAATTTATTGGAACATAAAGACTTCATTTTGGGTGTAGAATAGACTGAGTTGTTTTTCCCTCATGCATTAATCCAAAATTCCAAAGTCCAAGATTTCAAAATTAGGCTCTGATACCACTTGTGAGGGCCATACTCAGACTCGACCCTACTCACCTTCCTCCATCCTCCAGACCATTTCAGGGAATGATGTAGATCTATCTGCATGTATACCTCCCACTTGGGATCGACACTCAGACAGGACTGCGGTCTATCTCAGATACCAACCCCAAGGGGGTACATCCCTTCATTCAACGATTCTATCCACTTCTCATAATCAATCTATCCTTGACAGCTTTCCGCACCCAAAATCAAGGTCCTTAGTCTTGATTCTCTTGATCTTTAACTTGAGGATCTACTCTTGCTTTCCTGTTATCCCTTGGTTCATGGTGATAACCCCTTTTTCCTGACAAGCAGGCACGGTGATGGAGCAAGGAATTTACTTGAATTCCTCACCTCACTCACTACCACTCAAAAGCTCCCTAAAAACTCTACCCACAAGCTCAATTCAAACTCCAAACGCCTCGACCTACAATCCCTTGCCTGCCCACAGACACTACAAGGTGAGTCAAGGTGATCAACACTTGAAATCACGCCTGCTGGTGACCAAAATATACAAGAAAAACCATCAAAAAGCCAAAAACTCCAGCCACAAAAGGCCACTCTCAAACCATTGCAAAAGCTTCACCAAACTCCACTCTGTTGGACTTTTTGGAGTAGCGCCAACCCTAATGGCACCGATACAGGGTCATATAGTCTTGTAGAAAGCTGCACCTTCTTCCCTCAATTCCTTGCACACACTCCTCCATGGAAACCTCAGAACTTCCATCGACTCTCCCAAGTGCAAAATTGAAGAGAGAAAGCTCTCATTCACTCCTCCATACACTCGAAAACAGGACGAGAACGCAACGGGACTGCACTAGACCACCTGTAGGAACCCTGCTTCCTCCCACACACAGATGGGATACTCATGCCACCGTGAGTGATGTGGCAATTTGAAGCCATTTCACACCTTTTTTGACCATTTTTGACCTTTTTTGGCCCAGTTTTGACCCTGGCGGGCATTTTTCGCAGGAAAAACCCCAAACGGACTCCAAAATTCACCAAATTTTGCACGCTTGATCCTCGATACCCAAATCACATTTCCACATCCCCACATTCCATTTTTGACCACTTCTAGGGCGATGCACGTATCACCGCAGATCAGGCGCCGCAAATAGACAGTTACCGCATGTGTCAAACTTCTCGAGCGGGATGAGAGTACCCACACTTGTCACTTGCATTATTTACATTCTAAAAAGCTCAAACATGTTATATAGAGCCAAAATAAACCACCTAGAACCATATCCAAGACCCCGATACCCTATACGGACATGTACATGTGTCCGACTGGGGCCGACACGCAAGCACGCATATTTACAATGTGCACACGTTGCACCTTTTTTCGAACTGGAAACCACTTTGCAAAGCTCCCAAATGCATGTATTTACATATTTTTGTACATATGACCATGCATATAAACGCTACTTTGTACATGCCAAAAGCGGTCTATCATCATTGCCCACCTTCTAGGTAGAGCATTTATGCTCAACCAAGAGACTATTTGCATCTGGAACCACATCCCTTGCAAAATATTTTTTCAGTCTATAACCATTTATTCTGTAGTGCAAAAACATGCTTCACTCTGTATGGACCCAACCATTTGTGCGTCAATTTCTTCTGAAAAGTAAAATCCAAGCGAGAATCATACTTCATCACCAAATCTCCTTCTTTAATCTCTTTCTCAGGCAGCCTCTTATTCATTTCTTCATCCTTGTCTCTGCTTGTTGAAGATAATAATCACTGGCTTTCTCTCTATTCATTTGCAACAACTCTAGAGAAAGAATTCTTTCTTGCAGCTTGTCATTATGCTCAGCTTACATTCTGCACAACAACTTCAAGGCATCCAACTGCACTTGTATGGGCATAAGAGCTTCCTTTCCATAAACAAGCTCATATGGTGTAAACTATGTTGACACTCTATACGCACTTCTATAAGCCCACAAACACTTTTCCAAGTCCAAGTCCCACTCTTTAGGATGATCTCTAGCATACTTTGATAGCATCTTTACAATTTGACCATTGCAGTTCTCAACCAACCCATTGCATTGTGGGTAGTAAGGAGAAGAATACCTATGCTGAATTTTCAATTTCTCCATGAGAGCAGCAACAAGTTTTTCCCTAAAGCCTGGTCCACGATCAGAAATAATAACCATTGGAGCTCCAAACCTGCAACACACCTGTTCATATAAAAAAGAGGCCACTCTTCCTGCTGTTACATCTTTTACTGCTCTTGCCTCCACCCATTTTGTCAAATAGTCACAGCCACAAGGATATACCTTTTGCCATTGTTGGTCCTCGGCATTGGACCCATAGCATCCACTCCCCATTTTGCAAATGCATCAAAAGACATTATAGTTTTTTGAGGCTCAACTAAAAGCTTTTGATTTGCAAACACTTCGCATTCATGGCATGACTTGCACAAAAAATAAGCATCTCTCATCATAGAGGGCCAACAGTAACCTGCTCTTAAAACACGAAAGACAACCTGATCCTTGCCTTGATGGCCTGTTTCTTCATGGCAGTGCTCCAAAATCAAGCCTATCTCTTCTTTGTATGGCACTTTTCTCAAAATGCTATCCTTTCCATAAAGCATGAGATCCTCACCTACCAATGTGTAGTTTCTTGCTTTTGCAACTATTCTCTTACGCCAAAACTTTGACATGCCCTATGGACATTTCCCTTTACCAATAAATACTTCTACATCTTGCAATGATTCCCTTCTTGCATACAAGGCTTCCTTGACCTTTAAAGGAGCTACCAAGGCATCCAACTTGTCCCTAGCCAACTCATCAGCTTCTTTATTCTGCTCACGAGGAACATGCTTAAACTGTATCTTCTCAAACTCATGCAAAAGCTTCTTCAAATTGTCTTTCTTAACATTCCACAAACCAAGCAACTGATTCATGACTAGCAATGCATCCCCTTTTGCAATGACCCTCTTCAATCCAAACTCAACACACTGCTTCAACCCAAGGAAAAGCGTGAGGTACTTGGCCTTATTGTTACTTTCAGCTTCATCAAGATTGTAAACTCTAGAAAATATTACATCGCCTTTTGGGTTCTTAATGACTACCCCACTACTTGCCTTTTTAAGAACTTTCCTGTATGCACCATCAAACATCATCATATACGCATCTGTAATATCTACTTCCTCTTCATGATCATCCTTGTCAACCCTTGGGTAATATGGAAGCTCGCCCCCCTTATGTATGACTATGTCTGCCAAGTGAGCTTTAACAGAATGATCCACTTTAAACTCAAACTCATACTCTTGAAGCTCCAAAGTCCACTTAAAGATGCACTTGCTAGTCTTTAAATGTTGTACTACATCCGGCAAAAGATTCGATGTGGTGAGCACATAGAACTTTTGGGGCAACAGATAGGTTTTGAACCTGCGACAAGCAAGAACCAAGGCGAATACCCACTATTCCATTTCCGTATAGGAGAACTCGCTTGCATTCTTCATCTTGCTGTCAAAATAAACTGGCTTGAAGCTCCTTCCTTGCTTTTGTAAGAGAACCGACCCAAAAGCTACTGACCCCACACTAATAGATACATAGCAAATTGACTGCAAGTCAGGAGGACTCACTGTTGGTAAAGCACACAATACCTCCTTGATGCCATCAAAAGCCTGTTGCATGTCTTCATTCCATTCAAACCCTTGAACTCTTTGACTCAGTTTTTGGAGAGGATACACATACTGACATAGCATCAAGAAAAAACGTGACAAGTACCTGAGATTATGCACAAATGATGCCAGATACTTTGTGTTGCTGGGCGGATCCATAAGCAATAAAGCCTTAACTTTCTCTGGGTCAGATTCTATTCCATTTTTGGAAACCACATGTCCTAGCAAATGGACTCTGGCATGAGCAAACTTACACTTCTTTGGGTTGAGTTGCCCACCCTCTTGTTGAAACCTTTCAAAACTCAACCTCAACTTCTCCAAATGTGTGACCCTTGAGCTATAACACCCAATGTCATCCATGAAAATGCAAATGAACTTACCCAAGTAGGGACCAAACACTCTATTCATCCATCCTTGGAAGGTAGCATATGCATTAACCAGCCCAAAAGGCATTCTTTTGTAGGAAAAACAATCCCAATGAGTAATGAAGGTCGTCTTCAATTGATCTTCAACCACTATCAAGATCTGAAAGTAGCCAGAAAATCCATCCATGATTGAGTAACGTTCATGACCTGCAACTTGATTGAGGATTTCATCTAAAAAGGTTAGTGGATAATGATTCCTTTTTGTGGCATCATTCAAAGGTTTTAAATCGACACATATCCTAAATCTTCCATTCTTCTTGGGTACAATAACAACTGGAGAGACCCATTCGGACTCCTCCACTCGAAAGATGAAATCTGCTTCCAAAAGCTTCGTCACCTCTTCATGAAGTGCCTTCTCATGAATGACCCCCAACCTCCTAAGCTTTTGAACCTTTGGTTTGGCACCTTCTTTTAGATTGATTCTGTGCTCGACTCCTTTAGCTCCTTGCAACTCTGTATATTCAGTTGGCGAATAGCTTTGGAAATTCCTTGAACATGTCTTCATACTCCTTTTTTTCTTTTTCTGTTAAGTCCTCTCCTAGCATGCTCCTTACATTCACTTTGGCAGGCTCTACAATTGCTTTTGGACTATCCTTCTCCTCCTTGACCTTCACATCATGCATCGATGCTTCCTTTTCAACACTTATCCCAAAAAGATCAGGACATAATTGCATCAAGCCTTCCTCTACACTTTCTTCTGATGATGTAGACGAATCATCACTATCATATGATGTGGTTTCTGTTGAATTTGTATCTTGCATCTCCACTAGGGGCTGTGTACGACTCTCGTGTGTCTTCATGTTGTAGACAATGGTCCTTCCTTTCTCTTTGTCGGGGATGGTGATGAAGCCCGTGCCCCAATCCTGCTTAGCACCAAGGGTTATAAGCCATGGCCTCCCTAAAATGATTGGATACGCATTCTCACCCGCTTGCATCACGTAGCAATCAACCAAGCACTCAATCCCCCAAGACTTTTATCTTCACATCTTCAGCTATTCCAAGACACCTTGCCTTTTTGTGGTTGGCCATCCTCATACGGATCGAAGCATTCACTGACATCTTAACGCCTACTTCCTTCATGATAGCCTCGGTCATGACACACACCTGGGCACCACCATCCACATATGCTTGCACTTCCGTCTTCTTTCCCAGCATAGCTTCAACTATTGGCACCATATCCACTGGGTGACCAACCCTCAAAGATGACACCATGCTTTGATGATTTTCCTTCTTGGAAGGAAGCCGTGTACTCACACACTTGGTCCACTGCCTCCTCAATTTAGCATTCAAAGCCACCAATTGACCAAAAGATATATTTGCCTTTTGATTTCGTATGTAATCGACAATATCATAGTCTTCAACACCTTGGCCAAGAAGGTAGTCCTTTGGACCAATTTTCCTTCTTCGCCGCCTCTTGCTACTTTCTGGTTTGTCTTCTACCTTAGCCTTTCCTTTCCTTGCTCTTCTTTCCCTCTCTTCTTCTGTCTCTTTCTCCCTATCATGCCTAGCTCTCTTATTGGCCAAAACATCCACATATTGATGCTCAAGGGTAATGATGTTGATAGCCCTACCTTCTCCATTTGCAGGAAATGGTTGCATTTGTTGTTGCGGCGGCGGTGCTTCTAGTGCCCGTTCTTGATGATTCTCTTCTATTCTTCCTCGACCACGTCCATATAGGGGGTATATCCCTCCTCTCTCTCTTGGTGGTTAAGGAAAATCAGGGGCGTAATGACTCTCTTCATCACAATTGTAGCATCTACCTTGTAGCCTTCGTCCCCTGCCTCTCCCAGCTGGCCACTCCTCTCTTTGGTTCCTATTCATTATGTTAATTCTTAATTCTTGCAACTAACCAGCAAGATCATGCAAAACTCGGGCCGTAACGGGATCTGGACCTTGAACCACTCGCTCCACTCTATCATCCGTTGTCATAGGGACCATTAGTTGCACCACAACTGGCTCAGCATCTGTCATGCCTTGCTCCCACCTTCTCTTGATCTTCTTGCTCTTGGCCTCGGCAATTTCCACAGCTCTTTCAAATGTAGCAGGCTCCTCTTGATTGACCTTCTCCCTTACACTTGGATGGAGACAATCCATAAACTGACACACTTTAAAGAACTCCCCTAGAGGTACTTGGGTTGCCGCCTCTAATTGAACCCAAATTCCTTTGAAGTGTTGCAAAAACTCTTTAAAGTTAGCATGAACATCTTGCTGCAAACCTCTGAATTTTGTCGTCGCTTCTGTTGCGGTTAGTTTCTTCCCAAACCTGTCAAAAATTGCCAGCTTCACCTGCTCCCATGTTTTCTTTTTTGTCTTCCTCTAAACCTTCAAACCACTCGCAAGCTTCTCCTTTGAGCACAAGAGGAAATACATGAAGCTTTGCTTCATCATTCACAATGTGCATACCAAGGGTATGCCATTCGAAGTCCGCAATCCAGTCCTTCACATCCTCCTTCCCTGTAAACAATAGCCGACTATAAGCCATCTCTTTGGAGTTGCTTCTCCCTTGCGTGATTAATCCACAAACGTTGAAGTCTTGCACCTCAACCAAACCACCAATTTTCTTCAATGAAGCTCGAACTTCACAGCAAAACCTCTCCACCTGGGTGCACAACCGGAAAATTTCCGCTCCCCAACGGGATCGCCAAAGGATGATGGAGCAAAAGATGTCGTGCGCACACTCACACACCCAGACAATTCAACCCAACACAAGGAATTTACTTGAATTTCTCACCTCACTCACTACCACTCAAAAGCTCCCTAAAAACTCTACCCACAAGCTCAATTCAAAGTCCAAACGCCTCGACCTACAAGCCCTTGCCTGCCCGCAGACACTACAAGGTGAGTCAAGGTGATCAACACTTGAAATCATGCTTGATGGTGACCAAAATATACAAGAAAAACCATCAAAAAGCCAAAAACTCCAGCCACAAAAGGCCACTCTCAAACCATTGCAAAAGCTTCACCAAACTCCACTCTGTTGGACTCTTTGGAGTAGGGCCAACCCTAATGGCACCGATACAGGGTCACATAGTCTTGCAGAAAGCCGCACCTTCTTCCCTCAATTCCTTGTGCACACTCCTCCATGGAAACCTCAGAACTTCCATCGACTCTCCCAAGTGCAAAATTGAAGAGAGAAAGCTCTCATTCACTCCTCCATACACTCGAAAACAGGACGGGAACGCAACGGGACTGCACTAGACCACATGTAGGAACCCTACTTCCTCCCACACACAGAGGGGTAAGTGTTGATATTTCTCTCCAAAAGTCCTCCCTCAGCTGGAACACTCACGCCACCGTGAGTGATGTGGAAATTTGAAGCCATTTCACACCTTTTTTGACCATTTTTTGACCTTTTTGGTCCCAGTTTTGGCCAGTTTTGACTCCTGGCGGGCATTTTTCGCAGGAAAAATCCCAAACGAACTCCAAAATTCACCAAATTTTGCACGCTTGATCCTCGATACCCAAATCACATTTCCACATCTCCACATTCCATTTTTGACCACTTCTAGGGCGATGCACGTATCACCGCAGATCAGGCGCCGCAAATAGACAGTTACTGTATGTGTCAAACTTCTCGAGCAGGATGAGAGTACCCACACTTGTCACTTGCATTATTTACATTCTAGAAAGCTCAAACATGTTATATAGAGCCAAAATAAGCCACCTAGAACCATATCCAAGGCCCTGATACCCTATACGGGCATGTACATGTGTCCGACTGCCGACACGCAAGCACGCATATTTACGATGTGCACACGTTACACCTTTTTTCGAACTTGAAACCACTTTGCAAAGCTCCCAAATGATTTCCCATTGTGTATGCTCAGAGCATATGCCAAACGTGACCAGCTTCAATGCAAGATGTAGAAATTGAAGCCTTGCTTCATTAAACTATGGATGGCCTCATTGCCAACAAATGCTATTGATGATAGATGTCATAGCAAAGAGAGTCAACCTTGTCGATCATGCATAAAAAATCGATCGTGTCGTACTATAAATGTAAGTGAAAATTAGTATAACACGTACACGTTATGCATCCTAGACCTGCCTGGTTCTATGAATGATAGCCGTGAGCATTCATTTCGGTGCATACGAGATTTATCAAGCACATGCTCAATATCTACTCTACTTCATGCTGTCAAGGTCCTTGCCGAAAGACATGATATTGAGAATTGTGCGAGTGCTCAATAGTGAAAAAGATAGCTTGGTTCGCCCGTAGTTTAGCAAGTTGTATAGGCATAGAAGTGACCTTGCACTGAATGTAGATAGAGTTCGAGTCCTGTGCTTGTAAGTTGTGCTATTGCAAAGAAAGTCAATGGCCAATGCAAGCTATGACTGTGCTCCTCTGTTGTGGAAGACCCAAATCGAGCAACAAATCTGGTTGTTGCATCAAAAGATGCTTGTTGAGGATCATAAACCTGGTTGATTACATTGATGGCAGACGTCCTGCCTTGAACTTCGATCCGAGTCTTGCTGACCAACATCGTGAAAGAAAAATTAATGATTGTCCTTGCCAAGCACCTTGAGTGGACAAAGCACAGGCCTTGCCTGACATTAGGTTGGTTACCCTAGAGGTTGTGGTTTGGGATTGAAACCACCCAATCGTAGGTTTGATCCCCTATCCGAGCTCGGGAATCAAAGTGTTGGCAATCACATGTTGTTGAATGGTTCCCGTGGATGGATACATGCTACTTGCAATACCAATCACAGCTAGACTAGGCAACTATGCCACCCTGCATAAGCTATAAGGGTAATCAACGAGAAAAAACAAATATAGAAAGGTTAGCTTGAACTTTACCGAAGCCTTGAGTTTCAAAAGCTTTTCCGTGTTGAAAATCTTGTACCCCACTACCCGCATGTCCTTGGAACTTCCAAAGGCGTGGCTATGGCGGACTGCCCATGGGATGTTGCGTGAGTGCTACTGAACTTCGGAGATGGTGGTGCCCGTCGATGTCTTGTGATGTTGTCGTCGATGACGTATGCATGTGGCTTGGTTGGGCCCGGATAATGGGACCGTGGGCCAAAACCCTTAGTAGGTAGGGCAAAATAAGGAAATTTTATATTTAAAAAAATGCAACTGTTGTTGCCGCCACCATGGCCGACTGCGCAGGTAGGAAGCAGTTGTTCTACGCCTGTGTGGTACTCTCGCAACCGTGCAGCAGAGACAAATTTTGTTGCACAGGCCAGCGCGCCGCTGTAGAGTCTCTCCATGCAGTGTATGATGCAGGTCGAGAATCGGCCCTTTCTCCCGCTGTCATGAGGTTTTTGGAGCAAGGGATTGCGCATATGTACATATACATGCATGGTGCATCAAATAAAGAATTGCCCATTTTTCAGAGCCACGTGGTTACGTGGGGCCCACATGTGTACAGGTAGGACAGGGTGTACATAGTGCATCGATTTTCACTATTACCAGTACCACTGTGTTTTTTCTACAATAAGGAGGAGTTGGTAGCGCGTAAAACTTCTTGAGGAAGCTATCCGCGGGCCGACGACATGAGGTAAGCAGGTGCGTCAGATGGCATCGAGTGGCGTCAGGAGGCCGAACGGGGTCAATATTTGCACGTGGATGAATACGGACACAAAGTGGTGTTTTCTTGTGAGAGTTATGCAAAAAATTCATCATTAGGGCCACTTTTTGGGGCCACTTCATGTGGTTGTGAGACGCATTATTGAAAAGAAATGAGTGCTAGGTGTGCGGATGATGCAAAAAAGGTGACAACTATGAACTGCGAGGTCAGTTTTTGGCCTATTCGGGGTCCGTTTGAGGTCATCTAAAATGCCAAGGGTGCCCAACTAATAAATCTAAGTGTGGGAACTGAAAAAACTGAGAGAAGACCAGAAAAAACGTGGAGAAGAGAGGAGGAACAGCCGCAGGTGTGTTTTTGGGGTTTTTGGAGTCTGTTTTGGCCGTAAACTGCTCATCCGAGGTCGGATTTGAGCACTTTGACATTGTAGACTGGGGTTTTGGGCCGTTCCGGACGCGATGGCGCTGTCCATTTTTCCAAATTCCTCACTCTTTTTCTGTTGTTTTTCTGTGTAAGTTTCTCCTATGAGCGAAGTTTCTGCTCTAGTTTGCGATTGTATCTGGCTTATTTTACCCATATTGTGTGAGCTATTTGCCCCATTGGTGTTGGCCCAAGCTCAATTGTATCTAAACATCATAAATTCTCCTCTTTTGAGCTGAGTTTTTTGGGTGTGTGTGTGTGTGTGTGTGTGTGTGGAGTGGGCAAGTGGATAGTCTCTCTCCTCTCACTCCAGAGGTGTTTTCCCTGTCTCGGCCAGGTGTGTTGTCTAAGCTGAGCGGTGCCCCATAGTGTGTGTGTTTATCTTCCCAAGAGTGTGTGTCGGGTCTTTATAGAGGCGTTGTGTGTGTTTTCATCCCGCTCACATTCTTTTGGCGCCCCCACGGAGGATCTTCTTCGAGTACCTTCTGCTTCGAGCTTCAAGCTTTGAGATTCGGGATTACAGGTTGCAGATTACAGGTTACAGGTACAGGTACAGGTACAGGTGATTCACACAGGTACAGGTAGCTGGAGTACAGGGATATACTAGCAGTGGTGTCACTTGCAGTTGTTGTGGGTATGCATCACTTGGCGCCTATTTGAGCGCATTGTCTGCTGGATTGTACGTTACTTGTGGAAACTGCCATTGTACGCCTTTGTGGAGCCATATTTGGTTTTATTTGGCAGTCCCAGCCATTTCTGAGACTTGGTCTGGAAGATAGTCATTTCTGAGACTTGACTATACGCGATTTGCATTAGCCTTCGTGTGAGGGTCGATAGAGTGAGATTTTTATTGAGCTGGGGGATTTCAAATGTAGAGATCCTTTCGGTGATACAGGTAGCTAGAGCACCCTTTTTGTGACCTCGCCATAGGCTATGTACTAGTGAGTCCTACTTGATGCTCGGGTTCTATTGTTGACAGTTTATGCATACATATACAGTCTATATTTTGGGTTCCTACTGCTCTATTTCTGGGGAAACTCTGCCAAAATTTTTCCAAGTTATGATGGGTGGTTTTTTGGTCTTTTGAGCCATTTATGCTGTTATGCTGCTGAAATTTTGGCAAAATCAGAGGTTAAGTCAGGTGTGCCTTCTTGGGAGCTTCATGGTTGGCTTTAATGGATGATCAAAATGGCCCTCAATTCACTCCATTTCATTTAACTCAAAGAATCCAGATAAATGTTCATGTGTCCAGGAAGATCTTTTTCCAGCAACGCATAGTCTTTATGTTTGGGCCAAGAAGATTGAGAGAGATCCTGGAATGTCCTTTGCCTGTTGTCATTCCGATGATTAACTATGAAAACTCATTTGATGTGCATGTGTTTGTCCTTATCTAAAGCTGAGCTCCATTGAAGTTTCTGGGGATTGGGTAGTGAAAAGTTTTGGGTTCTTGCACGTGTGTTTGAAGGGGCTCTCAAAGCATCATAATTTGGGTAGCCATGGCTTTCTCTTATCCGGAGTTTCATGGAAGAAGTGATGAAGATGTGGAAGAATTTTTGGAAAAGATGGAGGTTGCTTGCATTAGCAACCAGATTCATGACCCTACGCAAATGTTACGCCTTCTCCAAATTTGTTTGAAGAGTGATGCACGAGTTTGGTCTAAAGCATTTGAAGAGGAGTTGCGTGTGGTTGATCCACCTGTAAGGTTGAGTTGGGACAATCTACGACATGGGTTGGAAGTGGAGTTTGTGAAGATAGAAGATCCTGACAAAGTGTGGCAAGAAGTACAAGCTTTGGTGCAAAAGGAAGGTGAGCCTGTAGATGCGTACATACGTAAGTTTTCATTGGCATGGGAGCGAATGTGCAAGGCCTTAGCACCACAGGTACCCCCACCTGACATGATGAAGAAGGACAGGTTCTTGGCTGGTCTTTGGGAGAATATACGTTGGAGAGTGGAGCTAAAGAAGCCTAGGACATATGAAGATGCACTAGAGGTATCAAGGAACAAAGAGTGGAAGTTGAGGAGAATGAGCCAATTAGGGGTGGAGTCTTTGCCCATGAGGTCTGAATTTCAGCCTATAGAGTCTTTACAAGGTCGCATGTCAGGGGTTCATCACGAACCAGTGGTTCCTGTTACTACTCAGGTTATGCCAGCAGTGCAAGATGATGGGCTAAGGCAAGACATGAGGCAAATGGTAGATTTGATGAAGAATCTCAGCCTAAACATGCTAGGTCAAGTGGGAAATAATCGAGGTCAAGGGAGGTTTGCAAATCAGCCAGGAGGTGAAGAAAGGCCTAGGAATGGTGTTGGACAAAGCAATGGTAGGTTTTGGAGGCAGACACCCACATGTTATAATTGTGGAGAGTTGGGTCACATCAGCCCGCAATGTGATAAGACACCAAGGATGGGGGGAGACATGTATCCATTGCCAAGACAGGTGCTAACTAGGTCAAATGATTATGGCATCGAAATTAAGGGAGACGAAGGAACCAGTGGACTGACCCAAGAGGAAAAGAGAAAGACAAAAGTTCTAAGTGTAGTCACCTTGGAGAAGGCATCAAAGCTAGAGGATACATTAGTGATGCCTATTGGGAAGAGGACCACAGAGGATAAGGAAGGAAGAAGTGCCCCAGGTCCTAGTAAGAAGAAAGGAAAGAGCCATGAAGGTGAGGATGTCAAGGCCAAGAGAAAAAGGAGAGCTCGTCGAAAGTTTCATGTTTCAGATTTTCCACTAGGGGATGGGCAATTAAGCTATGACTTGAAGGAGGATCTGACGAGCAGGAAGGCAGATGTTACTTTTGGGCAGCTTATAGAGATGGTGCCTAAGCTAAAGCGACAGTGGAAGAGGATGGTTAACCCAATGGAGAAAGAGCCAGAGAGAGGTTCAGTAAAGGTGTTGGCAATGGATGAGCTACCAGACATTTGTCCAATAGTAGATGTGTGGCATAAAAGGAAAAATTTGGGACAAGGTTATGTGGATGGTGGAGCCCAAATATGCGTCATAACACACTCATGCGTTGAGAAGATGGGTCTCACAGTGGCTGGGGTGTCAGGGTTTCGGATCAGATTGGCAAACCATCAAAAAGTAAAATGCTTGGGTGTTGTAAAGAGCTTAGAAGTGGAGGCATATGATGCAAAGGCAGTGGTTGATTTTCATGTGATGCCAGCAGGGTTGGGAGCATATCCTATTATACTGGGCAGACCATGGTTACGTGCAGTGGGAGCTGTTCAAGATTGGTGACATGGTACGATTAGCCTCTATGGAAAGACAGGTACCAAGAAGCTTTATAATATGGACACAAGGAAACGATTAGAGGAGCTTTATGAAGATGAGGATGAGTCTAGTGATGAAGACTCTTCCACGGTGACAGATGAGGACAGTGATAGCACTACCAGCAGTGATGAGGATGCTGATGTTGCATTTCTTTTGATGGACAAAGAAATCCAGGATTTTGGTTTAGTTTCATTTGCGAATGAGGTTGAAGATGAAAGTGAAGGGCCTTATGAAGTGATTGAAGGGCTGATGCAAACCAAGGTTGAGTTGTCAAAGAAGCAGGAATTGATGACACAAATGATCAGTGGAGACCTCTCAACTATGGAGAAGGATATATATTTGCACATGCTGGCTAGTTTTCCTAATTTTTTTATTACTTCATATGAAGAGATCAGAGGGTTCAAGGGCGAAGAGATGCATATAGAGCTGAAAGAAGGTGCTAAGCCAGTGCGGCAAAGGCTAAGAAGGATGGGTCAAGAGCAAATGGAAGCCTTGCGAGAAGAGGTGGACAAGTTATTGAAGGCAGGGTTCATAGTCCCTGTGGAGACCACAGAATGGGTGAGTCCAGTTGTAGTCAGTCCAAAGAAGGATGGGAAGTGGAGAATTTGTGTAGATTTTAAACCCTTAAACGCAGCCACTAAGAAGAACCCATATCCTCTTCCATTCATTGATCAGATCTTGGATTCAGTGGCAGGTTATGAGAGGTACAGTGTGTGTGATGGTTTTTCAGGCTATTTTCAACTGAAGATTGCTCTTAAAGACCGCACAAAGACAACTTTTATTACGCCATGGGGCTGCTATTGCTACACAGTATTGCCATTTGGGTTGTCAAATGGACCTTCCTTCTATCAAGAGAGAGCAAATTGGGTGTTGGAACCATTCATTGGTAGTTGTGTTAAAGCTTTTATGGATGACTTCTGTGTTTATAGCAGTAGGGCTGAACACCATGAGAAGCTGCAGATGGTATTGGCTCGATATGATGAATGTGGAGGACAACTAAATCCAAAGAAATGTCATCTAGCACAGCCAAGGGTGAAGTTATTGGGCCACATGGTGTCAGAAAATGGCATTGAGGCTGATCCAGACAAGGTTAAGTCCATTATTCTTCTTCCATCACGTACGTGTACGAAGCAATTGGCAACCTTTATACACAAAGTGAAGTACATGGCAAGGTTTATTCCATTGTCTTCTCAGATTCTTTATCCATTATAACAAGTGGCAAAGCATGATCCATTGCAATGGGATGACAAGTGTGAAGAAGTGTTTCAAGAGGTGAAAGAGGTGTTAGGGGGTTTCTCAGCCATGCAGGCTCCTAATTGGGAGAAAGTTTTTTATGTAAATCCCTCAGTAGGGGATGATGCCATTGGAGCCATGCTATTGCAAAAGGGGAAGGGCAGCCATTATATGAGGCCAGTGTATTGTGCAAGCCGAGTGAAGTTGGTAGCGGAGAGAAAGTTCTCGGAAGTAGAGCTAGTGATGGCCAGTGTAATATTTGCTTGTCGACGATTTCGTCATTACTTGCTACCACGGCCTTTTGTTTTCTTGACGAGTTATGCCTTTTTTCCACAGTTAATTAATGGTACTAACATGTCAAATGTGGTGAAGAAATGGGTAATTGAGCTGCAAGAGTTTGAGTTCTCTTTTACAGTGGAAGATAGTACAAGGGCTACCCTAGATGATTTGTTGACCTACAAGGAGAATCCCCTTATTGTTAAGGAAGAGGTGGTGAGAAAGGTAGTTGAAGAAGTGCCACAGATCAGCAATGCACATGTGTTGTTCTTTGATGGTTCATACAGAAAGAGCCATGATGCAGCTTCAGGGGGTATAGCACTTTATGATCCAGAGGGGAAGCTAGTATGCAAGAGAGGGTTCAAATTGGATGCTCATAGTAACAATGAGGCTGAATATGCTACTCTGGAATCTGGATTACACATTTGTTTGAAGCATGGGGTTCGAAGGTTGAGCATAAAAGGTGATGCCTTGTTAGTGGTGAAGCAAGTGTTGGGTGTGTGGAAGAGCAAGAACACCTCATTGAAGGAAATGGGCTTCAGAATTAAAGGCCTGTTAAAAAAGTTCGAAGCATGGATCATCAGACACATTGAACGTGCTCTAAATGGAGAGGCACATGAAGCAGCTCAAGGCATGATTGGGGAGCTATTTGTGTTGAGGACCACTTTACCTCTTTATCATGGCCGGGAAATTTTGGATCAAGAAGAGGAGTTTTTGCTAGCAGGAATCATTCCAAAGGAGATTCAGAAGTCTAAGAAGTATGGCTTTGTGCGTAGAGCATACAGGTAAAAATTGATTGGTGATGTCTTATACATGAAAGGGGCTCATCTTGTGTTGAGACGTGTACCTTGGCGGGAGGAGCTTTACAGAGTGTTGGAAGAGAATCATGAAGGCGCATGTGGTGGCCATTTTGCTCTAAAGATCACCTTGCATAAGATTTTGCAAGAGGGGTATGTATGGCCTAGTTTGCACAAGGATGTTCACCATTGGTGTAGGTCTTGCAATAGGTGTCAAGCATTTGGGAAGAGAGTGTTAAAGCCAGAGCTACGAAAAACCATTATGGCGTTTGATGTGTTTGAAAAGTGGGGGATTGATGCAATAGGCCCGTTACCTATCACAAGCAGGGGCAAAAGCTATATTTTGACAGCAGTGGACTATCTTTCTAGATGGGTAGAGGCTATAGCAGTAAAACAGATCACTGCAAAGGATGTGGCAAAATTTGTGTATGATGAAATATGTTGCAAGTTTGGGGTGCCACTGGAGCTACTTTCAGATAAGGGGCCTGGCTTTAGAGCTAAACTGCTAGATTTTTTATGTGCAAAGATGAATATTAGGCACCAGCATACCACTCCTTATTACCCACAGTGTAATGGCTTAAATGAAAGATTCAATGGTGAGTTGGTACAGATTCTTTCGAAAGTGACAGAGCACCAAGGAAAGAATTGGGGTTTGGAATTGCCTAGTGCATTATGGGCTTACCGTACTTCGGTGAAGACAGGTACAGGGTTTACTCCATTTCATTTGGTGTATGGAAAAGAAGCACTATTGCCTGTGGAAGTAGAGTTGCCTGCGGTCAAGATGTTAGAGAAGTTGCTTGGGCCGCCTAGTGATGCATTCGAAGAGAGGCTCTTACAGCTACAAGAGGTTCAGCTGGATAGGATGAGTGCATTGGAACATTATGGGCAGATGCAAGATAGGGCTTTAGCAAAGATAAATGAAAAGGTCAAAAGTAAGGGTATCAAGAAGCATGACTTGGTTTTGCGCTACAACAATAAGCTGGACAACACCTTCCAAAAGAAGTTTCAAATTAAGTGGGAAGGCCCTTTCAAGGTAGTGGAGTGTTTTCCAAATGGCACATATCAGCTGGCTAACCTGGATGGTGTTCTACATAAGTCAAGGGTAAATGGATTGCGTCTTAAATTGTATCATGCTAGATTGATGATGGTGGAGCAAGATGATCTGTCTGTGTGTTGGGATTAAAGCCCAAGTGGCCTCTTATGCGGATATGGCTGGCCGCCCGCCTAACTCACTTCCCTCTAACTCTTTGTATATACTAACTTATACTTTGTGAATACTAAGGAATTGGGAGATAACCCTTCTAACACTTCTCTGCGTACTGTACTGTGTAAGCTCACTGTGTGTGTGTGTGAGAGAGTCGACCCACGCTCCGCTCCGCGACTTCAATTGGTATCAGAGCCTTGGTTCAGTGCGGTTTTGCGCAATCGCGCGCGCGCGCACTTTTCCAGCAGATTTTGGATCCGGAGTTCGAAAATTCACACTCGGCGTTCCGGGAGCGTTTCCATTAGGTGATCTGGGGTTTTACCCCCCTTTCGAAGCCGTTTATGCCCTCAGAATTTTGTTCTGAGCACTATAGCAGAAGATAGATTTCAGCCGCAAAGAAATCCGTCTTGTGTAGATTGGCAAGCAGGAGGTGGCCGACATTAATATCGGCATCGACATACATCACTCATTAGTCTTCAGAGCATCATCTATAGACCAGGTACACATATATATCATCAGATATATATATTGCAGTCTGCATTGTTACTTCTTGTGCTTGCCAGGTTCCAGGGGAGGTGTGGCCATATGACGGCTTGACACCACTGGCATGTATTGCAGATTGATGTACTGTGATTGTGGGTCTGCTAGTTGTGAGTCACGCTAGCAGACAGACCACCGCAGCGGTCATAGGACATTGATTGGTCTATTATAGGATGTATGCTAGTTCTGGGCAGTTTGCTGAGCCATCTGAGAGGGTCGTGTGTGAGGTTTTTTGAAGCCAAGCACTGGGGGCTGGGTTACCCAGTGTGAGGTGGATTAGGTTGCTGGAGTTCCCCTCTACACGCATCCTCTTCGGCGACTTTTATCCCTTAGGATGTATGACTTTGTGTAGACACTGGATTGCATCTTATGCGTCAGGCCGTTGAGACATTGTTCAGGGTTCAGTCTTGAGACAGATACAGGTTCTGTCATCGCCCAGAGAGGAGACAGTGTATGCTTACAGGACAGCATATTACAGAGATTTTTTAGATTTGTCACTTGTCAGCTATTTATGATTGTTTTTTGAGCTATCTTTTGGTTCCCAGAGCTCAGTTTACAGGGGAGACTCTGTCAAAAATTTTCAAAATACTGACAGTTCCTGAGGAGAGGTGTTCAGCTTGTTGATTACAGCTTGTTTACTGTGTACAAAGGCCAGTTTACAGGGGAAACTCTGCCGGATTTTTTTCAGGAGTAAACAGTTTGGCAGATATGGCATCTTCTCAAAGTGAGACTCTTTACAACATAAAGAAGCTGGATGGCACAAACTTTCCATTCTGGAAGAAGCAGATTTGGCACGTTTTGGTGCAGAAAAAACAAGTGAATCCACTGAAGCTCAAAGGGGAGAGACCAGAAGGTATGGCTGAAGATGAGTGGGAAGAGCTTGACGAGTTAGCTTGTTCCACAATCATGCTGACACTGGCAGAAAATGTTTACTTCAACGTAGCAGAAGAGACTACAGCGTATGGCATATGGCAAAAGCTATGTGGTATGTACGAGAAACAAAGTGCTGCTTCTCAGATTTACTGGCTCAAGAAATTGGTGGATTTGAAGATGAAGGAAGGGACAGCCATGTCAAATCATCTGAATGAATTTCACACAATTTTCAGCCAGTTAACAGCACAGGAGATAGTCTTTCCAGATTTAGTGAAGGCTATGTTTCTCTTAATCACTTTGCCAGACAGTTGGGATACTTTTCGTACAGCGTTAAGTAATTCTGTCGCGCCAGAAGGTCTTACAAGTGCCAATGTAGAAGGCAGCTTTCTCACAGAGGAAGTGAACAGGAAGAACATTGATAAAGGCAAAGGCAATAGTGCTTTGGTCATTCGAGGGAGACAACAGTTTAAAGAGAAGAAGGGTAAGAAGGCACAAAACCGAAGTAAGTCTCGTGATTCGAAGTCAAAGGATGACATAGAATGCTACCATTATGGCAAGAAGGGTCACATGAAGCGAGACTGTACGAAGTGGAAACAAGAAAAAGGAAAAACAAAGAGTTCTGAGCAAGATGAAAAGAAGAGTTCAGTGAAGATTGAAGAGGTGAATGTCACAGGATCTGGTTCAGACAGTGATTCTGGTATAGCAGTTGGTGACATCTTCCTTACAAGCAATCTTGATTCTGTTTTCTTAACTGCAGAGGATGGACATGCTATGAGTGATTGGATTATCGACTCAGGGGCATCTTTACATGTTTCTCCGCACAAAGAGTGGTTTACATCATATGTGGCTACTAAAGATTATGTCAGACTTGGCAATGAGCAGGTTTGTGACATACTTGGAGTGGGAGATGTGCAGTTGAAGTTTCAGAATGTCTCTTCTTTATGGCTCAAGAATGTCAGACATGTTCCAGCAATCCGAAAGAGCTTGATTAGTACAGGGAAGTTGGATGATGCGGGTTATGTGACAGTTTTTGGGAACAGCGCTTGGAAGATCTCCAAAGGTTCGATGACTGTAGCACATGGCAGCAAGTCAGGAACTCTGTACACTTTACATGTTTCAGAGGTTAAAAACCATGTAATTAATGTGATTGAGCAGCCAAGTGTGTCACTGTGGCATCGTAGGTTGGGACATATGTCAAAAAGAGGAATGGAAATACTTTCTCATTATGGTTATTTGCCTGGCTTTTCATTTCAAGATTTTGAGTTTTGTGAGCATTTTGTTTATGGTAAGCAAACACAGGAACCGCACAGATCAAAGAGGAATCGTAGGGACGAACGGTTAGCTCTTGTACACAGTGATCTATGTGGACCAATGCCTAGTTTGTCACTAGGGGGAGCAGCGTACTTTTGTACATTCATAGATGACTATTGCAAAGTATGGGTTTACTTCTTGAAGCACAAGGATGAGGTGCTCAAGGTCTTTAAGACATTCTTGCAGCTGGTGGAGAATCACAGTGGTCAGAAGCTGAAGTGCTTGAGAACTGACAATGGTGGAGAGTACGTTTCCAAAGCTTTTCAAGACTTTTGTGAAGCAAAAGGGATTAAGCGGGAACTTACTGCACCATATAATCCTTCACAGAATGGGGTTGTAGAACGTATGAATAGGACCATACAAGAGAAGGTCAGAAGCATGTTGTCAAATGCTGAGTTGCCTGATGGATTTTGGGCGGAAGCAGTGGCTACAGTAGTCCATTTGATCAACAGGTCTCCTAGTAAGGTTCTGGATAAGAGTGGAGTGGCCGAGATGCTATGGACAGGCAAGGCACCTTCGTATAAGCATCTCAGAGTCTTTGGTTGTGAAGCTTATAGCCATATTCCTAAGGAGTTCAGAAATAAGTTAGAACCAAAGAGCAAGAAGTGTATATTTCTTGGCTACAGAGAATCGGGCGAGATGGGTTACCGGCTTTGGGATCGTGAGTCCAGAAAGCTTATTCGTAGCAATGATGTGCATTTCAATGAAGCCAAGTTTCACGCTAAGCCAGAGAAGACAGAGGAGATCAGAAGAGTTGTCTTCAGGGAAGATGGACCTAGTGCTAGCACATCAAGACAGCATGGTCAGGCTCAGGAACAGCCTATAGTGGCTAGAGAGGCAGAATCAGTTGTGGTGAGACGTTCTGAGCGTGTCTCCAAACCACCTGATCATTATGTGCCATCTCTAAATTATGTCATGCTCACAGATTGCGGAGAACCATCTTGTTACAAGGAAGCATTACAAGTGGTTGACTCGAAAAAATGGCAGTTGGCCATGCAGTCAGAGATGACAGCTCTGCATAAAAACCAGACATGGAAGTTGGTTAAATTACCACAGGGCAAAAAGGCTCTACCTTGTAAATGGGTTTATAGGTATAAGATCACCGCTCATGATAGTCAGCCAAAGTACAAAGCAAGGCTTGTTGCCAAGGGCTTTAAGCAAGAACAAGGCATTGACTTTGATGAAGTCTTCTCTCCAGTGATCAAGATGACTACATTGAGATGCTTTCTTGCATTGGTTGCTATATTGGATTTGGTGTTGCACCAAATGGATGCCAAGACAGCGTTCTTGCATGGTGATTTAGATGTGGAAATTTACATGCAGTAGCCAGAAGGGTTTGTTGAGAAAGGCATGGAACATTTGGTATGCCAGTTGTTAAAGAGTCTTTATGGCTTAAAACAATCACCGAGGGCATGGTACCATAAGTTCCACCAGTTTATGCTTTCTCAAGGCTACAAACGTAGTGAGTTCGATCACTGTCTATATACAAAGAAGGCTAAGGATGGCAGTTGGCTGATCCTTATTTTGTATGTGGATGACATGTTGATTGCTGGCAAACACTTGGAAGAAATTTCAGCTTTGAAGTCAAAGATGGCAAAATCGTTTGACATGAAAGACATGGGTGAGGCAAGTCATATACTTGGTATGCGCATTGAGAGAGACAGATCAAAGAAGTTGATTTGGTTATCTCAAACAGAGTATATTGACAAGGTTTTGCAACGTTTCAATATGGAGAAGGGAAAGGCATTGAGTGTTCCATTGCCACCATATGTGAAACTTAGCAAACAAGATTGTCCTGTGTCTGAGGAAGAAAAGGCTGAAATGGATAAGATTCCATATGCGTCTGCAGTGGGTAGTTTGATGTATGCAATGATTGCTACACGTCCGGATATTGCATTTGTAGTGGGAGTGGTTAGCAGATATATGTCAAATCCCGGCAAGAAACATTGGGAGGCAGTGAAAGGTATCATGAGATACTTAAAACATACAAAGAGTATGCGCATATGCTATGGTAGTCAGGATTTGAGTGTCAGAGGATACACTGACTCAGATTATGCAGGAGACTTGGATGAGAGGAGATCTACATCAGGCTATGTCTTTACATTGGCTGGAGGTGCCATATCATGGCGATCTCGATTACAAGATTGTGTTACGCAGTCTACTACAGAAGCTGAGTATGTTGCAGCAAATGAGGCATGCAAAGAAGCTATTTGGCTTGGTAGATTGGTTGCAGACTTGGGAATCAAAGTAGATATGCCAGAGTTATATTGTGATAGTCAAAGTGCTATACAATTGGCAAAGAATCTAGTGTTCCATTCGAAGACTAAGCATATTGATGTCAAATATCACTTCATTAGGGAAGTACTTGAAGACAAGTAGATACAACTGCTGAAGATCCACACCAAGGACAATCCTGCTGATCTACTCACAAAGGGACTTCCAGGAGAGGGCTTTTGTGCATTGTCGTGAGTTATTGGGCATTGGATAGATGGCAGCCATGTAAATCTTTGTACATTTATGTTCATAGATTTACAGTTACTTAAAGTGCCACATTGGACTTTAAGTGGGAGGTTGTTGGGATTAAAGCCCAAGTGGCCTCTTATGCGGATATGGTTGGCCGCCCGCCTAACTCACTTCCCTCTAACTCTTTGTATATACTAACTTATACTTTGTGAATACTAAGGAATTGGGAGATAACCCTTCTAACACTTCTCTGCGTACTGTACTGTGTAAGCTCACTGTGTGTGTGTGTGAGAGAGTCGACCCACGCTCCGCTCCGCGACTTCACTGTGGAGCAAGCAATGTTGGTGAAGGATGAGAAGACCTGTGATGCGACGAGTCTCATATCGCTCTTTGCTGCTGCTGATCATGAATGATCTAGCAGGCTAGGGGATGGGCAAATTATGTCAGGAGTTTTTTGGAGCAAGGGATTACGCATATGTATATATACATGCATGGTGCATCAAATAAAGAATTGCCCATTTTTCAGAGCCAGGTGGTTACGTGGGGCCCACATGTGTACAGGTAGGACAGGGTGTACATAGTGCATCGATTTTCACTATTACCACTGTGTTTTTTCTACAATAAGGAGGAGTTGGTATCGCGTAAAACTTCTTGAGGAAGCTATCCGCGGGCCGACGACATGAGGTAAGCAGGTGCGTCAGATGGCATCGAGTGGCGTTAGGAGGCCGAACGGGGTCAATATTTGCACGTGGATGAATACGGACACAAAGTGGTGTTTTTTTGTGAGAGTTATGCAGAAAGGTCATCATTAGGATCACTTTTTTGGGCCACTTCACGTGGTTGCGAAACGCATTATTGAAAAGAAATGAGTGCCAGGTGTGCGGATGATGCAAAAAAGGTGACAACTATGCACTGCGAGGTCAGTTTTTGGCCTGTTCGGGGTCCGTTTGAGGTCATCTAAAAGGCCAAGGGTGCCCAACTAATAAATCTAAGTGTGGGAACTGAAAAAACTGAGAGAAGACCAGAAAAAACGTGGAGAAGAGAGGAGGAACAGCCGTAGGTGTGTTTTTGGGGTTTTTGGAGTCTGTTTTTGGCCGTAAACTGCTCATCCGAGGTCGGATTTGAGCACTTTGACATTGTAGACTGGGGTTTTGGGCCGTTCCGGACGCGATGGCGCTGTCCATTTTTCCAAATTCCTCACTCTTTTTCTGTTGTTTTTCTATGTAAGTTTCTCCTATGAGCAAAGTTTCTGCTCTAGTTTGTGATTGTATCTGGCTTATTTTACCCATATTGTGTGAGCTATTTGCCCCATTGGTGTTGGCCCAAGCTCAATTGTATCTAAACATCAGAAATTCTCCTCTTTTGAGCTGATTTTTTTGGGTGTGTGTGCGTGTGTGTCTGTGTGGAGTGGGCAAGTGGATAGTCTCTCTCCTCTCACTCCAGAGGTGTGTTCCCTATCTCGGCCAGGTGTGTTGTTTAAGCCGAGTGGTGCCCCATAGTGTGTGTGTGTGTGTATCTTTCCAAGAGTGTGTGTCGGGTCGTTATAGAGGTGCTATGTGTGTTTTCATCCCGCTCACACCGCTAAGCGGGCTTGCTTGCATCCTTGTGGCCTTGGCCTTCCCGCCTAGCAAGGACATCTGCACACGCAGGGTGCCTCGGCCCCGACTTCTTCCACAGCCGCCGCCTTGCATAGCCGTTTGCACACCATGGCTTGCACTGTCAGGCAAGGCCATGCATGTTTTTTGCTGCTGAAAACGAGGGAGAGAGGGATGCCTGAGAGAGAGAGAGAGAGAGAGAGAGAGAGAGAGAGAATACGAGCATGCTTTCATGCAACCTTGCCCCCTCCTCCATGGCTCTTTCTTCCCTAGCTCTGATACCAGTGTAAAACAAGGGAAGCTAGGGTCTGAGAGTCCACCACCCAACCACCCATTTTATAGCAAAGCCCCTGGCCCTTGCCCTAGTTGGACTCCCTTTCCACACCGCCTAACCCGGCCCTGCCCTTGTCTAATCCGGCCTTGCCGGTGTCCTAACAACTAAATGTTAAAACGAAAAGTTATGACCAACTTACAAGAATTGCATAATCCCGTTTTTGGCCAAAATTAGCACTTTTATGATTTTTTGATGGCTTTCTTGATATCCAAATGCAATTTTGATTGTGTAAGTTGCATGTATAACATAAAGCTAGTCTTCCTTAACTTTTGGGGGACCTAATATTCTATATAGCATAGTATATGATGATGGTTGAGTTTTTTGATTGCTGAAGGATACACAACATTTTAGTGTAGCAAGTATAGCTCTCTCAATATTGCTAGTCTCTTGTGGTATTTTGTAGGTAGTAACCATATCTAATCATAAACTACAAACTTGGCTAGATATTGAGTAGTTTCTATGAAATTATAAAGGTTATAATGTTAAACCCAGTTTTGTCATGTTTGCTGTATTTAGCACTTCATCATTATCCTCAAAGTTCCACTTAGTAAAAGATCCATTATTCTTTTGACATTCTCCTTTTGAATCCAAAGGCCCAAAGGGAATTAAGAAAATATGTATATAGTATTTGTATTGAGCGTGACTATAAAAACTTTGATGATAGGTCCACACAATGGCAAAAATGCAACTCTTTTTTTTTTGCCCCCAAAAAAATAGTAAAACAAAAGAAACCATATGTTTTGATCACCAACCCATTTAAGTTAACAGGACATCTTTTCGCATGTCCTACAAAAATCCCCACTCTTATTTATATGCAATCAATCGTAAGAAATGGCTGTTTTGGACAAAATGCACTCATCTATGAACTTTGGAGGCTTGTTATGACCAAGAGATGATAAATTTTATGAGTTTCTCATTTTTGCCACATGTAGTAGTCCTTGAACTATAAACTCATGAAAGAATTTTTCAAAATGTGGATCTACTATGATTTTGGATTTTTTTCCAAAACCCTGAAAGAACACTTTTATGTCCTGTTACGTTACCAAACTAGTGTTGACTAGATACTGAAGGAAAGTCTCTCTCTACGAATTACTTGCACCTTGAAAGCATGTGGCCTTGTGCAAGACCTTCACATGGGCTAGAGAATCCAAGAAAAGATTGCTCGTCTGCTGTTGGAGAAATATGTTATACTTGGCAATGCTTTGGTCAATATGTAAGCCGACTGTGGTACCTTACAAAAGCACAAAAAGTCTTGATGAGCATCCTTTCTAGGATGTTTCATGTGTGTGTGTGTGTGTGTGTGGGGGGGGGGGGGGGGGGGGGGGGGGGGGGGGGGGGGGCCGAGGCGAGAGGAGGGGAGGGGAGGCACATGTTGATTGCAAGGTGTATCTAGCATGGATGTTGCAAGGAAGCTCTAGATTGTTTTGAGCATATATGAAGGGAAGGAGACATTATGTGCTTGGCAATGCTTTGGTCAATATGTATGTGGTGCCTTTACAAAAGCATAAAATTTTTTTAATGGCCATCCTCTCCGAGATATCATCACTTGGTTGTGCATTGATTGCAAAACATACCCAACATAGCTCTGGCCAGGAAGCGCTCCACTCATTCAACTAATTAATACAAAAGGAAGGCCTTTCTCCAAATGCAAGCCCCCATGCTTGCACCTTGAAAGCCTTGCAAGTTGCGCAAGTGCTTCACTATGGTTCACCATGAGAAATGTTACTTTTTGGAAATCTAATTCATTTGGCTTTGACTGCAATTCAACACAAATGCAGGTAACGAAGCAATTCTAGATAAAGGAGTGAAACAATGAATTAGGACATCAGGCCCCTCCTTCGCCTTTGTCTTTGTGATTTGGAGCATTTGATACGCAGCAAAGTCTCAAGTTTAGGCTGATTGTGGAGCAAGCGCTGATCCATCAACGATTTCTCTTCTTGCCAAAAAGATGCAATGTTAACGGTACCTACACCACCTTAAATTACAACCATGCGTGACAAAGATCTTGTCCAAATGAGGTTAAGCTCCAGCATTCCCCACACACAAATATATAGCTCGAGAATCATCACGGTGGATTATGCCATGGCATCTCTGTGTAGGGATGGCACTATGTACCACCCAAAGAATCAAAAAAGCAGTACATACATCGGATAGGATTCGCCAAATGGCAAAACACAAGATAAATATAGCTATGCCAAACTGTTTTGGTACTCAACTTCAAAAGAGCTTAGCCATGTTTCACCTGCTATAAAATTCTGCACATTGAATTGGGTTGCTTCCTCTTCAGACATATTGGGTTTCACCCCTTTCCACAACACTCGCTGTTGTGTAGCGGCCCCAGGACCTCGGTTGCCAAATTCGCCATAGTAAACAGTGTCTATATAAGGATTGCTGTCATTCCATGGCACCCATCCCTCTGGCGCCACCAGAGCATCCATTTGAGATTGTAGAAAGACAACCCTCGAGTAAGCTTTCCATGGCCTTCCTAGATAGGTGCGCACATTGAAGGAGGCATTCAAAAGATTGGCTTCACCATAAATTGTGCAATTCTGAAAGGAGTACCCCGACACATCGGCCGAAAGCTTTCTCCCTTGGGCTGTCAATGTGTTTAGCTGTCCTTGCATTGGTAGCCTTGCCACAATTTCGCAATTTTGGAATATCGCAATTGCATTGCCGAAAATGAAGTCCACTGTGCCCATGATCTTGCACTCACGGTAAAATTGGCGGCTTGAGAGCGCATAGAGAGTGTCTTGATATCCCTCAAAGCTACACCTAAAGAAGACAAGAAAGTCAGCTCCTGCTCGAAGCGCAACAGCTTGATGGCCAGCAGGTCCGGCATTGTTTTGAAATGTGATGTCTCGGGCGTAGAATCTTTTACCAGAAATACCTATTATGCACATGCATTATGTGAGCTTCCCAGTTACAGAGCCAAATTCATAAAAATCTTCAAAAACTCACCTACTGTTGATGTCCTGTACGTGTTGAAGAGTCCGCTTGCAACATTCCTCCGCCCTGTTATCACAGTGTATCCAATTCCATCACCCACGAACGTGACATTCTCAAGATCTTTCGTTACATTGAACACCTCTTCGTATATGCCCTCCTTGATGTATATCACGTAGCGATCTACGTAGCCTTGGGGAATGCTCATAAGAGCATCTGTGATGTTGAGAAAATCACCACTTCCATCTTGTGCCACTGTCACATCCGCTCCAAAAGGACTTGTTGGGGCTTGTAGCAGCTTGCGCTCGGCTGCAGATACCCAGTGCGGAAACCCATCATACACATCAATCAACTTCTCACAATCACCAGCATTGCTCACTCTCTCTGCATTCTGAGAGAGGAGACGGCGTCGAAGATGTATGATGGGTGGCATGGGGGGGAAGCCACGCAGCCAATCACCAAGATTGTCCCCTATTTGAGCGAGAATGTCTACCAAGATGAGGCCATTGCCTATCACCTTGGTAACATAATTCTGCTTGTCTTGTATCTGCACTTGTATGCTGCCTAGAGCCAACTCAAAGCCATCCGCGCAAGCTGTTTGATAGCTTAGCGATGAGCTGAGCCACACTTTCACATCTCGTAAGAAGCTCCGTAAGGACCGAATGTCCGTCACATGGAGATTGGATAGCTTTGACACTGCTGCATTCAAATTGTCCTTGGCATGAGCCATGAGGTCAATGCAATCATTTGCACATTGGCTTTCAAGCAAGTGGAGGCCCTGCTCAGTCGATGATTGGATTGCCAACTGATATACCTCATCAGCCCTGGCTGATGCTGCTTGCACGGCGAGGGAGACTAGGTGCGATGGGCTCACCAGAGCGGGGATAATGCTGAAAGAGGAGAGCTCGCGCACGCATGAATCAGGGAACAGAGTGTGTTTGCAGACGACATTCAAGAGCTGTGTCAATCCCAAGCCTGGAATGGAGAGCTTCTTTTGAAGATGGGGGTGACTGCGGTCAACAATGTGGTGTGTGGCGTAGGAGATGGAGACGGTAAGAATTGCAATCAAAGAGATGGCGAGGATGATGGGTACGCATTCTGACTTCATGAGACGAGTGTGAGGACAATGCCGTCGCATTATGAACAGAGTGCTCTGGTCTCCGAGGAGGAGTAATGCTACAGGCTAGACTACAAAGCAACTCTAATCTTATTCTGAGTTATGAGCAAAATTAAGTACACTCTGCATTTGCAACCTTCTTCTGTGTTTGATGGAAACGAGCAATCAAATAGCTGCTGCGTGTAATCGACGATACCAAGTGCACTTTCTCCTCCCAACAACACACACTTTATACACATAGCGTTCGCTCTTCTCTCTCTCTCTCTCTCTCTCTCTCTCTCTCTCTCTCCATTGTCGCTTCTCCTTGCGACAACCTGCTACATGGGATAGGAAATTGGGAATGATCATGGGCAGTGGGGAGGAATTCAAGCTGAAAAGTTTCCTTGCCCCACAGGAAAAAGCAAGGGACTTTGGAGGTACCAACAGCCTAGCAGTAGCGTAGCAGCAGGAAAGATTTGCACAAGATTGAAAGCGGGGGAGTAGACGGAGGCAGCGACGGTGCACTGTTGGAGTATACGCGTAGCAGTAAAAGCGAAGGGAATTGGTGGGCACATGCACATGCACATGCAGCCCAAGTTCCAAGTTTCCAACCCCCTTCCGCGTGGCCGTCCGTTCACTGTCAACGTGTCTAATTTTCAGGCCGTTCACTATTAACGAGGGGAGTGTCAGTCTACTACATTAATGGTTAGGACTTGCATTTGCGACTCGTCTAAAAGACAAGTCCCTCGAGGAATCTATCCGCATCTTCCACTTTGGCTTCAGTACTTGGTCAAGGAAGTGCAAGTTCTTCCCGACACCATCCTTCCTCCTCCCTTCAGTGTTTCCCTCCCCTCTGGTTAAAATTTGTAACGTCCTATCTATAGCCATGAATGTACTCAGATGCTTTGTGGACAGTGTGACGGAACCAATAACCCCCTTTTTTGTAATTATCCATGTAGGCCTCCTTGCCTACTGCGTTTGTGTTATTTCAGTTCCTCTCTAATATAATTTACTTTTTAAAAAAAAGACAAGTCCCTCTTAGGCTCTTACCCAAGAAGCGTAGCTCAGTTGGTGAGACCTTTGTGATGTAACCCCAAGGTTGAGGATTTGAGGTTCACGGGTTGCGTTCTCTTGGGTGTATTCTCCTTCTCTATTGAGGAGGTGGTTCCCACAGTCGCCCCTCGAGGGTGTCATGTTCATCAATGTACAATTGTAAATCCACAATATGTGTAAAGTTTCTCCCTATTACCTTCACCACGCTCAATGGTAGAGAAAGACAAGTCCCTCTTTTGAGGCGTTTATACCCCAATGAAAAGGTTAAAGGTTGGGCTCCATTTGATTGTAAAAGAGTGGGGAATGAGCAAATTGATAAGGGGGGGACGTATGAGCAATGCTATCATCAGTTTGATAAGAAAACACCTATCACCTCACTTTCACTCCCTTGTCCTTGCTGTTGGTAGCCTCAACGCTTTTCCCTTTGGGGGAAACCCCAGTGGCCTACATGAAGCTTTATTGAACAGGACTTCCCTTTAGGGTCAGGGCCATCCTGTTGTTTCCATGGTGTCCTTAGACTTGCCATTGCCAGCCTGCATGGCTCAAGGGTCAGCTTTGGCTTAATCTCTCCCAAATGCATCAACTGCCATTACTCAACTGCTCCATGATGGAGAGACAATCATGTAATGGAAATTGCCTATGAACTTTGGAAGTAGCGGAATTAGGAAATTAGGTGAAGCACTTTTAAGAGATTACTTTGTGAGCATAGTGGGTGAACTTAGTTGATGGTAGCAACATAAACATGGTACTTAGTTAACTTGGCATGAACAATACTTTTGCAAGAGAGAGAGAGATTAGAGAACATGACAATAGTTGAGGACCGGATTCATATGGAGCCGGTCCCCCCTCCAATAGGCATTTGTATTATAGTTTCTCCCATCAAGAGAGACTTGGTACAATACAATCTTTGTGTTCATTGTGACCTAGGTGATGCAATGAAGATGGAAAGCCTCATGCATCACAAACATAACATAAACTTGAAGAAAGCATTAACTATCCCAAGCCTCAGTCCCAAGGCCTCATACACCTTCGAAGGTAGAGAGAGCTAGCGGGGAATGAGGATAGGGAAGAGGAAAAAGAAACATTCCATAGGAGAAAGAAGTAGTTCCTCACTTATCATTACTCTTCTTGCTAGCATACATAATAGCATAGTAATGGAGATGGAGAAGATGGCAAGCTTAAGCATTGAAGCACGGATCTTGGTTGGATTTGCATTCCATAGCCAACAGTGTTGGTGTAGGCTTTCACTCTCACAAGCTTGGAGAAGGAGGTGGTGTTCCTCAACTTTCATCAAGAGAGAATGGTGTGTCAAATGAGTTTGTGTGATGGTGTATATCCCCCTAGCACCTCCCCTCCTTGCTTGGGCGAGTGGAGACTTTTCCACATGCTGCAGGCTCATTGGTCCCCTCTCCCCCTGGCCAATCACATGTAGCATGCAGTCAAGTACATGGATAGACTTTTGACAAGTGTCCTCCTTATCCCTTAGAGAGAGAGCTTAAAAATATCTAGATATTTGTTGGATGGAAGTAGAAGCTCATTGGACCTCTCTTTAGCCTAACCAATAGCATTCAAGCACACCATGTGGTTAAGCTTAATGAGAGTTTAACATGTGTCCCATGTGCTCTTTTAGAATTCCCCTAACTTTGAAATTTTTATGCATTGGAAGTTTCTCAAGCAACTTCCTCAAGAAGTGAGTAGGTTCTCTTTTTGACTGAAGCATCTTACCCCTCATGCATAGGAAGCTTCTCAAGCAACTTCCTCATTAAATGTGACAAGTACCTCAAGTACCTTAGTCACCAAGCATGACAAGCACCTTAGGTGGAGTTCTCACCTCAAGCACAGCCCTAGCCTGCCTAAGTTTAGGTCGGGTTCCCACCTCAAGCA
This sequence comes from Adiantum capillus-veneris, assembly GCF_014529385.1. NCBI lineage: Eukaryota > Viridiplantae > Streptophyta > Polypodiopsida > Polypodiales > Pteridaceae > Adiantum > Adiantum capillus-veneris. The sequence goes on from NC_140956.1 coordinate 137,633,916, forward strand.
CAGCCCTAGCTTGCTTAAGTTTAGGTCGGGTTCCCACCTCAAGCACAACCCTAGCTTGCTTAAGGTCAAACGGACTTTTAACACTAACCATTGGAGGTCTTTAATGAAGCTAACCCTAAAGTCTTTTAAGCTTCATTAGTTAACCTTGATCTTTCATAGACCATCTCTCATTTGGGCCCCTTTACCATTGGCCCCGTGTTGAGATAGATCCGTAAGCACATGTCTATATTCTAACCCTTGGTCCCGTTTATTATCCCATATTAAATGATCAGTTTAATATGAGAAAATCATTTGGGTTGGTTAGATATTAGATATTTGATGACATTACCTCTGTCTTGAAATCATAGTTGTCCTCGACTATGAGATAAAAGAGATAAAGTCATAGTCATTAGTCAATTTGTCTTAGCGGGTAGAGGATCCCTTTTTACCCTACGACATCATTCCAAGATGGATGACCAATCCATTTGGTGCTTGGGAGACATAGCTGCTGCAAGCATGTCTGCTCTTTAGTCCATTTCATCCTCCCAAGTAGAGTGACAAATTCTACATGGTGTTTGAGAGACTTCGTCATCTCAAACATGATTCTTAGTATGCATACTACTTAAATTTATATACAATAAAGAAAGAATTAGTCTTATAAGACAAAAACACTAATCATTTAAAAGAAACATGTACATTTGCTTACTCTAATGTAGCATTATAAGCATTGACAAGGTTCATACTATCCTTAAGCTCGATTCCTTGCATCCATCTAGCATCTTCAAAAGTATTTTTGAACTTAATAACATACCGTTTGATAATCTTACCATGCCACAGTACCTTGTCTTCATGCCGAAGGATAGCTTCGGGTTGTAGTACCTCTTCTTGATCTTCGATTTCGGCAGGGTCTTCAATAATTGGTTCATATGGAGGCTCTCCTTTGTAGGGCTTGAGTAGGCTCACATGAAAAGCATTGTGTAGGAGCCAATGGTTAGGTAACTTGAGTTGATAGGCTACCTCATTGATTGGCTTCAATTATTTGAAAAGGACCATAGTATCTTTTTGCTAGTTTAACATAATACTTTTGATGGCCCATAGGATTTTTCCCCGTCGTTTGCCTCAATTGAGCCTTAGGAAACTTAAGTAAGACCCAATCATTTTCTTTGAACGTTAAAGCCCTTCTCTGCTTATCAGCAGCATCTTTTTGCCTTAGTTGGGAGATGGATATAGCCTCCTTAATCTTTTGAAAAGATGTTTGCAGGTCATGGCTATACTCATCGGCAACGAAGATCTTCCCATGTACTTTAAGTAGCAAGGGACTTTTAGGTCTTCCTTCTATGATTTCAAAAGGTGCTTTTCCCATAGAAGTATGGATAGTATTATTATACGCATACTCTACAAGAGGTAAGTACTTTTCCGAGTCTGAGCGTTGATCTACTTATGTAACATAGGTCTTTAGTAGATCAAGAATCTTAAGATTGGCTATCTCACTTTGGCCATCCGTTTGTGGGTGATAGGCCGAAGAGAAATTCAATCTTGTACTTAGACTTTTGAAGAGAGCTTTCCAGAAATTATTGGTCATTTTAGGATCTCTATCTGACACGATGGATGTTGGCAGTCCATGGCATTTGAAAATCTGTGATATGAAGAGAGTTGCCATTTGGTGTGCCTTAATAGTCTTCTTGACAGGAATAAAGTGTGCTTGCTTGCTAAACCTTTCGACTATTGTCCATATTCCCGTATTCCCATGGATAGATTTTGGCAATCCAAAGATAAAAATCCATGGATATACTCTCCCATGGTGAATTACGAATTGGCAATGGCTGGAGTAATCCAAGTTGCTTCCCTCTATCATACTTGGTCTTTTGGCATACGACATATTTTGAAACATACTCTTGTATGTCCACTTTCATGGTAGACCAATAAAAGTATGTCTCTACTCCTCGAAGAGTAGGTTGAATGCCTCTATGCCCCGCATAGGGAGGGGCATGGGATTCAAACATGACTTTCTCATGAAGGGAGTGGGTAACACATAGACTATTGCCATGGAGAAGATAACCATCCTGCAAGGTGAATGGTTCCTCTTTCTTCCCCAATGCAAGGGTTGACATTATATCTTTAAAGTCAGGGTCAGTAGAATACTCATCTATCATACAGGATATATCATTGTGAGGGTCAAGGGCTGACATTATATCTTTAAAGTCAGGGTCAGTAGAATACTCATCTATCAGGGTCAGTAGAATACTCATCTATCATACAGGATATATCATTGTGAGTTGCTATTGACACAGCATTAACTTTTGGTCGTTGCAAAAGTGCATCAGCCACTTGATTGTGTAGAATGTGAGCAATGTGGAAATTAAATTGCGAAAGAAAATTTTCCCACCTCATTTGTTTGTCGGAAAGCTTTGTTTGCGTCATGAAGTACTTGAGACTTTGATGGTCTGTTCATAAGATGAATGGAGTCCCCAATAGATAGTGCTTCCATGTGTCTAGGGCATGTAGAACAGCTAACAACTCTTTCTCATAAATGCCTAAGACCCGTTCATCCGTGTTGAGCCTTCGTCTCTCATATGCTATGGCATGCCCTTCTTGAAGCAAGACTGCTCCAAGGCAATCACAACAAGTATCACATTGAACCTCAAATGGCTTTGAGAGATCCGGAAGCATAAGGACTGGTTGGGAGATAAGATTCTCTTTGAGCTTGTTAAAAGCATTTTGCTCCTTAGCAATCCATGAATACTTAACGTTTTTCTTTGTTAAGTCATGTAATGGTCCTGCTATTTGAGAGAATTTTGCTATGAAGCGTCTATAGTATGGACACATACCGAAAAAGCTTCTTAGCTCATGTAGATTCCTTGGATTATGCCATACTTTTATTACCTCCAACTTTGATGGATCCATACGGATACCATGTCGAGAGATAATGTGACCTAAGTATTGAATCTCTTGAAGGAAAAATTTGCTTTTCTTTTGATTGAGAAAAAACTTATTCTCCCTTAATGCTTGAAAAATCACTTGGAGATGTTGCTTGTGTTCCTCCAAGGAATTGGAGTAGATGATGATATCATCAAAGCACACTCCAATGCATTTGCGGTAGGGTCTAAAAATTTTCTCCATTAATAGATTCAATGTAGCTGGTGCATTAGTCAAGCCAAAAGGCATGACTAGATATTCATAAAGGTCAAACGTTGTACAAAACGCAGTCTTTAGGATATCTTCACTCACTATCCTTATTTGATGGTAGCCACTTTTAAGGTCAATCCTACTGAAGTAGGTAGAGCCTTGTAGCTTATAAAACAGATCTTTTACCTGGGGTATGGGAATTTTTTTTTTGATAGTGATATGGTTTAGTGAACGATAGTCCACAAACATGCGGTATGTACCATCTTTCTTTTGCACTAAAAGGACTGGAGAGCAAAAGGGAGAGGAGCTAGGCCTCACCATTCCTTTGTCTACTAATTCTTGTACTTGCCTCATGATCTCCTCTTGTTGAGCTTGTGAAACTCGATAGGGAGGTTTGTTAGGCGGTGAGCTTCCTGATAGGAGCTCAATTTGACGGTCATCATCCCCTCATTTTGGAGGTTAGTCCATAGGGATATCATCAATGAACACATCTTGGAATCCTTTTAGAAAGTTAGACAAGTCTAACTCTTCTTGATTCCTACCATTCACCTTTGATGAAACATTAGGACCTTTTTGGGATTCTTTGACAAAAATCATGTACCCAGAAACTGAGCTTTTCATTGATTTATGAAGGGTGAGAGGATTTACAAGTGGTATAGTACGACCAGACTCATTAGCATCTATATACATATTTTTTCCCCTGTAGGTGAAGTAGATTCTTCTTTCAGAGAACTTCATGTTGGCAGCCATGCGGTTGAACCATGGTATCCCTAGGATAACATCCTCATGTTGGAGAGGAGAGATGAAGAAGTCTTCTTTGTCGACATAGCTTTGGACATGAAGCCTCAACTTCCTAATCAAGGGAGTAACGGAGGCTTGATGTCCCTTGAAAGCGGCATCGGCTGTTACAGCATCTCCCATCTCAAAAGCTTGAATGCCCAACTTGGTGGTCATATGAAGTTGAGAGCAGAACTAGGGTCAAACAAGATGAAAGCATCATGCTCCCTTACCTTTCCCCAAGCATAGGAGAGAGGTGATCCTTTGCAATGAGTATCCTCTTTTGGAGCTTCGATAGTGGAAGCTCTAGGAGTCTCATTGCGAGCATTCCTTTTGGGGCAAGAACGATAGCCATGTCCTTGCTCCCCACACTTAAAACATTTGTGATCCTTGCGAAAAGTTTCAAGCTCTTCAAGAGAGAGTTTATTTTTACCTTTGTAAACTCCTTTCTCCTTGGGCCGATTGTTGTTGTTGTTGTTGGAATGGCCGTGGGAAAAATTTTGGGCATTAATTTTTCCCTTTGCATCACTTTTGTCTTTATTTTCCATGGGTTTGACATTCCATTTAACCCCTTGTTGGAAATTTATGCGTGAAGCAACCATGGTATGGTGGATTACTTCGCTAATAGAGTCAGGCCATTGAGAGTTGACATACTCAGCCATCTCTTCAGGTAATCCCGCACAAAATTGTTGTTTTTGCTCACCAAAGTCTATCTTTTGAAAGACAGTACCCTTGAGATGTAAATCCCAAAACTTGTCCACATATTTGTGAATAGACTCATGATAGAGAAGCCTTAAAATCTACCATTCGGTGAGCACTTTGTCCTTTGCATCATTTGCAAGGAATTGCTTCATGATGGAAACTTTTAGAGTTTTCCATGTCTTTGGGGCTTCGCCATTGCCTCAAAGGCTAGCCCACCATTGACGAGATGATTTTTGGAAGTGCATAGCTACATGGTGTATCTTGGAGGACTCCGCAAAACCCTCGTCTCCAAAGGCCGCATCAAATTGTTGGATGAAGGCCAATACTTTGTCGGTAGCACCAAAGGTGCCATCATAGGTGAGAAAAGAGATACTCTTTCCTCCCTCTTTCAACTTCTTGAGGTTTTGTGACCTTCACCATGCAGGGTAAGATTTGCGATGTCCTCCCCTCTTATATTTTCTAGGAGAATAGCCATTGCTTCCATCGGTAGAGTAGGAAGGTGAAGAAGAAGGAGAAGAGGGTGACCTCTTTCTTGCCCTTTTCTTCCTTGGTTTCCTCTCTTCCATTTTGGAGTGACGAGGAGAAGGACTATGGGTTAACTGTTTCCTCTTGGTAGGAGTTGGCGATCGTTTAGTCCTCCTTCTTCATGGAGCCACATCTTCGGAGGAGTTTAGGGATTCATTGCTTTATTGATCTTTGGATTTCTCCTCCCGTATGAGAGAGAGTCTTGTTTTGGGGGTCTCTTCAAGAGGCCTTGTAAGCTCTCTCTCCTCTTGGAGAGGAAATGAAATCCCATAAGCACGAATTCGTTGAGTAACTTCGGCTTGCAAAGTGTGGTTGCCCATAGCTTGTTGCAACCTAGTGACAAGATAATTAACAAACATGGGAGCATCATCATTCGCACCTTCATGTGCAAAATCAAAGTTATCAATGTTCATTCTCCTCTCTTGATTATTGTCAGCCATGCTAATTAAACATATGTGTTAACTTAGTGTATGCTTTGGCAATCAAAACCTTAGTTTCTACTCCTCTTAGCCTTTAAAAATAGGCACTTAAGTATCTACACCCACGGCTCAAATTGGTTGATTATAGAGAGTAGTGGAGTGAGTCTAACATAGCGAAGTTGTCGAGGGATAGCTTCTTTTGGACTTCTTATGGCTCAATAATGATAAAGCCATAGGCAAGTCTAAAAAGACTCCATTATTAAATCCAAAGCTCCCGAGGTGTGCACCATATCTCACATAGTGGGCTCAACAAAACCGATAATAGATCCCAGTCCCGCTTACCCTAATATAATTAACAAAATCAACCATTAATAGGCTACTTAAGGACCTCTCTTCTTAAGAACAAAGAGAAACTAAATGCTTTGATACCAATGTAATGGAAATTGCCTATGAACTTTGGAAGTAGCGGAATTAGGAAATTAGGTGAAGCACTTTTAAGAGATTACTTTGTGAGCATAGTGGGTGAACTTAGTGGATGGTAGCAACATAAACATGGTACTTAGTTAACTTGGCATGAACAATACTTTCGCACAAGAGAGAGAGAGATTAGAGAACATGACAATAGTTGAGGACCGGATGCATATGCAGCCGGTCCCCCCTCCAATAGGCATTTGTATTATAGTTTCTCCCATCAAGAGAGACTTGATATAATACAATCTTGGTTTTCCTTGTGACCTAGGTGATGCAATGAAGATGGAAAGCCTCATGCATCACAAACATAACATAAAATTGAAGAAAGCATTAACTATCCCAAGCCTCAGTCCCAAGGCCTCAAACACCTTCAAAGCTGGAGAGAGCTAGCAAGGAATGAGAATAGGGAAGAGGAAGAAGAAACATTCCATAGGAGAAAGAAGTAGTTCCTCACGTATCATTACTCTTCTTGCTAGCATACATAATAGCATAGTAATGGAGATGGAGAAGATGTCAAACTTTAGCATTGAAGCATGGCTCTTGGTTGGATTTGCATTCCATAGCCAAGAGTGTTGGTGTAGGATTTCACTCTCACAAGCTTGGAGAAGGAGGTTGTGTTCCTCAACATTCACCAAGAGTGAATGGTGTGTCAAATGAGTGTGTGTGATGGTGTATATCCCCCTAGCACACCCCCTCCTTGCTTTGGGCGAGTGGAGACTTTTTCACATGTTGCAGGCTCATTGGTCCCCTCTCCCCCTAGCCAACCACATGTAGCATGCAGTCAAGTACATGGGTAGACTTTTGATGAGTGTCCTCCTTACCCCGTAGAGAGAGAGAGCTTGAAAATATCTAGATATTTGTTAGATGGAAGTAGAATCTCATTAAACCCCTCTTTAGCCTAACCAATAGCATTCAAGCACACCATGTGGTTAAGCTTAGTGAGAGTCTAACATGTGTCCCATGTGGTTAAGCTTAGGGAGAGTCTAACATGTGTCCCATGTGCTCTTTTAGAATTCCCCTATTTTTGAGATTTTTATGCATTGGAAGTTTCTCAAGCAACTTCCTCATTAAGTGAGTAGGTTCTCTTTTTGACTCAAGCATCTTACCCCCCATGCATAGGAAGGTTCTAAAGAAACTTCCTCATTAAATGTGACAAGTATGTCAAGTACTTTAGTCATCAAGCATGACAAGCACCGTAGGTGGGGTTCCCACCTCAAGCACAACCCTAGCTTGCCTAAGTTTAGGTCGGGTCCCCACCTCAAGCACATTCCTACCTTGCCTAAGTTTAGGTCGGGTCCCCACCTCAAGCATAGCCCTAGCTTGCTTAAGGTTCCCACCTCATGCACAGCCCTAGCGTACTTAAGTTAAGTTCGGGTTCCCACCTCAAGCACAACCCTAGCTTGCTTAAGGTCAAAAGGACTTTTAACACTAACCATTGGAGGTCTTTAATGAAGCTAACCCTAAAGTCTTTTAAGCTTCATTAGTTAATCTTGCTCTTTCACAGACCATCTGTCATTTGGGACCCTTTACCATTGGCCCCGTGTTGAGATAGATCCATAAGCACATGTCTATATTCTAACCCTTGGTCCCGTTTATTATCCCATATTAAATGATCAGTTTAATATGAGAAAATCATTTGGGTTGGTTAGATATTAGATATTTGATGACATTACCTCTGTCTTGAAATCATAGTTGTCCTCGACTATGAGATAAAAGAGATAAAGTCATAGTCATTAGTCAATTTGTCTTAGCGGGTAGAGGATCCCTTTTTACCCTACGACATCATTCCAAGATGGATGACCAATCCATTTGGTGCTTGGGAGACATAGCTGCTGCAAGCATGTCTGCTCTTTAGTCCATTTCATCCTCCCAAGTAGAGTGACAAATTCTACATGGTGTTTGAGAGACGTCGTCATCCCAAACATGATTCTTGGTATGCATACTACTTAAATTTGTGCACAATAAAGAGAGAATTAGTCTTATAAGACAAAAACATTAATCATTTAAAAGAAACATGTACATTTGGTTACTCTAATGTAGCATTGTAAGCGTTGACAAGGTTCATACTATCCTTAAGCTGGATTCCTTGCATCCATCTAGCATCTTCAAAAGGATAATTTTTGAACTTAATAAGATACCATCGAATAATCTTACCATGTCGCAGTACCTTGTCTTCATGCCGAAGGATAGATTCGGATTGTAGTACCTCTTCTTGATCTTCAATTTCGGGAGGGTCTTGAATAATTGGTTCATTTGGAGGCTCTCCATTGTAGGGCTTGAGTAGGCTCAACATAAAAAGCATTGTGTAGGAGCCAATGGTTAGGTAACTTGAGTTGATGAGCTACCTCATTGATTGGCTTCAATTATTTGAAAAGGACCATAGTATCTTTTTGCTAGTTTAACATAATACTTTTGATGGTCCGTAGGATTTTTCCCCGTCGTTTGCCTCAATCGAGCCTAGGAAACTTACATAAGACCTAATCATTTTCTTTGAAGGTTAAGGCCCTTCTGTGCTTGTCAGCAACTTTTTGCCTTAGTTGGGAGATGGATATAGCCTCCTTAATGTTTTCAAACGATGTTCGCAGGTCATGGTTATAGTCATCGGCAGCGAAGATCCTGCCATGTACTTTAAGTAGAAGGGGACTTTTAGGTCTTCCTTCTATGATTTCAAAAGGTGCTTTTCCCGTAGAAGTATGGATAGTATTATTATACGCATACTCTACAAGAGGTAAGTACTTTTCCGAGTCTGAGCGTTGATCTACTTATGTAACATAGGTATTTAGTAGATCAAGAATCGTAAGGTTGGCTATCTCACTTTGGCCATCCGTTTGTGGGTGATAGGACAAAGAGAAATTCAATCTTGTACTTAGATTTTCAAAGAGACCTTTCCAGAAATTACTGGCCATTCTAGGATCTCTATCTGACATGATGGATGTTGGCAGTCCATGGGGTATGAAAATCTGTGATAGGAAGAGAGTTGCCATTTGGTTGACCTTAATAGTCTTCTTGACAGGAATAAAGTGTGCTTGCTTGCTAAACTTGTCGAATATTTTCCATATTCCCATATTCCCATGGATAGATTTTGGTAATCCAAAGATAAAAATCCATGGATATACTCTCCCATGGTGTATTACAAATTGGCAATGGCTGGAGTAATCTAGGTTGCTTCCCTCTATCATACTTGGTCTTTTGGCATACTACACATTTTGAAACATACTCTTGTATGTCCACTTTCATGGTAGGCCAATAAAAGTACGTCTCTACTCGTCGAAGAGTAGGTTGAATGCCTCTATGCCCTGCATAGGGAGGGGCATGGGATTGAGACATAACTTTCTGATGAAGGGAGTGGGTAACACATAGCGTATTGCCATGGTGAAGATAACCATCCTGCAAGGTGAATGGTTCCTCTTTCTTCCCCAACGCAAGGACTGACAGCATATCTTTAAAGTGAGGGTCATTAGCACACTCATCTATCATAGAATCTATATCATTGTGAGCTGCTATTGACACAGCATTAACTTTTGGTCATTGCAAAACTGCATCAGCCACTTGATTGTGCTTACCAGCAATGTGGAAATTAAATTGCAAAAGAAAATTTGCCCCACCTCATTTGTTTGTCGGAAAGCTTTGTTTGCGTCATGAAGTACTTGAGACTTTGATGGTCTGTTCGTAAGATGAATGGAGTCCCCAATAGATAGTGCTTCCATGTGTCTTGGGCATGTAGAACAGCTAACAACTCTTTCTCATAAATGCCTAAGACCCGTTCATCCGTGTTGAGACTTCGGCTCTCATATGCTATGGCATGCCCTTGTTGAAGCAAGACTGCTCCAAGGCAATCACCACAAGCATCACATTGGACCTCAAATGGATTTGAGAGATCCGGAAGCATAACGACTGGGTGGGAGATAAGATTCTCTTTGAGCTTGTCAAAATCACTTTGCTCCTAAACAATCCATGAATACTTAACATTTTTCTTTGTTACGTCATGTAATGGTCTTGCTATTTGAGAGAATTTTTCTATGAAGCGTCTATAGTATGCACACATACCAATAAAGCTTCTTAGCTCATGTAGATTCCTTGGATTATGCCATACTTTTATTACCTCCAACTTTTATGCCATACTTTTATCATCAAAGAACACACCAGTGAATTTGCAGTAGGGTCTAAAAATTTTCTCCATTAATAGATTGAATGTAGATGGTGCATTAGTCAAGCCAAAAGGCATGACTAGATATTCATAAAGGTCAAACGTTGTACGAAACGTAGTCTTTAGGATATCTTCATTTACTATCCTTATTTGATGGTAGCCACTTTTAAGGTCAATCTTACTGAAGTAGGTAGAGCCTTGTAGCTTATCAACAGATCTTTTACCCGGGGTACGGGAAATTTGGTTTTGATAGTGATATGGTTTAGTGCACAATAGTCCACAAACATGCGGTATGTACCATCTTTCTTTTGCACTAAAAGGACTGGAGAGCAAAAGGGAGAGGAGCTAGGCCTCACCATTCCTTTGTCTACCAATTCTTGTACTTGCCTCATGATCTCCTCTTGTTGAGCTTGTGAAACTCAATAGGGAGGTTTGTTAGGCGGTGAGCTTCCTGATAGGAGCTCAATTCGATGGTCATCATCCCCTCATTTTGGAGGTAAGTCCATAGGGATATCATCAATGAACACATCTTGGAATACTTTTAGAAAGTTAGACAAGTCTAACTCTTCTTGATTCCTACCATTCACCTTTGATGAAACATTAGGACCTTTTTGGGATTCTTTGACAAAAATCATGTAGGCAAAAACTCAACTTTTCATTGATTTATGAAGGGCGAGAGGATTTACAAGTGGTATAGTACGACTAGACTCATTAGCATCTATATACATATTTTTTCCCCTGTAGGTGAAGTAGATTCTTCTTTCAGAGAACTTCATGTTGGCAGCCATGCGGTTGAACCATGGTATCCCTAGGATAACATCCTCATGTTGGAGAGGAGAGATGAAGAAGTCTTCTTTGTCGACATAGCTTTGGACATGAAGCCTCAACTTCCCAATCAAGGGAGTAACGGAGGCTTGATGTCCCTTAAAAGCGGCATCGACTGTTACAGCATCTCCCATCTCAAAAGCTTAAATGCCCAACTTGGTGGCCATATGAACTTGAAAGCAGATTTAGGGTCAAACAAGATGAAAGCATCATGCTCCCTTACCTTTCCCCAAGCATAGAAGAGGGGTGATCCTTTGAAATGAGTATCCTCTTTTGGAGCTTCGATAGTGGAAGCTCTAGGAGTCTCATTGCAAGCATTCCTTTTGGGGCAAGAACGATAGCCATGTCCTTGCTCCCCACACTTAAAACATTTGTGATCCTTGCGAAAAGTTTCAAGCTCTTTAGGAGAGAGTTTATTTTTACCTTTGTAAACTCCTTTCTCCTTGGGCCGATTGTTGTTGTTGTTGTTGGAATGGCCGTGGGAAAAATTTTGGGCATTAATTTTTCCCTTTGCATCACTTTTGTCTTTATTTTCCATGGGTTTGATATTTAGTCTAACCCCTTGTTGGAAATTTATACGTGAAGCAACCATGGTATGGTGGATTACTTCGCTGATAGAGTCAGGCCATTGAGAGTTGACATACTTGGCCATCTCTTTAGGTAATCCCGCTTAAAATTGTTGTTTTTGCTCAGCAATGTCTATATTTTGAAAGGCAGTAGCCTTGATATGTAAATCCCAAAACTTGTCCACATATTTGTGGATAGACTCATGACAGAGAAGCCTTAAACTCCGCCATTCGGTTAGCACTTTGTCCTTTGCATCACTTGCAAGGAATTGCTTCATGATGGAAACTCGTAGAGTTTTCCATGTCTTTGGGGCTTCGCCATTGCCTCGAAGGCTAGCCCACCATTGACGAGCTGATTTTTGGAAGTGCATAGCTACATGGAGTAGCTTGGAGGACTCCGTGAAGCCCTCGTCTCCAAAGGCCGCATCAAATTGTTGGATGAAGGCCAATACTTTGTCGATAGCACCAAAGGTGCCATCATAGGTGAGAAAAGAGATACTCTTTCCTCCCTCTTTGAACATTTTGAGCTTTTGTGACCTTCGATATGCAGGTTAAGATTTGCGATGTCCTCCCCTCTTATATTCTCTAGGAGAATAGCCATAGCTTTCATCGGTAGAGGAGGAAGGTGAAAAAGAAGGAGAAGAGGGTGACCTCTTTCTTGCCCTTTTTTTCCTTGGTTTCCTCTCTTACCTTTTGGAGTGACGAGGAGAAGGACTATGGGTTAACTGTTTCCTCTTGGGAGGAGTTGGCGATCGTTTAGTCCTCCTTCTTCGTGGAGCCACATCTTCGGAGGAATTTAGGGATTCATTGCTTTCTTGATCTTTGGATTCCTCCTCTCGTATGGGAGAGAGTCTTCTTTTGGGGGTCTCTTCAAGAGGCCTCGTAAGCTCTCTCTCCTCTTGGAGAGGAAAGGAAATCCCATAAGCACGAAGTCGTTGAGTAACTTCGGCTTGCAAAGTGGGGTTGCCGATAGCTTGTTGGAACCTAGTAACAAGATAATTAACAAAGATGGGAGCATCATCATTCGCACCTTCATGTGCAAAATCAAAGTTATAAATGTTCATTCTCCTGTCTTGAGTATTGTCAACCATGCTAATCATAACTTATGTGTTTACTTAGTATATGCTTTGGCAATCAAAACCTTAGTTGCTACTCCTCTTAGCCTTTGAAAATAGACACTTAAGTATCTACACCCATGGCTCGAATTGGTTAATTATAGAGAGTAGTGGAGTGAGTTTAACATAGCGAAGTTGTCGAGGGATAGCACCTTTCTGACTTCTTATGGCTGAATAATGGTAAAGCCGTAGGCAAGTCTAAAAAGACTCCATCATTAAGTCGAAAGCTCCCGAGGTGTGCACCATATCTCACATAGTGGGCTCAACAAAATTGATAATAGATCCCACTCCCGCTTACCCTAATATATTAACAAAATCAACCATTAATAGGCTACTTAAGGACCTCTCTTCTTAATCAAAAAAAGAGAAACTAAATGCTCTGATACCAATGTAATGGAAATTGCCTATGAACTTTGGAAATAGCGGAATTAGGAAATTAGGTGAAGCACTTTTAAGAGATTACTTTGTGAGCATAGTGGGTGAACTTAGTGGATGGTAGCAACATAAACATGGTACTTAGTTAACTTGGCGTGAACAATACTTTTGCAAGAGAGAGAGAGAGAGAGAGAGAGAGAGAGAGAGAGAGAGAGAGATTAGAGAACATGACAATAGTTGAGAACCGGATGCATATGGAGCCGGTCCCCCCTCCAATAGGCATTTGTATTATAGTTTCTACTATCAAGAGAGACTTGGTACAATACAATCTTGGTGTTCCTTGTGACCTAGGTGATGCAATGAAGATGGAAAGCCTCATGCATCACAAACATAACATAAACTTGAAGAAAGCATTAACTATCCCAAGGCCTCAAACACCTTCGAAGGTGGAGAGAGCTAGCGGGGAATGAGGATAGGGAAGAGGAAGAAGAAACATTCCATCGGAGAAATAAGTAGTCCCTCACTTATCATTACTCTTCTTGCTAGCATACATAATAGCATAGTAATAGAGATGGAGAAGATGGCAATCTTAAGCATTGAAGCACGGCTCTTGGTTGGATTTGCATTCCATAGCCAAGAGTGTTGGTGTAGGCTTTCACTCTCACACGTTTGGAGAAGGAGGTGGTGTTCCTCAACTTTCACCAAGAGATAATGGTGTGTCAAATGAGTGTGTGTGATGTTGTATATCCCCCTAGCATCCCCCCTCCTTGCTTTGGGCTAGTGGAGACTTTTCCACAGGCTGCAGGCTCATTGGTCCCCTCTCCCCCTAGCCAATCACATGTAGCATGCAGTCAAGTACATGGGTAGACTTTTGACAAGTGTACTCCTTACCCCTTAGAGAGAGAGCTTGAAAATATCTAGATATTTGTTAGATGGAAGTAGAATCTCATTGGAGCCCTCTTTAGCCCAACCAATAGCATTCAAGCACACCATGTGGTTAAACTTAGTGAGAGTCTAACATGTGTCCCATGTGCTCTTTTAGAATTCCCCTAACTTTGAGATTTTTATGCATTGGAAGTTTGTCAAGCAACTTCCTCATTAAGTGAGTAGGGTAAAACCCCCAACTTAAGGCCACCTAAGAGAGGGAGCTTAGATCTCCGATCTCCGAGCTCAATTATAACCAGTCAGTAGCTCATTTGATTCGCTTCGTCGAGAGCTTTACGAAAAAATTGATCTCAACTTTTTTGATGGTCGGAGCCAAAAGTTATAAATCCATTTATGCATTCCTGTGTAACAAAAATGGGTGTGAAAAAGAAGACACACCAACCCCAAAAGAAAGACATGGGTGCCAACAAGGGTTAAAGTCATCCATTGCCCAATGAAAAGGTTGCATTTAAAAAAAGATGAAAGTTGAGCATTCTTTTGAATTGCACAAAGTTGGTTCAGCTTTGTCTTATTATTGGGGGTGTCATTGTCCTTTCTTTGGGGGGTGGTTTTTTATTGGCCCCTTTACCCTAGGTTCTCTTTTTGACTCAAGCATCTTACCCCCCATGCATAGAAAGCTTCTCAAGCAACTTCCTCATTAAATGTGACAAGTACCTCATGTACCTTAGTCATCAAGAATGAGAAGAACCTTAGGTGGAGTTCCCACCTCAAGCACAACCCTAGCTTGCCTAAGTTTAGGTCGGGTTCCCACCTGAAGCACAACCCTAGCTTGCCTAAGTTTAGGTTCGGTTCCCACCTCAAGCACAACCCTAGCTTGCTTAAGTTTAGGTCGGGTTCCCACCTCAAGCACAACCCTAGCTTGCTTAAGGTCAAAAGGACTTTTAACACTAACCATTGGAGGTCTTTAATGAATCTAACCCTAAGGTATTTTAAGCTTCATTAGTTAACCTTGCTCTTTGACAGACCATCTCTCATTTGGGTCCCTTTACCATTGACCCCGTGCTGAGATAGATCCGTAAGCACATGTCTATATTCTAACCCTTTTTCCCATTTATTATCCCATATTAAATGATCAGTTTAATATGAGAAAATCATTTGGGTTGGTAAGATATTAGATATTTGATGACAATCCTAAGGGTGAAAAACCCACTAAAGCTCTTGTTTGAGTTTATTTTTGGGATCTACTAGTAGAATTCTATCTCTGACTAAAGAATATCAATGGAGTTGTAGGTAAGGTTCTAGGCAAGTAGGCTAGAGGGGGGATAAGTCCCAAATGGGACCCTCAATTGTTAATTGAAGTTGACCATAACAAGTCTCCTAAATTGAAGGTCCCTATTAAGGACTATTCAGGTAACTTGTTGCATGAACAAAAGATACTAAATAGAAACCTACCCACCTCATGATTTCATTGCTACCAACAAGGCCATTTGATTAAAGACTTCCCTATTTTGTAACAAACAAAGCAACATAACAATGCTACTAATAACCCTAAGAAAAATCCTCAGAGGCAATTTCAACAAATTGATAGAAGGAACAAGGACTGTGCTAACCCCAACACAAATTATCTTGCTAACTCACCTACTCCCTCTGTTGATATTCTCATGACTCAGGCTGAGGAGGAAAGTTTCCCAAACATGCAATCCTCAAAAGGCTAAGAGGAAAGTACAGAAGTCCAACGACCCAAATAGAGTATCTATTGTTGTGGCCAAACCAAACAAGAATTGTAAGAAATGAAGTGCCCCAAGTTGAATGGAATTTCACTTAATTGTAAATGGATTTCAAACCCTTTTGACCCATAGTTATCAAAAAATGGATGCAAGAATTATCATTGCATCTTGACTTCATATGCCTGCAGGAGCTTAAAATTTCAAATAAAGACCTGGAATGAAATTTGAATAGATTAGGCTCTAGATACAAATGGCATTTCACCAACCATCATTCTGGCAAAGGAGGAGTTGTTGTGGGAATCTCTTGTAAGTGGCCCAACCTTCCCTCATAAAGACAGACCTCTGATAAGAGCATGTGTATTGTTGACACTTTATCTGAACCTATTAGTTTACGCTTAAGTCACTGTGTATGCTTCTAACACTATTGAAGATAGCTCTCAATGTTGGCAAGAAATGACCAAACCACCTAAAAATATAGTGATTGTTGCAGGTGATTTTAATATGGTAGAAAAAATTGCAGATAGATCAAGGTCTCTGGGTTATGTAATCTTTGAATATGAGAAAATGCATTGGTTAGACCTTCTTGATTCCATGAGTTTATTGGATGTGTCTGAAGATTGTGGCTTTACATGGAGTAACAAACAGACAAATGAATACTTAAAAACTCCTAAACTTGATAGGATACACATGTTTGTTTGTTAATGTGCTTCAAGAACATTGGTTGGTAAAATGTAAAATTGATGCATCATTGTTGTTGTCTAACCACAAGCCTATGCTTTTTTACCTTATGAGGGCTAAGACATCTCATAAATTGGTCGGCTTCATCTAGGTCAATCATTATTTCATATCATATGAATTAGGAAAAAAAATCAATTTATTCTGCATGAGGCCTTTACCATGTCCCCCTCACCTGCAAAGGCTTGGAAAATGTATGTGCAAACAGGCTATAAAAAGGTAGCGAAAGATATTAGAGCAAAGAGAAGAATGATGATAGCTGGGGAGACTCTTAAACTTGAAGAATCTCTCTCCAAAGCTGATTCTTACCATGTCCCCCTCACCTACAAAGGCTTGGAAAATGTATGTGCAAAAGATCCAGAGAATTCTTACAGCCTATAAAAAGGTAGCTAAAGATATTAGAGCAAAGAGAAGAATGATGATAGCTGGGGAGATTCTTAAACTTGAAGAATCTCTCTCCAAAGCTGATCCTCGACCCACTAAGCTCCTTGATCTAAGATATTATATTAGGCAGGAATAGCTCCTGGAAGCTAGGAGTGCCCTTGCTTACACTAGATAATTCTACGGTGGCAAAATTGATAGATCTACTAAAAAGATGTTTGATTTGTTGAAGAAAAAGAAAGCTAAAGATTTTATTCCTCTTCTATAAAACAATGATGGTATTTTAGCTAAGTCTCATAAGGATAATCTTACCATTTCTAGTGAGTTCCTTACCAATATATTTCCTGGTGAACCCATGAGAGATAGAGCAATAGAAGAAGCTAGGGTTCAAATTACCCAAGTAAGAAGGAAGACCATGACTTCAGAATTAGCACACTTCCTTGATCAACCTATCTCTGAAGGTCAAATCCAAGAACTTTTTGGTAACCTCAAGGATGATAAATCTCCTTGAGGTTACCATATGTTTATCTGCAATACAAGGTTTCATAGCCCCTTATCGTCTGTTAGTATGGCAAGAAGCTGTTAGAAAAGGAGTTATTATTGTCTATAGTAACATCGGGCTTGTTGAACTCATACAAAAAAAAGGTTTGTATGGAGGATCACATCAATTCAAGACCCATCACCTGTTTGACTTCAATTTATAAAAAAATTTCTCTTTCTTTAGCTAAGAGGATTAGCCCCCTCATAGATAGCCTTATCCTTCATCAAAGGTAGGTGTATTCTTGATGCTATCATAACTCGTTCAGAAGGAATGGAACATGCACTAAAGAATGGGCATGATCTTTTCTTTTTCAAAGTGACTCTGATAAAGCTTATGAAAAGGTAGAATGGGATTTTGTCTTGCAGTCCTTGTTTGACATGGGTTTTGAAAAAAGATCCAAAAAATTTGTACATGTACTTTTTGAAATTGTGTTCGCAAAAATTTCCTTAAACGGGGAATTAACTAATGCCATATTCCTAATGAGATCCACTAGGCAAGGTTTTCCTCTTGTCCCTTTGTTGTTTTCTATTATCAGATGCCTTGGATTGGCTCGTGAGAAGGCAGATGCAAGTAGGAAATCTAGAAGGAATTAAAACTCTGGTTCTAATATTGACCTGTGTCTACAAATGTTTACAGATGACACTAATACTCTGTGCAATGCCGATCAGAAATTTGTTGACAACTTTTTGAGATATCTTAGCCCTTTTGGCTTGTCTAGTGGCACTAAAAATCAACCATCACAAGACTGGATTCAAAACCTTAAATGGAAAAAATCCCCTATCTGTTATTGCACCAGGTTGCCAAGAGATACCTAATGGATATGTATTCAAATTACTGGGGATTCTAATGGGTTCAAAGTCCCATGGCACAAACATGGTATTGGGTTGTAGATAAGTTTAAGAAAAGGTATCATGTGGCAATCCCTCCAAACCTCTTTGCCTTCAAGGAAATTTGTGCTTAACCATTACGTTTTACCTTCCCTTGTATATTTCTTGTCATGTTGAAAAACTACTAAGCAGTAATTAAACAAGGTCATCTCCCAGACAAGGAGATTCCTATGGGGTGGTCTAGAGAAAGTAAAAAAAAATCCAAAAGTTTTCGTTGCATGCATCAATCAAGAGGTGGATTGGGGCGGCTAAACATGAAGTGTATGTCAATAGAGCTTGCAAGTAAATGGATAGCCAGGGCTATCTCCAATTTTGATTTTTGGACATGCCTCTTGAATAGAGATATTCATAGATTCTATCTTCAAGGTTATAAGGACTGGGCCAATCTCAGCATATGCGACTTGATCACCTCACATTGGAACATTAAACCTGTGGGGACGAATCTAGTATCCTTATGGTAAGTCAACTTCCCTTCCCCTTTCCCAAAAAACATATGGGCATCGATCGGTAACGCGGTTATATGATGCTCGTATGCAAGCTAAAATTATTTATCCTTAGATTCAAGCCGCACTCGATCGGTAACGTGGCTAATTGAGTGTCGTTTATTAGAAGCATCTGTTTTTGCATAAATGTGATGTTCATGTCATTAACCCGTCCATACGAACGTCATATAATTTGTATGTGCGTGTGCAATTCATTTTTTAAGTATTAAGTATATGAAATACTTGGTCAATAACGCTGCTGTGAAGAGTATTTCATATACAAATGTTTGAATTGTTTGATTTTGTTGTTTATAAATGCTCTTATGAAAGTATATACTAGCTAACCATATTCAAAAGAATGCTTTATTCATCAATCATCGATATTTTAAATGCTAAATATTCATCAATCGTCACAATTTGCATATTAAATATTCATCAATCATCAATCATTCATCGCTATTTTAAATGTTAAATATTCATCATTCATCAATCATCGCTATTTTAAATGTTAAATATTCATCATTCATCAATATTTTTATTCATCAATCATCACAATTTGCATGTTAAATATTCATTTTTATCTTCTTAAAGGACCCCATCATCATTGGTATTTTTATCTCTCTGTTTACATAAATTCTCTGTAAAAAAGAATTTGCACATAATCTACATATTAAAAATTCTTTTGTTTCTTTTTAAAGAGCATCAATCATCATCGCTATTTTAAATACTCCATTTACATTAATTCTATGTAAAAAAGTGTGTGAACACTTAGCGTGTTAAATATTAATTTCTACCTTTTTAAACAGCAAGACATTCTTTGCGATTTCCTAGCCCACTTTGTATACTTCCAATGTTTTAAATGAGCTAAAATAAAATTGACAATATATACATCACGATGCATGTTATTCCATGAGGCTTTGAATTGTTTTAGATTTTTACCATGTTCTGTTAGATCTGGACAATGTTGGGCAATATGAAAGTATGTTCTAGAGACTTAAAGGAAGATATCCCTCCTGCCTGCGACATGTCAAAATTAGAGCTCTGGGATAAATTGTGGGAGAAAAAGAAGGTAAAGATGAAGTGTGTGAAAGTAGAGGGCCAAGCATCCTTACCCAAGAGATTGAAGATGGCCCAAGATGCGCAAGCAGCTTTGGGAGGTCGATTAGATGCCAGTGGCACCATCACAATCATTCACATGGCTTTGAATGCCAAGTGCGCTCATCTTGTCGGCATCCCTCATGAGGCCTTGGTAGAAGGTACACAAGATTCTTTGGTGTGTACACATTGTACACCATCAAAGACACCTCTTTCTTTCTAGATCACATCACATATGTGGAAAAATGCTACAAGGGAGGGAGTGAGGCAAAATTTGACAGCTTTCAGACAGGTCAAGGAATGCAAACGCTTCACCCCTCCATTGTAAGATGCATTGGATTTACCATTGAAGCTCCTTGGATCACTATATTCCCATACTACAATGGGGGTACCGTGGGGGACATGATGTGCCGCTTAGCATTCATCCACGGATTATTCAGACGACACATGCACAGGCTACAACACGGTTGGAGGTCATTGCCTGTAGCAAATCTTCCTATACAAGAGATAGACACAGCACAGATCAAGGCAATGATCAAGCAGATGCCAATCATTTGTCATACCCTAATTGATGGCATTGTGGCTTCCCACTCTGTCAGGATAGTGCACAGTGACCTGCACCCGTTCAACATAATGTTGGACTTTACTCAGGAAAATAAACCTTGTGTCGGCATCATTGATTGGAGAATGATGCTCAAAACGCCAGCTAAGTGCGCGTCAATTAATTATATGCATTCAAGCACATAGTTGGACTCTGCAGTTTTGGAGGCACAGAGAGCAGGGGATGCAGAGATGTCTAAGTGACTGTGGATTGATCCAAGAATTTGGTGGATGGAGTGGATACTATACATTGACATGTGGTCGTTGTTATCACTTCGTCTGTTATTCATTTAATGCAAAATAGTAGCCAATGTGCAATCTGTTCACAAGATATTTCACAAGGAATATATATTATGTTTGGCATGGAAATGAATATAAATTCAAGCAAGAGCTCCAAGATACCCCTAGCACAATTAGAAATCTATTTGGTGAACAAGATGCTACTTCAGAGCAACACAATTGAGATCAACAAACTATGTATAATCGCGGATATGAAGCATTGTATATGATCAAAACACATTGAATACAAGGTCTTTTACAATGGTTTTTGACATGATCTTCATTCTACTGTCAAGCTATATTGAATATGTGAAGTTGTTATCTAGTTCTAAATTGAGTGTTGTGGATCTCCTTGTAATTCAATCTCCACATCTATTATCAGATTCTCTTCTATTTCGTCTATAGTGCATTGAGATACACCAACATTGAATTGTTCTTCGTCTTCGTTTTGACAATCATACAACCAAGTTGCAATTTCCCCTCGTAGCCAGCACTTTCAATGTGATCCAATATCTTTTCGTTGCAAAACGTATACACTAACTTTTTTGCTATGTCTGCTAATAGTCTGTTGCGAATAGTGTTGTGAACATACTTGTACATACTTCAATTTCTCTCTGAACTTGAGTTTGCTGCACATTGTGCCAGTATTTTCATTTCAAGGGGACATACGGTAGAGTAATGCTCTCCACCATTCATCATCCACCACTTCCATGTAGGTTCCTCTTTTGCCATTACCTGTACAAAATCATTCTCAAAAGGACCTTCTTTTAATTTAAGTGCACTCATTTCTTTGATGCAATCAATTTGGTCATGAACGTTGGAGTAGAACGTGTTGACCACATGATAGAAATCGTTGACCACCTCTATACTGGACATTAGATCAAAATTCCAATACTCTAGATCGAGCATGTAAGCAACACTATGGAGTGGACTATGAGCGCTCTTCCACCTTGCATGGAAATACTTGGCCAAAATTCTTCGCTGTGTGCCAAAGAATGGTAGTCGCCACTCCTTCTCTACTACAGACTCTTTTAGCTCTTCGGGATTTTCAAGACTCTGTTGGACTGACCACCATGTCATCCACACTTTGCCCAAATTTGGTGCCCTTTGATCAAGGTTGCGAATCATGAACATAATGGGCATCATTACGTGGTATGCATCCATTACACTCCTCCACCAAGTAGCTTTGCTTATGTCGCCATGTAGACATGTAATTTTATCTTTCATTTTTCTTTCTACTCAAGCTGCCATTCATCAAAGGTCGTCCAATTGAATGTGTCAATCACAGTGCACTTATTGTGGAGAAGTGATTCCAATGTATAAAAGTGAACCGAGTTTCAATAGAAAGTTTCAACATCACTGACATGCGCATTCTATACAAATCGAGCACTCTTTGTCGTTTCAAGATAAATTTCACAACCTGACATGCTATGTATTATTTTGGCGAACCATGTGGTTTCTTCGCTAGTGTATCAATCCTTCATCACCAAGTTTAACTTGTACGTATTACAACCATTGGCAAAAATGTGTGGAAAGCACTTTTTTATTAATTTACTAGCATATTTACAAATCTTTGCGTTGTCCATGACTACTTGAACGACCAATTTCTTTAATTACATTAATCAAGACCTCAGAAATGTCTTGATGAATTACATTAATCAAGACCTCAGAAATGTATTTTCCACTTTTAAGTGCACCAGAACTATCAATCACCTTTATAAATGTTTCTCCCCATGGACAAACGAGTGTTACATTGATCAACGGTCTTCTTTCCAATTAGGCATGTTGATAGGAGTCTTTGATGTTGTTGTAGGCCTTTGTTCACTGTCGGTATTTGGCTTTTGACTAGGAGCATTGGAAGACTTAGGAATCCAAATCTTTTGAGAACATTTGTATCTCCTTTGTTGAATTTGTTGAGCTCTTGAGATCTTCATGCAGGTCTGGTGTAGTTGCAATTGGCTTGTGGTTGACTGGTAGCAAAATCTTTGTATACCCTGTGTTAAATCCTTGTCTAAGAGGAACATTCTTTGAGATCCATCTTTTTTTTGTATCCTCATGAGAGTTGTGGTTGACTTTAGCATCTTTCAATGTTGTTATGTTGTATACCTTCCTCTTAGGTATCCTAGGATATTGTCGATGTTGATATCTAATGGGCCTTCTTTCTTGGGAGGGTCTTGCTGTTACTTCATATGCCCTAACCTGCGGTTTTGGTACCCATATCTGTCTGTTACCTCCATAGTACTCCTGTTCCTTTAAGCTCCATTGTGATGTTATCCATCCCATGTGTTTGTCTTTCTGTGTTGATTTCCTGTCTTTAATCCAAACCGGATCATTGGCCGTGACTAAACTACTCGGAACAACCACTTTCTTTATTTATTTTTGATTTCTTGAGTACTTGGGCTGATATATGGGTGTCTCCCTAGAGGTTTGAGTTGGGTCAGCACTTGACTTGAAGTTTTGTAAGCCTGACTTTCTTGAAGAAGCTGATCCATGAGGGTTCTTTGATGTAGAGGCATATGTTGTCACACCTTCTTTGCTAATCGGTGGAGGGTCCACTTTAGCTTTACCTTTATATGCAAGATTTGTCTTTGATTCTTGTGACTTTCGCAACTCTGAATCTAGCATTGATGGTACCTGTAAATGTTGCTGGCTACCTCTTGGAGAAGAGAGTATTAGCATTGTATCTTCTTTATAGGCCTTGTGTTGGTCTAACCACTGATGTCCAAGGATGACATATCCATGCATGTCCTTTGAAGACCTTACTTGAAACTTTACCTGGTCTTTATGATTTTGGATACTAAGGGTAGCAACCATCTCTTTTTGACTTGTAGCCTTACCCATGATTTCTCTATTACCTGGCTTGTCTTGAGTAATCTCTAGAATGCTCTGAATGTTTTCTGCAACCATATTGCAAATTGCTTCTTTATCTAGTAGAGCATTGCATTTGACACTCGCTCCTTTTGTACTACTAAGAGCTACAACTATTCTCATTGTTGGTTCTATTGAAGATTTCTGTCCTTTTTTTTCCATGGTCTCATCTTGATCTAACTATGTCTCTATAGAAGGTGGCTTGAGACTTTTTATTGCAATTTGACTTTCATCAACTAATTTAGTTGGCAATGAGTGATTGATCCCTGGACTTCCTATTGCTTCCTGACTTTTTGCAACCTCATTCTTCTTTACTTCTGGCTTTGGATGCATTCTCTGCTCAATAGCTTGCGTAGTTGCTCTTTGTTCTATTTGATTTACACTTGTAGCCTTACCCATGATGTCTCTGTTACGTGGCTTGTCTTGAGTAATCTCTTGAATGCTCTAAATGTTGTCTGCAACCATATTGCAATTTGCTTCTTTATCCAGTAGAGCATTGCATCTGACACTCTCTCCTTTTGTACTACTAACCACTACAGTTATTCTCATTGTTGGTTCTATTGAAGATTTCTGTCCTTTTTTTGCCATGGTCACATCTTAATCTAGCTGTGTCTCTATGGAAGGTGGCTTGAGGCTTTTTATTGCAATCTGACTTTCGTCAGCTGATTAAGCTGGCAATGAGTGATTGATCTTTGGACTTTCTATTGCTTCCTAACTTTTTGCAACCTCATTCTTCTTTACTTTTGGATTTGGTTGCATTCTCTGCTCAATAGCTTGTGTGGTTGCTCTTTGTTCTATTTGATTTGCACTTGCTATTGCCTAATTTGCTTAACACTAGGTTGGTAATGGGACACTTTTATGTCCTGGGACACTTTTATGTCTTGTTAAGTGACCATTTTCCTTGAATTATGTCAAGAGTTTCAAAATGGATTTTGAGGTGCTATCTGTCTAGAAAGTTGTCTCATGAGCTGAAAAAAACTCGACATTTTTTTGGAATATCAATTCCATCTTTAACCTTGTCTTTGCACAACATTTCACAACCTAAACTGTGTGAAAAAACGGGTCCTGTTTTTGGCTTTTTTCAACTTTTTGCAACTATACCACTCTAGAATTCATGTTTGTGAGGTCTATAATGCTAGAGAACTATATTTAGTAGTCCTCAACATGTCCTGATGCTTCTAGGGAGAAATAAATGTTAAAGTTGTAAGTTATGACCAAATTACAAAAATTGTCAAATCCTGCTTTTTAGCCAATTTTAGCTCTTCTATGATTTTTTTGGTGGCTTTCATGATATCCAAATGCAGTTTTGATTTTCTATGTCGCATATTGTAACATAAAGCTAATATTCCTTGAGTTTTGAGGCACCTAATACCCTATTTTGCATAGTAGACAACGATGGTTGATTTTTCAATTATAGAAGAAAACGAAACATTCTAGTATATCAAGTATAGCTTTTTCAATATTGTTAGTTTCTTGTGACAACTACATACATTTTGTAGGTAGTAACCATATCTAGTCATAAGGATCAAATTTGGCTAGATATTGAATAGTTTCTATGGGATTCTACAACTCATAATGTTGAACCCAGTTTTTTCATGTTTGCTGTATTTAGTACTTCATCTTTGTCCCCAAGATTCCCCTTGGTAAGAGATGTATTATTCTTTTGACATGCTCCATGGATCCTTATGAACCTAAAGGAAAATAGGGAACTAAGAAAACATGCATATATTATTTGTATTGATCGTGGCTATAGAAACTTTGATGATAGGTTTGCAGATTGGTAAAAATTCAACTTTTTTGTACCTATTTCTTTTGGCAAAACAAAAAATAGTGAGTGAGACACAATCATATGTTCTGATCACCAACCCATTGAAGTTAACTAGGGAATTTATCTCAAGTCCTACAAAAATCCCTTATCTTATTTTTATGCAACAAAACGTAAGAAATGATTGTTTTGATGAAAATGTACTGGTCCATCAACTTTGGAGGCTTGGTGTGACCAAAAGATGAGAAATTTTACAAGTTTCTTATTTTTTCCATGTGTAGTAGGCCTTGAACTATAACCTCATGAAAGGATTTTACAAAATGAGTGGATCTACTATGGTTTTGGAGGTTTTTTTCAAAACCCTGAAAGGACACTTTTATGTCCTGTTAGGTTACCAACCTAGTGTTAAGATCTTCTAAAGTTCTGTTTGATGGAGATGAATCATCTTCAATAAGCTTTGCTTTGGCATCGGTCTCCATTTTAACCTTGCTTGAGGACTTTGTGTTGTCGTCCCGTAGGTGACCAGTCTTGGTCTTCATTCTTGGTTGTCTCTGAAGACTACATCATGTTTACATTCTGTATCTCTAACATCTTTTGGGCCATTGGAATTCCCATTATGATGTTGTCTGGCATATCTTTTGTTGTGATCACGTGGAATTGAGCTATGATGATTTGTGAATTTACTTCAATGGTGGTGGAGATGATTCCCCAGCATTCTGCTTGTTTGTCTCCTGATATGCTCACAAATTCAGGAGCATCTTCTAGTTGTGGTTGGCCACATCTTTTCCAAGTGAGAAAAGACATCAGGTTCTTGTCTAGTTGAAAATCTAGCTTTACTTCTCTTGACAGGTTTTCTTTCTTTTCACTTGTGATGTTGCACTTGATCTTCTCAGAATTTGTGATTGGATTGGTTTCTTTTGTTGTGGTAGTTTCCTTTGGTTGAGCTTTATTTGCATTCTCTTTGCTTTGATCACCTGCGTCAATTGATGTTGACTCCATTGGTTGTGATACTACACTTTTTGTTTGAAATTGTTGAGCATTGTCCACCTGCATCTGAGTAACCTTTGCTCTTAGAAGATCCATTGTACTTTTTGGTAGAATGTGTCTCTTTAGAGGAGATTTTGGTGGTGACCTTTGTGTAGCTTTCATTGATTTTGAATTTTCTATCACCTATTCTTGCATCTTGAGGCTTTGCATCATCTTCAGATAGTCTTTGACTTCAGGCGGGCCATCTGTATGAGTTTGTACAAGGTCATGAACCTGTTGGTATTCATTGCCATGTGCATCTAGATATGCATATGTGAACTTGGTCACATGTAACTATTTGAAAACTATTGGATTTGTTGGCTTTTGACTCTGACTTGTGGAGATCAGCCAAAACTTATTTCCTTGATGATCCTCATATAAGCATTTGTCTATAGACTCAGATGGAATCTGGGTCAATTGGAAACTTTCAACAACCATATGATCTTTCAATGTTTTCTGCTTTGAAGAGGTATGTTGGCTAAAATCCCTAGGGCTTCTAACTGGTGTAGCATTTCCTGGTACATACGTTGAGCTTGATGGATTTACAGCTCCCCCCTTCCTAGGGTGATCACTATAGCCTTCTCCATTATAAGAGTTGAAAATTGTTTGGCTCTTGTTTAGTCTCACCTTCTGGGACTGTGAAGGTACACTTTGGGTAGCACTATTGATGGTTGATATCTAAAAACCTTCTGCATAGTTTCCTATGTATCTCCTTGAAACATGACAAATTGTTCCCCAAGTCAAGCTATGAATAGAATTATCTTTTCCTTGATATTGTCTAGGGCCCATGGGTCTCGTATGATATAAGCTTCCGTGGTTTCAAGACCCAAGGCATCATAGATGCTAGACTCTCATCTATATCTATGACTGTTTTGGTCAAAGTATATGCTCCTTTGGTTACAACATCGAAGCTTGATTTTCGATGGAGGAGAGTTTGGATCTGAATAGATTTTTGGGTTAACTCGTTAGTATCCTTCATCTCTAGAGAGAATGGGCTATAACAGACTCTTTCCTCTGAAATGAACCATCCTTTTTGATCTATCACTGGACGCGCTTCTATGAGTTGGTATGTTGGCCGTTCAAACACTGGTTGATCCTTTTTGTACAGTTACCCTTTTTGGTCTACATAGTGTGCATATGAATTATGTGTACCATACAAAGCTAACATCATTCTGTTTGATGTGTCCCTTAGACTTGCGAATGATGGCATACTTGTGGTAGTGGATGCAGAATCATTTGCAAACCTAACAGTCTTTTCAACATTCGGTGATATCCTCACACCTTGACCAAATTCATGCAGGAATTTGTTGTTCAAAGAATCGATTTTAAGCTTTTCAAGTGCCTGTGCATCTTTATGCTGATTTTGAACTCGCAGTGCTTTTACTGGTGCTTCTAATGGTAATGTAGAATCATCTGTTTGCATCAAAAGTGACGAGTTAAATGCACTTACATCGAGATTCGCATTTTCAATTTGCTTTGTACTTGTTATGGCAGTTGATGTATCCTTGTTCTTCTTGGACAATCTTCAGAAAAATGTCCACCTTTTCGTCCACAATCTCAGCAATATGCCATGATTGGTGGTATTTCATTTGGTTCTTTCATATCAAGATCTTGCGGAGAAGTTTCTGCTTCTATGCTTGCCAAGTTGTCGGCATTTTCTTTTAAAACACTGAGCATCAAGCTGTAGACTGCTCCATCTTGACCTTGTACCGTCTTTGGCTTAGTTCTCCAATTAGATTGGATTCTATTGGGTGATCTGTTGGATCTTGCAATTCTTGCTCTTGACTTCAGATCTGATCACTATAATCCATGTACAATGACCCTGATTGCATATGCACCACCTGTATGTTTTGCTGGCTTGTGCAGATTTTTGGATGAACATTTGGGTTGACTTTCTGAACTTCTATTTGCACTTCATCTTTGAGCTTGCAATACCTGGCTCCATTGATGTCTGTGAACACCTGGGAGTTCTCTAGATTTGGATTTACTCTGTTCAATAGTATCTTGGCTCCTGTGTTGCTTTTGTTGCTCATCAAGTATCTATGGCCTTTTGAATATGCATAAGACTTTATCTCCATTATAGCCATATAGCTGTAAAATCTGCTCTGTTGCAGTTGTGTATGTGTTGCCACTGCTACTAGCTTGCTTTGCTGTACTTGAATCCTCAGCTCGATTTGAGTCCATGCTGGCTTGTTCTGTAAAAACTATGTCCTAGGAGATTTTGGTCTCGATTAGCAGAATTTCTCTTGCTCAAGTTTGATAAAACTGCTTGTGTGAAAGCACTTTTGCAGTTGACTGCTCTTAGACTCACAAGAGTTGATTAACTCTATCTTCAAAGTTTCAGAAATGATTGCAACCTTTTGAAATGATGAAAACATGGGCCTTGAACAACTTAATCTGCAATCCACCGTGATTTGTGCCCCTATTCGTCCAACTGGAAGCTAATTTGCAATACAATTATTGCACTAGCCCATTTCTAGCGTGCAAAATTTTTGAAATTTATATGCCGCTCTACTGCTTCGAGTTGGTTTTTTTGCTCATTTTTTCGGCTTTTCTTCTACTGTTTCTAGCTTTTCTATTGTTTCCTCGGTTTGCGGCGTGTGACTCTTCCAGCTTTTCTTTTTTCAACTTGCTCGCTTTCGCGTGGTGTAAATTCTCGGCGGTGTGTTTTTTGCTTTTAATCCTTTTTCGACGACTTCCTTTTTATTTTTATTAATTTTTTTGTGAATTTTCTAAAAATTTTAATATTTTTGGATTTTTTTAAATTTATTGTGATTTTTTCAAACAATGTTTGATTTTTTAATGAATTTCTATGCTTTTATAAATTTTTTATTTATTGTGATTTTTTCAAACAATGTTTGATTTTTTAATGAATTTCTATGATTTTATAAATTTTCTACAATTTTTGTGATTTATTTGTGAATTTTTTTCGATTTTTTAATGAATTTGCTATGAGGTTTTTATTTTTTAAAAGTTTTTCGATGAGTTTTTCTATTTTTTGTGATTTTCTAAACCCTTTTTTGATTTTTTATTGGATTTTTGAATGAAATTTTTAATTGTTTTGCATGTTTTATTTTTTTAAAAGATTTTTGTGATTTTTGTAAATATTTTTAATGGCTTTTTTGTTTTTTTAATTGTTTTTGTGTTTGTTTTCATGGTTTTAAAAAAACATTAAAACTCCCTTTAAAAAAATAAAAAAAAAACTAATTATTGAAATTGATTGTAAAAAAGAAAATTCTTACCTTTGACCTACATGTAGGCAACACGTCGACAGCGGGGTCAATGAGCGCGATTGAAGGTGGGCTGCAGCGTGAATGAAGGCGGAACTGCAGGGTGCTGAACTTCAAGGGCTCCGGCCTTGCTTGCAATACACGACACAGGGCAAGAGGACCCGGAATTTAGGGGTGTGCGTGTGTTTGTGTGTGTGTGTGTGTGTGTGTGTGTTGGAGCTACATGACAAGGTGGGAGAGAGAGGGTGGGTCAATTGGTCAAGCAGGAGAGAGAGAGAGCGTGAGGGGGATGAGAGAGTTAGAGAGAGAGAGTGACAATCATCGCTTGGGGGGGGGGGGGGGGGAGAGAGAGAGAGAGAGAGAGAGAGAGAGAGAGAGAGAGAGAGAGAGAGAGGGAGAGGGAGTTAGAGAGAGAGTGAGGGGGAGGAGGAGAGAGATTGAAAATAAGTGTTCGTTGTGGAGGGGGAGAGTGAGAGTGGGAGTGTGTGTGATGGGTAGTGTTCACAAGTCACGAAGCAAGGGAGCACGGCGGCAACAAAAGAAGAATGAAGATTATTTTAACGTCGTAGGAAACTATCCCAAGAGATCGTAAAGATCTATCAGACGCGGAGAATTCATGTACCGAAAGGCACGGGTGTCGAAGCTCGAAAACCGTTTTTTAATTATTTTATTTTAATGTCCAAAAATGCCAAAATTATGTTGAAAATCACCCGAGAACACAAAAACTTATTCGAAAAT